>NC_045451.1:28685260-28703946 GCF_002776525.5 Piliocolobus tephrosceles | reverse complement strand
TGTCAGAACAGACTTTCTTGTCATGTTTTTCCACACAGCAGATATTTATTGAAAATGCTTGATGATATCGCTCTCTGAGCTGTTTTACAGTTGAAGCCTGTGTGTGTGTGTGTGTGTGTGTGTTTGTGTGTGTGTATTTCCGACTTTCAAAACTGATATCAAGGGGAAAAATACCTAAAGATACCTTAATACCTAATGTTTTATCCAACTTACTTTAAGAATGATTATTTTTTGTTATAAGTAAATGTAGACTTCTGTGCCATTAATCATGGAATGAAATACTTCAAGATCAAAGCTTTGGGATATTGGCTATTCTATTTCATGTCATGAAATAATGAGCATTTTTGAGATGCAGAAACATACAACAGACTTATTATTTTTGAAAAAAGTTTTATTATTTGTAAACCCTTTGCAATCAGGTCAGTAGCAAAAATACAAATCTATTAGAAAGTAAAATTTATTTCTTCAGTAATGAAAGACTTGGAACTGCAGTGTAAGTTTAGTCTCTAGAGTGCTCTCAGTACTCTAACTAAAAAATTACCTGGCTTGCAAAATTATTTTATGTTTCTCTCTCCAAATTTGTTTGGCTCCAAATCAGAAGATACCTATGAAACTCTTTTTCTAAACGTATTGTGAAATATTTGTTAATAACATTATTGTTTGTATTATAATCATTTTGATAAAATATAGTGTGCACAATTTGTGGAATGAGTATCTTCTATATCTGAAGGAGACTAACATTGTCACATTTATGAGTAAAAATTATCAATATCAGGAATGCTTTGCAATCTAGCAATCCACTTTAATGACTGCAGTGATCCATTTGATCAGTAAGACAGGTGAAATAATTCAGTTGATTGCCTCAGAGTCTGGGAATTTGAGTTGTTTAAAAATAGACTTTATGCTCTTGTATTGCTTGTATTTACAAATGTGTTCAACTACATTATTATTACTATTATTATTATTATTATTATTATTATTATTATTATTATTATAGTTATAGTAACTATATACCCCAGGAGACTAAATCATACATCAAGTCACTCTGAAAGTCTCCAGTGTGTTAAAATGACAGATTTCTAAATAATACTCCTAGAAAATCCTTCATATTAACTCACTTGAAAAATATGAAGTATCTCTAGCACTGTACTAGAAAAGACACAAAGACAACAAAATTATAACTTATTTCTTTAAGGAGTTTACAACATTTTGGCTGGTATCTGGTTTGAATCTCTGATTCCTTTCAAAAATTTCCTTGTCATTTTTAAAATTTTCCTTTTTATGGAGCCTGTTTATGTGTTTATATATCCATAATGTGCTTTTTATAAAATATCTTTATTGAGGCATTGTGCTTTGTACCACTTACTCTCAAATGTTCATTCATGTCTTCTCTAAAATAATTTAGAAAAACTATGTATCCCCTCATATATTTAAAATTTGACACAAAATATTTTGTTATACATTAAAAACCTGTGAAAGATGACATTTTTCTGGCATAACACACTTTTAAACCAATCTAAAAGCATAAAAATACCATAGTAGTTTGATATCAACATCATCCCCTTAAAAAATATGTGAGCCTTAACAGATAAAAGTTAACATCACTCATTTTTCTCCTTGAACTAGAATCTATAATTTGTTTTCCCCACAGATTAACATACAAACATGATGTATTTTTATGTTTGCAGGTCTTTTATTGATTGATCTTACATTTTGCAGCATAAAATTTATATACACCAAAATTTTATTTTATGTTTGTATTTCCAGTTAATTGTTAATGTTCTTTCCTGTGTTTCCTGTGGATTTTTTTTTTTTTTTTTTTTTTTTTTGTGGGGGACGGAGTCTCGATCTGCCGCCCAGGCTGGAGTGCAGTGGCCGGATCTCAGCTCACTGCAAGCTCCACCTCCCGTGTTTATGCCATTCTCCTGCCTCAGCCTCCCGAGCAGCTGGGACTACGGGCGCCTGACACCTCGCCCGGCTGGTTTTTCGTATTTTTTAGTGGAGATGGGGTTTCACCGGGTTAGCCAGGATGGTCTTAATCTCCTGACCTCGTGATCTGCCCGTCTCGGCCTCCCAAAGTGCTGGGATTACAGGCTTGAGTCACTGCGCCCGGCCTTTTCCTGTGGATCTTAACATTACAATTAGTGTTTCTCCACAATGGCATATAGAGTAAAATTTTATTGGAGTGTTATCACTTAATGACATGAATGGGGCTTTTTGTACATTAATTGCATATGCCCATGTATGAATGTTGCTTATTGCATTAACTCTAGTCCAGTGTGCTTTTTATTGATTTAAACACTGTGAAACCTTTGCATATGTTTGCATATATATATATAATAGTGTGTATATGTATATGAATGAGTACTATAACAATGAGATCTTTATAGCAATCACTGAACAATTTGAAGTTCTCCCAAATTACATGCCAAAATCACATTGTGACTTCTCATTCTGTTATTTTTGATAATTTTTCAACTAACAACTACCTGAGATTCTCCTTCAATTATGCTCTAAATGAAAATGTTAGAAACCACCTCACTTGCAGAAGTATTTGTTACTCATTCAAGTTATTAACTTTCTTGTTTTCTAGGAGCTTCACAATAAAAGCTGTACCAAAATTTATCAAGTAATTTTAAAATAAACTTGAAAATTGTTTTCACAGAGATGCACTTTGTGTAACAATATATAAAGGCAAGATGAGGTTTGCCCTTTCCTTTTGGTAATTATTTCCTTTGCTGTGCAGAAGCTTTTTAGTCTGGTGCAGTTTCATTTATTTATTTTTGTTTTTGAAGCCAAGCTTTTGGTGTGAAATCTGAAAAGATCATAAACAAGACCAAAGTCAAGGAGCTGTTCCCCTATGCTGTCTCCTAGGCATTATCTTTTGGGTCATACATATAGGTATTTTGTCCATTTTGAGTTAATTTTTCTATGTGGTGTGAGATAATGGTCCAATTTCATTATTTTGAATGTGAAAGTCATTCCCCCAGCACCAGTTATGGAAGATAATATTCTTTCCCCATAGTGTCTTCTTTTTGCTCTTGTTGAAACTAATTATCCGTATATGTTTGCATTTATTTCTGGGCTCTCTATTCTGTTCCATTGATCTACGCTTCTGTTTTATGCCAGTATCACGCTGTTTTGATTACTGTAGTTTTTTACCATAATTTTTAATCAGGAAGTGCAGTGCATCCAACTTTGTTTTTCTTTCTCAGTATTGCTTTGATTATTCAATATTTGTTGTGGTTTCAAATAAATTTTAAGATTTTTTTCTCTCTGTGAAGAATGCCTTTATAATTTTGATAGAGATTGTGTTAAATCTGCATATTGTTTTGAGTAGTATGAACCTTTTAACAATCTCATATGTGAAATAATACATATATAAGCTCAAATACACAGAGATAGAGAATGAAACAGTGGTTCCTACAAGTGGAATGGGGAGAGGAAATGGGGAGATGTAGGCCAAAGAATACAAAATAGCGGACATGTGAGATGAACAAGTCTAGAGACCTAATCTACAGCACAGCACGAGAACTAAAGTTAATACAGGGGGGCAGAGCAAGATGGCCAAATAGGAACAGCTCCAGTCTCCAGCTCCCAGCGCGAGCGACACAGAAGAGAGGTGATTTCTGCATTTTCAACTGAGGTACTGGGTTTATCTCACTAGGGAGTGCCAGACAGTCAGTGCTGGTCAGCTGTTGCAGCCCAACCAGCCAGAGCTGAAGCAGGGCGAGGCATCTCCTCACCTGGGAAGCTCAAGGGGGAAGAGAATCCCTTTTCCTAGCCAGGGGAACTGAGATACACAACACCTGAAAAATCGGGTAACTCCCACCCCAATACTGCGCTTTAAGCAAAGGGGCACACCAGGAGATTATATCCCACACATGGCCGGGAGGGTCCCACACCCACGGAGCCTTCCTCATTGCTAGCCCAGCAATCTACAATCTAACGCAAGGCAGCAATGAGGCTGGGGGAGGGGCGCCCGCCATTGCTGAAGCTTAAGTAGGTAAACAAAGCCCTGGGAAGATCAAACTGGGTGGAGATCACAGCAGCTCAAGGAGGCCCGCCTGTCTTTGTAGACTCCACCTCTGGGGACAGGGCACAGCTAAACAACAACAACAACAACAACAAAAAGCAGCAGAAACCTCTGCAGATGCAAACAACTCTGTCTGACAGCTTTGAAGAGAGCAGTGGATCTCCCAACACAGAGGTTGAGATCTGAGAAGGGACAGACTGCCTGCTCAAGTGGGTCCCTGACCCCTGAGTAGCCTAACTGGGAGACATCCTCCACTAGGGGCAGACTGACACCCCACACCTCACACGGTGGAGTATAGAGGAAGTTTCCAAAGCAAGAATCAGACAGGTACACTCGCTGTTCAGCAGTATTCAATCTTCTGCAGCCTCTGTTGCTGACACCAAGGCAAACAGGGTCTGGAGTGAACCTCAAGCAATCTCCCAAAGACCTACAGTTGAGGGTCCTGACTGTTAGAAGGAAAACTAACAAACAGGAAAGACACTCACACCAAAACCCAATCAGTACGTCACCATCATCAAAGACCAGTGGCAGATAAAACCACAAAGATGGGGAAAAAGCAGGGCAGAAAAGCTGGAAATTCAAAAAATAAGAGCGCATCTCCCCCTCCAAAGGAATGCAGCTCATTGCCAGCAATGGATCAAAGCTGGACGGAGAATGACTTTGACGAGCTGAGAGAAGAAGGCTTCAGACCATCAAACTTCTCAGAGCTAAAGGAGGAATTATGTACCCAGCGCAAATAAATTAAAAATCTTGAAAAAAGAGTGGAAGAATTGATAACCAGAATAATTAATGCAGAGAAGGCCATAAATGAACTGACAGAAATGAAAACCATGACACGAGAACTACATGACAAATGCACAAGCTTCAGTAACCGACTTGATCAACTGGAAGAAAGAGTATCAGTGATTGAGGATCAAATGAATGAAATGAAGCAAGAAGAGAAGTCTAAAGAAAAAAGAAGAAAAAGAAATGAACAAAGCCTGCAAGAAGTATGGGATTATGTAAAAAGACCAAATCTACATCTGATTGGGGTGCGTGAAAGTGAGGGAGAAAATGGAACCAAGTTGGAAAACACTCTTCAGGATATCATCCAGGAGAACTTCCCCAACCTAGCAGGGCAGACCAACATTCAAATTCAGGAAATACAGAGAACACCACAAAGATACTCCTCCAGAAGAGCAACTCCAAGACACATAATTGCCAGATTCACCAAAGTTGAAATGAAGGAAAAAATCTTAAGGGCAGCCAGAGAGAAAGGTGGGGTTACCCACAAAGGGAAGCCCATCAGACTGACAGCAGATCTCTTGGCAGAAACTCTACAAGCCAGAAGAGAGTGGGGGCCAATATTCAATGTTCTTAAAGAAAAGAATTTTAAACCCAGAATTTCATATACAGCCAAATTAAGTTTCATCAGTGAAGGAGAAATAAAATCCTTTACAGATAAGCAAATGCTTAGAGATTTTGTCACCACCAGGCCTGCCTTACAAGAGACCCTGAAAGAAGCCCTAAACATGGAAAGGAACAACTTGTACCGGCCATTGCAAAAACATGCCAAAATGTAAAGATCATCGAGGCTAGGAAGAAACTGCATCAACTAATGAGCAAAATAACCAGTTAATAGCATAATGGCAGGATCAAGTTCACACATAACAATATTAACCTTAAATGTAAATGGACTAAATGCTCCAATTAAAAGACACAGACTGGCAAATTGGAAAAAGAGTCAAGACCCATCAGTCTGCTGTATTCAGCAGACTCATCTCACATGCAGAGACATACATAGGCTAAAAATAAAGGGATGGAGGAAGATCTACCAAGCAAATGGAGAACAAAAAAAAAAAAAAAAAAAAACGGGTTGCTGGGCCAGGCGCAGTGGTGCACACCTTTAATCTCAGCAGTTTGGGAGGCTGAGATGGGTGGATCACGAGGGCAGATCGAGAACATCCTGGCTAACATGGTGAAACCCCGTCTCTACTCAAAAAATACAAAACATAGCCAGGCACAGTGGCGGGCACGTGCAGTCCCAGCTACATGGGAGGTTGAGGCAGGAGAATGGCGTGAACCTGGGAGGTGGAGCTTGCAGTGAGTGGAGATGGTGCCACTGAACTCCAGCCTGGACGACAGAGTGAGACTCTGTTTCAAAAAAAAAAAAGAGCAGGGATTGCAATACTAGTCTTTGATAAAACAGACTTTCAACCATCAAAGATCAAAAGAGACCAAGAAGGCCATTACATAATGGTAAGGAGATCAGTTCAGCAAGAAGAGCTAACTATCCTAAATATGTATGCACCCAATACAGGAGCACCCAGATTCATAAAACAAGTCCTTAGAGACTTACAAAGAGACTTAGACTCCCATACAATAATAATGGGAGACTTCAACACCCCACTGTCAACATTAGACAAATCAACGAGACAGAAAGTTAACAAGGATATACAGAAATTGAACTCATCTCTGCAGCAAGCAGACCTAATAGACATCTACAGAACTCTCCACCCCAGATCAACAGAATATACATTCTTCTCAGCACCACATCAAACTTATTCCAAAATTGACCAAATTGGAAGTAAAGCACTTCTCAATAAATGTACAAAAACAGAAATTATAACAAACTGTCTCTCAGACCACAGTGCAATCAAACTAGAACTCAGGACTAAGAAACTCAATCAAAACCGCTCAACTACGTGGAAACTGAACAACCTGCTCCTGAATGACTACTGGGTACATAATGAAATGAAGGCAGAAATAAAGATGTTCTTTGAAACCAATGAGAACAAAGATACAACATACCAGAATCTCTGGGACACATTTAAAGCAGTGTGTAGAGGGAAATTTATAGCACTCAATGCCCACAAGAGAAAGCAGGAAAGATCTAAAATTGACACTCTAACATCACAATTAAAAGAACTAGAGAAGCAAGAGCAAACACATTCAAAAGCTAACAGAAGGCAAGAAATAACTAAAATCAGAGCAGAACTGAAGGAGATAGAGACACAAAAAACCCTCCAAAAAATCAATGAATCCAGGAGTTGGTTTTTTGAAAAGATCAACAAAATTGATTGAACTTTAGCAAGACTAACAAAGAAGAAAAGAGAGAAGAATCAAATAGATGCAATAAAAATTGATAAAGGGGATATCACCACTGACCCCACAGAAATACAAACTACCATCAGAGAATACTATAAACACCTCTACACAAATAAACTAGAAAACCTAGAAGAAATGGATAATTTCCTGGACACTTACACTCTCCCAAGACTAAACCAGGAAGAAGCTGAATCTCTGAATAGACCAATAGCAGGCTCTGAAATTGAGGCAATAATTAATAGCCTACCAACCAAAAAAAGTCCAGGACCAGATGGATTCACAGCTGAATTCTACCAGAGGTACAAGGAGGAGCTGGTAACATTCCTTCTGAAACTATTCCAATCAATAGAAAAAGAAGGAATCCTCCCTAACTCATTTTAAGAGGCCAACATCATCCTGATACCAAAGCCTGGCAGAGACACAACAAAAAAAGAGAATTTTGGACCAATCTCCCTGATGAACATCGATGCAAAAATCCTCAATAAAATACTGGCAAACCGGATCCAGCAGCACATCAAAAAGCTTATCCACCATGACCAAGTGGGCTTCATCCCTGGGATGCAAGGCTGGTTCAACATACAAATATCAATAAACGTAATCCAGCATATAAACAGAACCAAAGACAAAAACCACATGATTATCTCAATAGATGCAGAAAAGGCCTTTCACAAAATCCAACAGCCCTTCATGCTAAAAACTCTCAATAAATTCGGTATTCATGGAACATATCTCAAAATAATAAGAGCTGTTTATGACAAACACACAGCCAATATCATACTGAATGGGTAAAAACTGGAAAAATTCCCTTTGAAAACTGGCACAAGACAGGGATGCCCTCTCTCACCACTCCTATTCAACATAGTGTTGGAAGTTCTGGCTAGGGCAATCAGGCAAGAGAAAGAAATCAAGGGTATTCAGTGAGGAAAAGAAGAAGTCAAATTGTCCCTGTTTGCAGATGACATGATTGCACATTTAGAAAACCCCATTGTCTCAGCCCAAAATCTCCTTAAGCTGATAAGCAACTTCAGCAAAGTCTCAGGATACAAAATTAATGTGCAAAAATCACAAGCATTCTTATACACCAGTAACAGACAAGCAGAGAGCCAAATCAGGAATTAACTCCCACTCACAATTGCTTCAAAGAGAATAAAATACCTAGGAATCCAACTTACAAGGGATGTAAAGGACCTCTTCAAGGAGAACTACAAACCACTGCTCAGTGAAATCAAAGAGGACACAAACAAATGGAAGAACATACCATGCTCATGGATAGGAAGAATCAATATCGTGAAATGACCATACTGCCCAAGGTAATTTATAGATTCAATGCCATCCCCATCAAGCTACCAATGAGTTTCTTCACAGAATTGGAAAAAAACTGCTTTAAAGTTCATATGGAACCAAAAAAGAGTCCGTATTTCCAAGACAATCCTAAGTCAAAAGAACAAAGCTGGAGGCATCACGCTATCTGACTTCAAACTATACTACAAGGCTACAGTAACAAAAACAGCATGGTACTGGTACCAAAACAGAGCTATAGACCAATGGAACAGAACAGAGTCCTCAGAAATAATACCAGACATCTACAGCCATCTGATCTTTGACAAACCTGAGAGAAACAAGAAATGGGGAAAGGATTCCCTATTTAATAAATGGTGCTGGGAAAATTGGCTAGCCATAAGTAGAAAGCTGAAACTGGATCCTTTCCTTACTCCTTATACAAAAATTAATTCAAGATGGATTAGAGACTTAAATGTTAGACCTAGTACCATAAAAACCCTAGATGAAAACCTAGGTTGTACCATTCAGGACATAGGCATGGGCAAGGATTTCATGTCTAAAACACCAAAAGCAATGGCAACAAAAGCCAAAATTGACAAATGGGATCTAATTAAACTGAAGAGCTTCTGCACGGCAAAAGAAACTACCATCAGAGTGAACAGGCAACCTACAGAATGGGAGAAAATTTTTGCAATCTACTCATCTGACAAAGGGCTAATATCCAGAACCTAGAAAGAACTCAAACAAATTTACAAGAAAAAAACAACCCCATCAAAAAGTGGGCAAAGGATATGAACAGACATTTCTCAAAAGAAGGCATTCATACAGCCAACAGACACGTGAAAAAATGCTCATCATCACTTGCCATCAGAGAAATGCAAATCAAAACCACAGTGAGATACCATCTCACACCACTTAGAATGGTAATCATTAACAAGTCAGGAAACAACAGGTGCTGGAGAGGATGTGGAGAAATAGGAACACTTTTACACTGTTGGTGGGACTGTAAACTAGTTCAACCATTATGGAAAACAGTATGGCGATTACTCAAGGTTCTAGAAGTAGAAGTACCATATGACCCAGCCATCCCACTACTGGGTATATACCCAAAGGATTATAAATCATGCTGCTATAAAGACACATGCACATGTATGTTTATTGTGGCACTATTCACAATAGCAAAGACTTGGAATCAACCCAAATGTCCATCAGTGACAGACTGAATTAAGAAAATTTGGCTCGTATACACCGTGGAATACTATGCAGCCATACAAAAGGATGAGTTTGTGTCCTTTGTAGGGCCATGGATGCAGCTGGAAACCATCATTCTCAGCAAACTATCACAAGAGCAGAAAACCAAACACCGCATGTTCTCACTCATAGGTGGGAACTGAGCAATGTGATCACTTGGACTCGGGAAGGGGAACATCACACACCGGGGCCTATCATGGGAAGGGGGGAGGGAGGAGGGATTGCATTGGATTTATACCTGATGTAAATGACGAGTTGATGGGTGCTGACGAGTTGATGGGTGCAGCACACCAACATGGCACAAGTATATATTTGTAACAAACCTGCACGTTATGCACATGTACCTTAGAACTTAAAGTATAATAATAAAAAAAAAAAGAATAAAGAAAAGGTGGAGTATAAAGTCAGAAATTTCTGAAGCTACTTAACTTGCTCTCGGAGGTATTATCAGCTAAGTTCTATGAACTGGCCTATAAATTGTTATGTTATTGGTCTATAGAATAAAATTTGTGCCTTCCGTATTTTATGAATTAACCTTTCCTGCTTTTTATTGTATGCAAAAGCAATAAAACAAAGTGCAAGAACAATAATGTTTAAATATTAGCAGCAATTTAAATGAAAGTAAATTTATGATTATAAAATGCTATTTGATGAAAGCAAAGCCATACTACATGGCTTGATGCTGGGTATTTCATCCGTCTGAAATGTTAAACATTTTAATGAACATAGAAAATGTTACAGGTATTTTTCTTAAATTAAAAACTAATGTTTTAATGCTCAAAAAATAAAATAAAATAAAGTTAATACAATTGTATTAGGGATTTTTGTTAAATATGTAGATTTTAGTTACTTTGTTACTTTGTCACAAAAAGTAACTGTGAGATGATGGATATGTTGATCTACTTCACTATGGTAACCAACCTACTATCTATCTACATGTATCTATGTGTCTCATAACATCATGTCATAAACTTCTAATATACACAGTGACACATATTTTTTTAAAATTATGTTAATGTCATCACGTTACACTCCAAAGCAATAATTTGAATTTGTGATAGAACAAAAACCCAATAAAATTCAACAATTTTTTACTGAAAAATAAAGACAAGATTAGGAAAATTGAAATATCACTTACATGTTCACTAAAGTGATTTTTGTTGAAATGATTTATCTTTAAGTGATTTATATTTTTATTCATTTATAGGAAATTCTCATAATTTAATCTGATTAGCAGAATCACTCTTTATTGTCAAATCAGTCCAGCAAAATACTTTATATCTGAAACAGTCTGACTTCATTTTTCAGTTCAAGTACACATGTTCATATGTATTTTAAGAAATATTATAAATATACTGAAAAATAAATTCTGGTATATAATTTTGATAGCCAGTTTACTAGAAGCAGCCCTTTTGAAATCTTGTATCTTTTATATATTTAATCTGAATTTTAAGTTAGAATTTAAAAGAAATCTATATGTTGTTTCTCATTGATTTACAATATGCAGTGTAATTTGTATCTATGATTGTAAGTTATAAAATGAGAAATATGCAAAGGAAATGATTTTCATTTAGTAAATGTGCATGCACCTATGTGTATGTTGAACTCCAGTTATTGGCATTACCATCTAAATAAATAACAAATTATTTTATTAATTTCACAGACAGGAATATACAGCTAAAACGGAACATTCAGGTAGCTGACTTAAATTTTGTTTTGGCATAATAAAAGATAGGGAACACTAAACATTTTATAAGATAACATAAAGATTGACTACAATTGGAATATTTAATAATATATAATTGGATAGCTATGGAATAATGAAATTGAACAATACTATCTAAACCTAGAAGATATTGTGTATGTTTTTTATCTGTGGGTTTCAGCCAGTGTAACTAAAAAAAGTTGATAATCCTGTAAAACTTTCAGTTACACTTAATATGTCACTCACCTGCACTGTTTTGGGTATTTGAAGATGTTTTCTATTTAAAGATAAATCCTAAGTATGACCATTGAGACAATACCTTGCTTCTCTCTCTCTGTTTCTGGACTGTCCCTCAAGAGCAATACATTCTTTTATAGAATTAATGGAAAATTCCTAACACTTTTTCAGCCCACTCTATACAATATATTTGATTTGTGAACAACCTAACCTTTCTAATGCCATAGTTCATCCTTAGAAGAAAGCCTAAGACTAAGACAAACAAACAACATGACTGATATAAAATGTTAAAGTGAATTTATGGTAACTTGATTAACTGTTTCCTTGTTTGGAGCCCTGGAATGTTTTAAGCTGCAGGGTAATATTTCATAGTATGATGCTTAAGGGGTGAGCTGTCTTTTCTAAAGTGAAAAGTGGGATTGGTGGAGAGAGGTAAGTAAGGGAACCTACTTGATACTATGAAGAGTGTGTATAGATTTGAGGATCTGAAAATTCCACCATTTTCTTTTTGCTTGTTGAGTGAATACATAAGATTCAAAAAGCCCATTAACCTTTTTCTTTTGCAGCTGTTGTGAGTGCCATCCCTGTGCCGACCCTAGAAAGTGCCCAGTACCCAGGAATCCTCCCATCTCCCACCTGTGGATATCCCCACCCGCAGTTCACTCTCCGGCCTGTGCCATTTCCAACACTGTCAGTGGACCGAGGTTTCGGAGCAGGAAGAAGTCAGTGTAATGCATTTTCCTCTCTTTTTAATTAGAACAAATGAATAATAGCAAAGGTGTCTTGTAAAATGTGTTGCATTCTAACCTTCTTATTCCTTACAAAGATTAATTTCCCTGTGACTGTGGTACTAGAATGTTCCTTCCCAACACAGTCCTTTAGATCCTAGCTCATGTGCATTTGTACTGATTCCCTAGGCACCTTTCCACAGCACACTCCACTGACAATAGGAGGGAAGTGGTGGGAAAACAAAGGTCAAGTGGTTCCATCGAACAATGATGTGATGGGTGCTTGAAATTAATATGTCCTATTAAATAGGAAATTAATAATCAAGTGATATCTTCCAATATATTTGGTATCTATTGGTTACGTCTGATTGCTGATGAACCAATACTTGGATGAATGCTTTAGATTTCTTTAATCAGGTAAGTGATACTTTTTCAGCTTTAGAAATTATCAGAAAAAAAGGATTTACAGGTAGTATTTCATTTATTTGAAGGAAGGCATGAAAAGAGACTCTCAAGCTATTATATACACCCTGATGATTTCTGCTGTGCCATTTGACTTTTTTTTTTTTTTTTTTTTAAACACAGCATTTTAAAATCAGTTCTATGGCTTTCATCTCTTAGTTAAGAACAGGTGACTCAGCAGCTCATGTGAGATAGGATGTTTTGTAATAGATATGATAGTAACAACAATAAAATATATTTTCGAGGTAAAGTATATTTTTCCAACCAAACGGGGACAGCTCTAAGAAATCATAAATCATCTAGATATAGCAAGGTTAGAATTAAAAGGCATCAAAAATCTGCCAAGGGAGAATTAGATTTTTTTTTCTCTTTTCTCACTGCACATAATATCTACAGAATAGAGTTGTGTGCAAAAACTAGAGGAAAAATAGTTGTCCAAACTGCATCTAAGGTAATTACATGGGAAAGATGTAGAAAGTCTAACAACCGAAATGATCAAATCCCAAGACAACGGAAAATGGAATTCCAATCAAAGAATTGTGAGCCCACAAGTGCCTTCTTCACTTCTAAAATGTAGCTCTCTGCAACAAAAAAGACAAGTTTTAATGTTAGTTTAGTATTCTCCCTATTGATCTGTTGTCTCCTACACTCTTTTGATTTCTTGTATATTATCTGACTTTAAAGGGAAACATGAAAAGAATGTGTAGACTTTCAGGGGCTGAAGTGGGCAGATCACTTGAGGTCAGGATTTGGAGACAAGCCTGGCCAATATGGTAAAACCCTGTCTCTACTAAATTAGTTGGGTGTGATGACCCATGCTTATAGTCCCAGCTACTTAGGAGGCTGAGGCATGAGAATCTCTTGAGTCTGGGAGGTGGAGGTTGCAGTGAACTGAGAGTGTCACACTGTACTCCAGCCTGCATGACAGAGCTAGACTCTATTTCAAATTAAAAAAAAAAAAAAAGTGTGTAGAATGACCTTTATCAGGTCTCTCCATCATGACTGGTACAAGCCAAAATTCAGGACTTTTAAAATTAGTAATTCACTATTTTTATTCATGTTGTGTTACTCATTTCTTGTCCCTTTTTTAAAAGGCATAGTTTCCTTTTGAATATTTTTTCATTGAGGTCCAACATCAATTTACTCTTTCCCTTTTTCTCTTAAATGGGTGCAGCATGTGAAACTCTCTCTTATTGAATCACAGGGAAAATGATTCCAAAAGTTAAAGCTCAATGAAAATGAATAAAGGGAATCGGCTAGTATAAAATTTGTTTTTATCTGTGGTTAAAAGTCTCATGTGTCACTTGTGATTTTGACAGTGAGTATGCTGGGTGTCTGTGGGATAGGAGGCATGTGAGAAATATCTGTTCCGTCTGCTCAGTTTTCCTGTGAACCTCAAAAGCCTCTACAAGCAAAATCTATTAGAAATTGATTGGGCCAGGCAAGGTGGCTCACGCCTGTAATCCCAGCATTTTGGGAAGCTGAGGCAGGCAGATCACAAGGTCAAGAGATTGAGACCATCCTGGCAAAAAGATGAAACCCCATCTCTACTAAAAATACAAAAAAAAATTGCTGGGCATGGTGGCATGAGCCTATAGTCCCAGCTACTTGGGAGACTGAGGCAGAAAAAAAGAAAAGAAAAGAAATTAATGTATTAAAATATTTATTCTCTAGAAGATATTTTTATTTTTTAAAGTAAGGATTATTAAATAAAAGTAGTTATATAACAAAATGCTTAGTGATTTTTTAACTTTATCTAAAATCAATGAATGTTCTACTCCTGCCCAAAATTTTACAGATTTTTAAAATACATCTTTAGTCATTCATCAAGAATTTTTTGAACAAAGCTATGTTCAATGCAAAGGGACTAAGATCTAATATGTGTTCTAAGTGATTGCTTAAAATAAAAATAAATAACATTCACCCTCCTTTCTAGGAAACTAAATATTCTCTAAATCACTGTCATAAACAATTAACTTCCCATTTCCCACCATTCCATATTAGTTTCTAAATGCCTTAGAGAACACTAAACATTCCTGTTCTCTCTCAAGCAGAAAACATTTCATAAATCTGGGTGGATATATCTTATTAGTCGCCTTGGGAAACAAAGAAAGGCACACGTATTAAAAGAAAAAGTTGACTTTGCCAAGGTGGAAACTCTTTTTTTCTCCAAAGTTATCTGAAAGACCTTTTGAGTTTTATAAGAAATGAATCACTAAAGTGTTCCAAAGGTCTAATGCCTTCTGAAGGCACAAATAAAGCTGAATTTCTCTCTGACCATAAGGAAAGAAAAGATATGGTACATACATTTGCAGTACATGTATTTGCTGACCTATCAGTAAATATTTCCTCTTCTTAATAAGTAACTACATTACTGCTCTTAGTCTCAATAAGCAAATGAGTTATCCCTAGGAAACAGTTTAGCTGCATTGTATTTGAAAACTTCAACCAACAGGTGGTCTTGGGGCCTCATTTCTACAAATCAGTACAAAATTGGTGCCCCCACTTTCTTGTCTTTGAAACAAGTAGGTGGTAGAGGAGCAGTTTAAGTGATTTCCACTCTTCCTTTTAGTTCTGACATTGTCTTAACTAGTGAGAAG
The DNA here is from genome assembly GCF_002776525.5 of Piliocolobus tephrosceles. NCBI lineage: Eukaryota > Metazoa > Chordata > Mammalia > Primates > Cercopithecidae > Piliocolobus > Piliocolobus tephrosceles. The sequence goes on along the minus strand of NC_045451.1, from coordinate 28,688,559 downwards.
TCTGGTCAGCTTTATTCATGGTATTTTTCTGCCTCTGTTCTCCCTCAAATGGAAAATCAACTAATAAAGAAACTTGACCTAGATAGAATGAGGAGTGCAATGGAGATCATGATTATTCTCGAGGGTCTTTAAAAAACTCCAGGCTATAAGAAACTGGGGTTATGTAACAATATTGCATCATGTCGTTCTTCTGAGATTAATGAGTGAACTGGGTTTCTAGAGGTGTTCATGTCTCAGTCTTTGCTTAGAGTTATTGGCTTGCTGTACTTCTATCACATATTGTAGTTTTTAGAAAGAAGAAAAATCCTCATTTTCATCTTTGCAATATTTTTCCCAGTTATTCTGTAGCAATTATTTAAGTGTATTGACATTAATTACTATGAAGTACCTTGAGATTTGACTCTGCTGTGTAATTGCATGCTATTTGGACAATGAATTCTGACTATTTCATCATGTAAAAACAAGTGCCGTGCTAGCACGTATTTGATTCTCATTCGATACTCTGAATTGCAGAGCAGGTGCACGTCATGGGCAAAAGCAGGTGTCTTTGCTTTTAGAGATCTTAGCAGAGCTAAATGTTATACCTGTAAGCCAATTTGTTTCACATAGGTGTCCTGAAGCCAGTGTCTGAACTGGACAAAAGTGCTCATCTGATATGAGAGTATTTCACCAGTGGAGCAGTTGCTATTGTGTTTGTTAAAGGGTTTTTGCTGCCTTAAATGTCAGCCAGTTCCAAAAAGTATTTATTTTGCTCCACTTAAAATTTAAGAATGATGAATTATATATGGAAATCCTATACCTGTTCACTATATTCATTTTGAATACAACAGAAATTGTCCCTTAGGGATTGGTGATATATTCTATCTCGAGAAAGGGCCGTCTCACTCCTGTCTAGTACATTAGGCACTATCCTATTCTCCATATGTGGTACTAAGGATAGATTTTGCTAAAGAGGGGACCCATCTATGTAAAGCCATTTTTACTTCCATCAAAAGCCACATCATGACATTTGCAGCCAGGATCATGGGGCTAGTTGAAAACTTGGGGATAGAAGACTGGGCATGCAGACAATTTGGTTTTTAGAGATGCTGATGAGGAACAATAGCATTAAAGAGTAGGATTAGGAAAAAGAAAATTCAGTGACATAATCAGAATTCATGTGAAATATGAAAATTTTCAAAATAAGAGACTGAATTTCAAAAGACTAACAAATGCATGTACATTCTATTAAAATTATGATCACAATAATAATTTAGATTTCTTTTTTTATTATACTTTAAGTTCTAGGGTACATGTACAGAATGTACAGGTTTGTTACATAGGTATACACATGCCATGGTGCTTTGCTGCACCCACCAACCCATCATCTACATTACGTATTTCTCCTAATGCTATCCCTCCCTTACCCCCCAACCCCCAAGAGACCCTGGTATGTGATGTTCCCTTCTCTTTGTACATGTGTTCTCATTGTTCAACTCCCATTTATGAGTAAGAACATGCTGTGTTTGGTTTTCTGTTCTGTTAGTTTGCTGAGAATGGTTTCCAGCTTCATCCATGTCCCTGCAAAGGACACAAACTCATCCTTTCTTATGGCTGCATTGTATTCCATGGTGTATATGCACCACATTTTCTTTATCCAGTCCATCATTGATGGACACTAGGGTTGGTTCCAAGTCTTTGCTATTGTGAACAGTGCCGCAATAAATATACATGTGCATGTGTCTTTATAGTAGAATGATTTATAATCCTTTGGGTATATACCCAGTAATGGGATTGCTGGGTCAAATGGTATTTCTACTTCTAGATCCTTGAGGAATTGCCACACTGTCTTCCACAATTGTAGAACTAATTTACACTCCCACAAGCAGTGTAAAAGCATTCCTGTTTCTCCACATCCTTTCCAGCATCTGTTGTTTCCTGACTTTTTAGGGATGGCTATTCTAACTGGTCTGAGATGGTATCTCATTGTGGTTTTGATTTGCATTTCTCTAATGACCAGTGATTATGAGCATTTTTTCATGTTTGTTGGCTGCATAAATGGCTTCTTTTGAAAAGTGTCTGTTGATATCCTTTGCCCACTTTTTGATAGGATTGTTTTTTTTTTCTTGTAAATTTGTTTAAGTTCTTTGTAGATTCTGGATATTAGTCTTTTGTCAGATGGATAGATTGCAAAAATTTTCTTCCATTCTGTAGGTTCCCTATTCACTCTGAGGATAGTTTTTTTTTGCTGTGCAGAAGATCTTTAATTAGATCTCATTTGTTAATTCTGGCTTTTGTTGTCATTGCTTTTGATGTTTTAGTCATGAAGTATTTTCCCATGCTTATGTCCTGAATGGTATTGCCTAGGTTTTCTTCTACGGTTTTTATGGTTTTAGGTCTAACATTTGAGTCTTTAATCCATCTTGAATTAATTTTTGTATAAGATGTAAAGAAGGGATCTAGTTTCAGTCTTCTGCATATGACTAGCCAGTTTTCCCAACACCATTTATTAAATAGAGAATCCTTTCCCTATTGCCTGTTTTTGTCAGGTTTGTCAAAGATCAGATGGTTGTAGATGTGTGGTGCTATTTCTGAGGCCTCTGTTCTATCCTGTTCATCTATATATCTGTTTTGGTACCACTACCATGACGTTTTGATTACTGTAGCCTTGTAATATAGTTTGAAGTCAGGTAGCGTGATGCCTCCAGCTTTGTTCTTTTTTGCCTCAGATTCTCTTGGCTATACGAGCTCTTTTTTGGTTCCATATGAAATTTAAAGTACTTTTTTTCCAATTCTGTGAAGAAAGTCAATGGTAGCCTGATGGGGATAACATTGAATCTATAAATTACTTTGGGCAGTGTGATCATTTTCATGGTATTGATTTTTCATATCCATGAACATGGAATGTTTTTCCATTTGTTTGTGTCCTCTCTTATTTCCATGAGCAGTGGTTTGTATGTAGTTCTCTTTTAAGACGTCCTTCACATCCCTTGTAAGTTGTAGTCCTAGGTATTTTATTCTCTTTGTAGAAATTGTGAATGGGACTTCACTCATGATTTGGCTCTCTGTCTATTTTTGGCGTATAGGAATGTTTGTGATTTTTGCACATTGATTTTGTATCCTGAGACTTTGCTGAAGTTTCTTATCAGCTTAAGGAGATTTGGAACTGAGATGATGGGGTTTTCTAAACATATAATCATGTCTTCTGCAAACAGAGATAATTTGACTTCCTCTTTTCCTAATTGAATACCATTTATTTCCTTCTCCTGCCATATTTCCCTGGCCAGAACTTCCAACAATATGTTGAATAGGAGTGATGA
>NC_045451.1:28661978-28675260 GCF_002776525.5 Piliocolobus tephrosceles | reverse complement strand
CTCGCACTGGGAGATGGAGACTGGAGCTGTTCCTATTCGGCCATCTTAGCGCCTGTTTACTTTTCTTCTTATTAGTCTGGCTAGCAGTCTATTTTGTTGACCTTTTTTAAAAAAAACGGCTTCTTGATTCACTAATTTTTTGAAGGATTTTTCCTGCCTCTATCTCCTTCAGTTCGGCTCTGATATTAATCATTTCTTGTCTTCTGTTAGCTTTTGAATTTGTTTGCTCTTGCTTCTCTAGTTCTTTTAATTGTGATGGTATGGTGTTGGTTTTAGATCCTTTCTGCTTTCTATTGTGGGCTTTTAGTTCTATAAATTTTCCTTACACACTGCTTTAAATGTGTCCCAGGGATTCTGATACGTTGTGTCTTTGTTCTCATTGGTTTCAAAGAACATCTTTATTTCTGCCTTAATTTTGTTATTTACCTAGTAGTCATTCAGCAGCAGGTTGTTCAGTTTCCATGTAGTTGTGTGGTTTTGAGTGAGTTTCTTAAATCTTGAGTTCTAATTTGATTGCACTGTGGTCTGAGAGACTGTTTGTTATGGTTTCTGTTCTTTTCCATTTGCTGAGGAGCATTTTACTTCCAAATATGTGGTCAATTTTACAATAAGTGTGATGTGCTGTGAAGAATGTATATTATGTTGATTTGGGCTATAGAGTTTTGTAAGTGTCTATTAGGTCTGCTTGGTCCAGGCTGAGTTCAAGTACTGGATATCCTTGTTAATTTTCTATCTCATTGATCTAATATTGACAGTGGGGTGTTAAAGTCTCCCACTGTTATTGTATGGGAGTCTAAGTATCTTTGTAGGTCTCTAAGAACTTACTTTATGAATCTGGGTGCTCCTGCCTTGGGTGCATATATATTTAGGATAGTTAGCTCTTCTTGTTGCATTGATCTCTTTACCATTATGTAATGGCCTTCTTTGTCTCCTTTTATCTTTGTTGTTTAAAGTCTGTTTTATCAGAGACTAGAATTGCAACCCCTGCTTTCTTTTTGTTTTCCATTTGCTTGGTAAATCTTCCTCCATCCCTTTATTTTGAGCCTCTGTGTGTCTTTGCATGTGAGATGGGTCTCCTGAATACAGCCAACTGATGGGTCTTGACTCTTTATCCAATTTGCCAGTCTGTGTTTTTTAATTGGAACATTTAGCCTGTTTACATTTAAGATTAATATTGTGAATTCGATCCTGTCATTATGATGCTAGCTGGTTATTTTGCCCATTAATTGATGCAGTTTCTTCATAGTGTCAATGGTCTTTACGATTTAATATGTTTTTGCAGTGGCTAGTACTGGTCGTTCCTTTCCATGTTTAGTGCCTCCTTCAGGAGTTCTTCTAAGGCAGGCCTGGTGGTGACAAAATCTCTCAGCATTTGCTTGTCTGTAAAGGATTTTATTTCTCTTTCACTTATAAAGCTTAGTTTGGCTGGATATGAAATTCTGGGTTGAAAATTCTTTAAGAGACTGGGCGTGGTGGGTCATGCATGTAATCCCAGCACTTTGGGAGGCTGAGGCAGGTGGATCATGAGGTCAGGAGTTCAAGACCAAACTGGCCAAGATGGTGAAACCCCCTGTCTACTAAAAATACAAAAATCAGCTGAGCATGTTGGTGGGCACCTGTAATCCCAGCTACTCACGAGGCTGAGGCAGATAATTTCTTGAACCTGGGAGGCGGAGGTTGCAGTGAGCCAGGATCATGTCACTACACTCGAGCCTGGGCAACAGAGCAAGACTCCACCTCAAAAGGAGAAACCAGTCCAAAATGTCTGCAAATTCCAAAAACCAGAATGCCTCTTCTCCAAAGGATCACAACTCCTCACCAGCATGGGAACAAAACTGGACAGAGAATGAGTTTGATGAATTGGCAGAAGTAGGCTTCAAAAGGTGAGTAATAACAAATTCCTCCAAGCTAAAGGAGCATGTTCTAACCCAATGCAAGGAAGCTAAGATCCTTGAAAAAAGGTTGGTTAGATGAATTGCTAACTAGAATAACAAGTTTAGTAAAGAACATAAATGACCTGATGGAGCTGAAAAACACTGCACGAGAACTTCGTGAAGCATACACAAGTATCAGTAGCTGAATTGATCAAGCGGATGAAAGTATAGTGTAGATTTTATTTCAAAAATGCAGAAAAGGTAGAAAAGGAGAAATTGAAAGAAAGAAGGAAGGAAACAAAACATCATGAATATATTATTGTCCCTTTAATGGCTAAACCAGTGTTTAAAATATAATGTGGGTTAATTGCAATCCATCTTCAATAGAGAGAATTATTTAAGGCAGATTTTTGAGGAAAATTGTGAAATTTCTTTCCCTGGATGAATATTTTTAATGTGGCATTTATAGACCCTTTAATAAAAACCTGGCCCATTGGAGATAAAAGAGGAGCATAGAGAAACAGCCACAGGAACCTCATTTGTGAGATACACAATTCGTAGAGGAGCACAGAGACCAGTCTAGTGGAAGCCAAAGCATTTTCACTCCCCCAGAACTTCTCCTGTGAAATTACAAATCCTTTCTGATGAATAATTTTCTCCAACCCAACAATTATCTTGGGAACCTTTGAAAGAGCCTGCCTTTCTCTCCTAAGCAATGCCTACAATCTAACATTTCACAAGCATCCTCTGAGACCTGTGGCTGGAAGGAATTGCTAGCAAGGAGGCCCACATTAAGGCAAACTTTCTTATGGGAATAAAGAGGAGAGGACTTGATGTCATCTCTCTCAGGCCAGTGGCACAAAGATACCCAAAGTTGGGTCTTGGCCAAAAATTGACCATTGATCATATTCTCCTTTAGACTAAATGAGTCCAAAGTTAAACATAAGTAATTTGCATTGTCTCTAGAACCACACTCACAAAAATCTCATTACACAACACTGTTTGAATACAAGCACATAAGTGTTCCTCTCCCCTTTACAGTCTTAAAAGAAATTTAGTGCCTTGTATAACACCTACCCAAAGCCTCGCATCTGAGAGCCAACATCACCAAGGATTTGCCTTAATGGTTTGCTTGTAGCCCTACACATTATCCTTAATACTGTGCATTCATTTGCTCTTTTTTTCTTCTTTGGTAGGATTTCCTAGCCTGGAAATCAGGCACTTCTCTTCAAACTCTTTGGGATTCTCTCATTTGCTGCCTTGATTCATTTCCCTTGTTCAAAGAAATCTTTTATCAAGTCTCTGCCTATATTTTGGCTCTGATTGCTGTACGTCTACATCCTGTGCTTAGCCAACCTTGTATCTTTCTACCTTCATCTCTGAATGAGACAAGCCTGGAGGCTGCTCAGTGACCCAGAAGACCTCTAACCCCTTCTGAATATAGCAGAATGAATATAGGTACCTTCTGAAGACACATTTCACTTCTGCATAACTTTAATTCTATGTCTTGATCTTTTGTATCTTAAATCTCTATTCCCTTCAGCGTTATCAGATTTTCTTTCTATTCTTCTGCACTTTGCTGACCTCATTGAGCCTCTGGGAGACTTGTCTCAAAATTATCTCACTAATTATCTTGAAATATTTCCTGGTTACAAATTCTCTTTCAAAAGCAAGATATTATCTTCTATCACCACATTTTGATTTACCTGACAAAAATTTAATAAGAAATAAGTCATCAGAAAAATATTTTATTAACACTTAAGCCTACTATGCAGCTCGTTTCACTTGCAGTTTAAGCTGGACTTGTTAACTTGGAATATGAATGAAGAGTTCAAGTTCACTCACTGTCATTAACAAGAGAAACTTCTTTGAAAATATTTTATTCTGTCTTACCTGTGTTCTCTGAAAAAAAAAAAAAAAAAGTGTATTTCCATATACAAAGCTTTCCAAATGCCCATAGGCAGTCACAGTAACTCTGCAGAACCTCTTCAACTACTGTAATCTGCCTGAAAATTACAAGATTTACTATCAAAGACGAAAAATTGCAATTCTGCATTCAGGCAACTTGTTCTGGCAGAGTCATCTCTCATACAACTGTTTAGCTAGATGTGCCTCCATTTTGTTATGGAAGATAAATAGTGGTTATTATTTGTATCATTTTATTAGCAATGCCTCTGAGCATCCTGTAACTCTGATTTGTTTGACAGTTGACATGGCATGTTTAAATCACAGAAAAATTGGCATATTGGCTGATAGAAAATAATGCAGCTGTAATAGGGTTTGGTACATTGAATTTCACTGACATTGCTGCTTATGAAAGGAGAAATAACTCTTTTTTCTCGCTTCATCACTTATGATTAGAGGGCCCAGACAGTTCAGGCAATATAGTCAGTGCTCAATGTATTTTACTACTCTTCCTCAAAGATAAATTCCTGTCCTACTGGATCTATTTCTATTGTTTAAAGGGGAAGTGCTATCATGTTGCATAAATATATGAAGGCAGAGGAATGAGAACGTTCATAACTTGGAGAAGAGACTGACCACATCCTATCACATCTCTCTGAATGGATCCAGGGACTCTTCCAGTGACTTAAGGAAAACAGGCTTTGCCCAGAAATAATGAATGACTTTTCTTGTCTCCACTGCAGCAGTGAGTGAAGGACCAACTACCCAACAACCACCCATGCTGCCCCCATCTCAACCTGAGCATTCTAACAGTGAGGAGGCACCAAGCAGAACCATCCCCACGGCTTGTGTTCGACCAACTCATCCACTCCGCAGCTTTGCTAATCCTTTGCTACCTCCACCAATGAGTGCAATAGAACCGAAAGTCCCTTACACGCCACTTTTGTCTCAGCCAGGTAAAGTACTCGATTGTTCACTTTTGAAATTCTTATTATTGGTGCCTCTGTTTAAGTACATGAGGGTGCCTGAAAAGGCCTAGATGTCATATGTCTTTTCGATGTTGATTACATGCCCAGTGTTCTCATTTTTGTTACTGATGCTTGTAGTGTAACCCTTAATGACCCACCTCCAAAGCAGCTGATTGGTTGTAGGTGCTTTTCATCCCTTTGGAAAGTTGTCTATGAATCCTGGAAGGCAGTACACCATTTTTAATATGTGCTATAAGGTGTGCTTGCTAGAGAATACTGGAAACATTCCTGATTCCCTAATTTCATTCTGCCACATGAGTTCTAAGGGTTAAAGCTAGACTCCAAGACTAGATGTAAAGGTATAAAGATCTGCAAAACCACTTTTTAGAGAAATGGATTGGATCTCATAATTCTTCTTTGTGCCTTTCAATAGTCATTTCTCAGGAGTTCTTACATATTTCAGAGTACTAGGCCACAAAGGAATGTCAGACCAGTGTTGAGTACTACTCAACTAATTTTAAAAATGAAGAAACTAAAATTTAGATTGATAGAAAGTAACATATCACTTGGCCTAGTATCCAAAAGGGCTGACCTTGAGCTCCATTTTGTTTTTGTTAAGGATTTGGGAGGGAGGGAGGGAGTGTATCAGAGGGAGGCAGAGACAAAAAGAGATTGAGGAAGAAAGAGGAGGAGGAAAAGAAGAAACAGGTAGAATGAATAAGTCAATAGATAAATAGATAGAGATAAATAAATGTTAGTACTTAAAATTATTTGGAATATTAGAATAATTCTTAAAACCCTCAGTATATCAGGCATAAGACAGTAAATTTCAGTAGTTCTAAGTAATCTGAGATGGCCTCCTTACTAAGCACAGGCAGCTGAACTGGGTTAATCTATATTATGCTAATACATTTGACTACTTTTCTGTTACTCAGACCTACAATAATTTATTTTGTTGCATTAGTACACGAGCCACATAATGGCTATAAAAGCTAGAAAAATATGATTGTCTATGAAGTGTAAATATTATTTTATATTAAGAATGTATCTAGTTGCTGGGATGACATTAGTTGATTTGTGCACATCACCTCTGAATATGTATACTCAGCCACGCAGCCCCTGGGAGGTGGGGTGGAGCATGAAGGCATGTAGGATTCCATTGGTTGGAATGCACGTTCCGCTATGGAGTCTCGCTTGACACATAGGCTCAGCACATGTCATGATTTCATTCTACAGAAGATAGCCCTTCTCAACCCAGCAAAGCCCACATAGGGACTTAAAAAAGGTCTGTATTGCCCAAGCCCCTCTCTCCACCCTCCATGCATACACACTCCACACACACACACACTATATGGAGGATCTGCTACTTTATATGGCCCCAAAACTATGAAGTCTTTGATAATTGAGGCAGAGACAACTTGAAGCAAGAGCATTCATTTAATGAAATTTTGGTGCCAAGGTGATTTCCTTGTGATTTCTGGCTGCATCTGTTTCCCCACTGCAAGCACAACCCAGGGAAATAGACCTTGAAGGAAACTAGTATTCAAGAGAGTTGGCAGGTTAATTGCAACTGCTAACAATAACTAGCCTTTAATGCACAGGCCTGTAGGACAGGCATGATTCTGAAAGCTTATCACATCCCATTTGATCCTCTAAACAACTTTGTGAGGTAGCTACTAGTCTTAACCCCATTTCATGTACAAGGAAACTGAGGCACAGAGAATTTAAGTAGCTTATTTAAGTCTATAACAAGTAAGTAATGTATCTTTTCCTTGCCCTTTTCAACTTCAGAAAACCTGGTTTCTCAAATTTTAGAAACTAATTTGTGCCTTTTAGTTTATGTCGAATTTGTTTAATGAGAAAAACAAAGACTAATAAAATTACTAAGTCATTAAATTAATTGAATCATTAAAAGAAAAAAATCAAGAAACATTTTAAATAATTCTGAACTGAAGAATATATTTTCTCATCAGATTTCAGTGAGGAAAGGTAAGAGCCTTCACAATTCTATGGTAAAGAAGACCAATTTGATAGCAACAAAAAGTAAAGTGCAGTTGCAGCAGTTTATGCTGTTAATATTCTCTCTGCTTTCAAGTAAAAACTTTAAGAATAAAACATCAGAAAATGACATTCTGGAGGCTACTTTAAATGAAAAATTTTACTGCACCAGTGATATTTAGTTTGGGACACAAGATTTGGAAATCAACCTATGCTCTGGAGTGCTACAATAGCAAAAGGATACTTTTTTTTTTTTTTTTTTTTTTTTTTAAAGATCTGATGATAGATGGAACAGAGAATTGGCACTTTTTAACTAGTTATTTTCTTCTACTTACATTAATGCCAAAGCTTCCTAAAACAAAATCAGATATAATGCAGTATAAATTAGTGTATTATGTTCTTCATAGAAGGGAAATAGAATCAGTTGTGCTGTTTCTGTACTAATTTCATCAAATAATAAGCATGTCTGAAGAGCCAAAAAACCATTCTCTGATCTAATGGCAACCAGGCAATATCTCATTTTTTAAATTTTCACTGTACACTTAAGAGCCTTCTTTTGTTTTTATTTGAAGTATTTCTCTCAAGCCATCTCTTCTTTCTTATTTTCAGATATCTCTGGCTAGAGTTTTTGTTTGATTTTATGTTTTCTATAGGTCCTCTTTAAATGTCACTCCCCCCCCACTCAACTTGAGGCATTCCCTGCCGTCCCTTTGGAATTATGAAATTCCTTTTTCTTTCATGTTTCTCTCTTATTGTCTTCCTATGATTCCTGTTCATTTCATAATGCCTTACCTCATGATTTTCAAATAAGTTCTCCCTGCATTGCTCCTGACACATGGTAAATAGCATGCTTTTTAAAAGGGCTGATGTTTACTTATTCTAATAGAAAAAGAAAATTAGCAGACTGACAAATGTATTAGCTGTGACATTAACTACATGCTTCTTAGACTTAAAGATGAAATACTTAGAGCTTTCAACAAGTTTTAATTCTAAGAAAATCATTACTTTAGTCAAACTGATTGATGAAGTAAAGTCATTCTCTTGTCAGCTTTTTTAAAAAAAAATACCTCAAATAATTTTACTGTGAATTTCACAAAAAGGACTGCATAATTAGTGATGAATTTATCTTTACTTACTGCAAGTAATTACTTTAGCATATGGTAATGTGGGGCATTGCTCTAATTTTTAAAGATCATGCTAAATGAGAAACTTCTACTTTGAAAGCTTTGAGATTGGGATCAAGGAAGAAGCTCTTTCCCCACTCAAATTCCTGTGTGTGAATTTTCTTTTGTTAAATTTATTTTATTTTAGGTTCTGGGATATGTGTGCAGGATGTGCAGGTTTGTTACATAGTTAAACGTGTGCCATGGTGGTTTCCTGCACCCATCACCTAGGTATTAAGCCCCGCATGTATTAGCTATTTTTCCTGATGCTCTTCCTCCCTTCACCCTACCCACCAAGAGGCCCCAGTGTGTGTTGTTCCCCTCCCTGTAGATTTTCATGGTCAAACATAATCAGTCTGTGCCTTAGTTTGCCTCCCAATAAGGCACACAGAGCTATTTTTGCAGCAGTTTTACATGAGTCTAGGGTAAAACATATTATGCAGTAATAGTCTACATGGGGTTGCAGAGCATTTCACAACATTTTTATAGTAAGCAGTTATTAGAAAGCCATTCTGTTGTCATAACGACTGAAATTCTGCCTACTTGAAAACAGATTCATTTCCTCATTTTTTTCCTCCACCTGCTGAGTTAAAAATGTAGCTTACAAGACTCTAGGGTGTTTATGGTGTTTCTTACAATTTCATCATCACCTTATAATAGAGTGCTTCCATCTTTTAATGCTTTATCTATAGACGTGAATAACTGAGATCTTTACACATTTCATGGAGGCTGCAATCACCACACTTTGCAAATCACAAATGTAGACATGTAAGTGATTTGGCTTAGTCCCCTTTCAGGTTAAATAGAAAATGTTTGATAGAGTATTGGGCTTATTGCATTATAGATCTGACATAAATTTTACAAAGGGCCAAGATAGGGTGTGTGGTTTTTTTTTTCTTCTTTACTAGTTAAAATTCCTTTTAGCTGTGGAATGATCAGCTGCACTTTAAATGAACCTGGGTTAGGAGACCATTTGTCTTCCAGAGATGTAACTCTAAAGGGAAAGAAAATGTGATCTCTTAAATAGTGACTTTTATATCATAATACTCTTTTATAACATTAGTCCCCTGGACCTCTTGAAACTTTGTAAAACTCCATAAGTACTATATTTTCCTTCATTTACACATTGCATTTTACACACATATATTTATAAAAGCAAAACTCCACAGCATTCTGATCTTTTCCATCTTCAAGGGATCAATATGTCAGCGGACATGACAAGATCAAAACTCACTTCATTGTACTGCGAAATTGAGTTTGATTTTCCCCGTGCAAATTGTGGCATGTGCTTCAATTTGTCTGAGGACTGAGGACAAGGAGTGGGTAGAGGTGGCTGACAGTGGACAAAAAAGGCGTTTGATTTATATTTTATGGATGGTTGGGAAATCATGTATTCCTGCTGTAACCTGATCTTCTTGGCAGGCCTTATTTCAGTAAATCTGCTATCACACAAAACTGCCAATAAATTACTATAATGCATTAATACAATTGCTTTCCCTGAGCCACTCGTAGGCCGCCATTGCAGGTATTCATCAAGAATACCAAACAAGTGTTCCATTCTGCTAAAACCAGCCACAGGCAGAGGTCATGGGAGATCAGACATCCTTTAGCAGGTGACACAAGTGGGTCATTTTAAAGGCCAGTCAGATAGAATAAATCATTGGCACAGCTAATAGGAGAGATGTGTTGATTTGGTGTTATTGAAGCCAATACGTCCAATCAATGCTAGAGTGGAAAATTACACTACATCTTTTTATGTAAGTTGTATCTCATGTGAAAGCTATCTGTGTGGCTTTTTGGTAGACATCTCCTTGAAATTTTTTCTGTCCTCACTCCTAACAGATTGTAATAGGTGAAATTTGATTCAATTTGGTCTGCTCATCCTAAATTATCCATTGGTAAAATGTAATTAGGGCAAATTTGCTTTAAGTATCAATAATGTTTGTGACTCTGGAACCTACTTGGTGGTTTTTCCTCTACTATGGTGGTTTTTCCTCTACTTGGTGGTATTTCCTCTACTATGAGGGTTTAGTAAATAAATATTAATAGGAAAAGAGCTCTGTTAATTGCCCAGAGGAGAGAGAAATAGTTTCTAGAAGAGTCATTATGAGTAAGCCACGTAATTGATGCCCTATTTATAAGTGACAAAGCAGAGGTCTAAGAAGGTAGGCATCTTGCCCAAGGTCAACAATCGAGGTAACAGTCAAACGTAAAGAATTTGGAGAAATGTAACTTTGAAGATAAAGGATTTTACCTAGCTTTTTTTGTGATGTTAACAGTTATTCTTAGAGTGACTTTTTCCTCCCTAAAATGGGTCTTCTAGGATCCTAATAGTTAAACATTCTTTAGGAAGAACTACATCAGGTAGGTTAAGTCATTTAGCTGAGTGTTTGAGTAAACATTTTATTCCTTTACATTGGCATTACATGGAGAGATGTTATAGCAAAAGTAGCAACTAACTGGAGCACTCTGGAATAGCTGCCATCTGCCTTCAACTCACCTGTCCAGTCTGTCGAGTATCCCTCTGTGGTAAGGCAGGAAGCCAGGGGCTGACATCTGACATCTGTTGCTGTCACCACCACTGATGGCCAGGGCTTTGGAAGCCAACTGAAAAATAAAGATAAGCATATAAGAGTTTAAGGCATATGGGATTATTCCTCACAGTGAGAGCTGGAGAGTGTGACCATAGGTCAATAAGAGCGAAAACTTAACAGCTAGTATTTTAGGGAGGGAGTGAATGACTACAGTTGAAAAGTTTGAGTCCCTTTTTTGAAAGGTTTGCCCAATTATGAGAAAATATTGCATCAAGAATTGTTTATTAGATCATATATGAAATTGAAGATAAGCATCAACCTAATACAATGAAACTCTGAGGTTAAAGTAATCAGTGGCCATCCAGATAATCATAAGAGAAAGTTAAAAATAATTTGTTTTCAGAACTTTGTAATCTAATAGAAACATAATTCAAAACATGTAAATTACAAAGAATGTCCTTGGATTATACGGCAGAGTGGGTGGCCACATGAGTGATAGAAAGAATGGCGAAGGAAAGGTGGGCAGTAGGTTGTTTTCAAGGCAGTAAATATTCCTTTTACATTTCTTATAAACTTGATAGGTCACATGGTTAACTACTGCTGTATAGATTTTGTTGTTGTTTCGAAATATTTTGAAAATAAAGCATCTTTTTAAAACTCAGCTTATATAAAAGTTATAAGGTTTATGCTTTATACTTTGTCACCTTTTTATAGTTTATAGAGGACATTTCCAAATAAGTGTATATCTGCCTGAGAAGTAACTTTCATCAGCATTACCAATACAGAGGTCAATATTTAGAGAGGTTGAATACCTTGCAACTTTTCCAGGGTCATGTGTCATTATTCTTAGGACCTTCATCTCCACCCTTACATATGGTGGACACTCAAATGTTGGTTGAATTGGTCAGAATATAATAAAATAATAAAGGTGGGAGCCAGAATTTGACTTCAGTTCTTCAATTTCAAGTCTAATAATGAGTTTAGACAGAGCAGAGCAACTTGTAAGTTTGTAAGGATATTAGATTAGATACTAGAAAAAGATAAAGGCAGATAAATTCATGACCATTTTATAACATGTTTAATAATCTGAACTATAAATAGCATCTTATGCTGAAGCCAAATAAATTGCATAGAGTAGAAACCACAGCCTGCAGAAATTCAGTAGTTCATTTTTATGAAAATAAACAGACATGTAGTGACCTCCATGAACAAGAATAGCAGTCTCTGCGTTGGAGTAGAGAGGAGGAGGCCAGGTGCGATGGCTCATGCCTGTAATCCTAGCACTTTGGGAGGCTGAGGCAGGCAGATTGCCTGAGCTCAGGAGTTCAAGACCAGCCTGGGCAACGTGGTGAAACCCCATCTAAAATACAAAAAATTAGCCAGGCATGGTGGCGTGTGCCTGTAATCCCAGCTATTCAGGAGGCTGAGACAGGAGAATCACTTAAACCTGGGAGGTGGAAGTTGCAGTGAGCCAAGATCAAGATCATGCCACTGCACTCTAGTCTGGGTGACAGAGAAAGACTCCATCTCAAAAAAAAGAAGGAGTGTGAATCAGTGGAAGTCAGAGTCCTAAGGAGTAGTCTGTCCATCATGCCAACTACAGAACTGATTTTGCCCCTCTGAATCTCACTTTTCTCATCTGTGAAATCAGATGGTCTTTCTTCTTTAAAGAGGAAGGAAACATGAAATTCTACAACCTTATTTACTACAGAAATATTCTTCCTTTCTCCTTTTTATTTATGAAAGACTAGGAGTAAGAGAAAGGTTTTAGTTTGAATGAAGATTTTCAGACTCATGGTATACATTTTAAGTACTCAAAGTAGTTGACAGAGTTCTTTAAAGTTCTTCAATGAGTGTCAAGTTACAGTTACTTTCTTTGGCAGCAAGGGGAAACGTTGAAATAAAGTGCTCACATAAACCTCTGTGCTAATGGACTATTGAAAATGTGTTATGAAAAATCTAACGCACTGAAAGCAAACGAAAAGTCTCTGTGATATTAAAATAAACAGGGTTTAACCATTAGCAACCCATCTTTTTTTCAAGTACCACAATTTTTCTAGTTAACATTTTTTTTTTTTATATATACTTTAAGTTCTAGGGTACATGTGCATAACATGCAGATTTGTTACATATGTATACTTCTAAAGACATGACCTGTAGTACCTACAAGATTGTGTGAAAAACAGTCTTAGACTTAGAATGTTTATAATTCTTATCTTACTAGCAGGGACTTATAAACAAATTCAAGTGCCATGTTAAACATCTTGTGTGTGTTCCAACATTGACTTTCATCTTAGGCTTGCAGGAGGATTGATGTTCTTATTTCCAGGATCTCTTTATTTACCAGAATGTCAAGGCTCTTAGAGTAGAATGCCTTTATCTTGTGAGGTAAAAGGGATTCTAACAAGCTTTTTTGGTAGAAAACAATGATAAGTAAGCCCTATTCATGAAACCATATGCCTCTCATTTTGAAATGAATAATTGCATGTACAGGCTTATAAGAATAATGGCACTTATAGTGACTGCTATTTTCAACATCTTTTTCCAAGTACTCTTCTAAAACATTCTTCTTTGACATTTCTGATTATTTTACCCAGCAAATTGTATGTATTTTTCTACTTCTGAGGTCACCTGAGTAAGAATTTTCTAATAGAGATCACTTTTTTTTTTTTTTTTTTTGAGATGGAGTCTCGCTCTGTTGCCCAGGCTGGAGTGCAGTGGTGCGATCTTGGCTCACTACAACTTCTGCCTCCCAGGTTCATGCCATTCCCCTGCCTCAGCCCCCTGAGTAGTTGAGTAGTTGGGACTAAGGTGCCCGCCACCATGCCTGGCTAATTTTT
>NC_045451.1:28642733-28656978 GCF_002776525.5 Piliocolobus tephrosceles | reverse complement strand
ATCAGGCAAGAGAAAGAAATCAAGGGTATTCAGTTAGGAAAAGAAGAAGTCAAATTGTCCCTGTTTGCAGATGACATGATTGTATATTTAGAAGACCCCATCGTCTCAGCCCAAAATCTCCTTAAGCTGATAAGCAACTTCAGCAAAGTCTCAGGATACAAAATTCATGTGCAAAAATCGCAAGCATTCTTATACACCAGTAACAGACAAACAGAGAGCCAAATCAGGAATTAACTCCCACTCACAATTGCTTCAAAGAGAATAAAATACCTAGGAATCCAACTTACAAGGGATGTAAACGACCTCTTCAAGGAGAATTACAAACCACTGCTCAGTGAAATAAAAGAGGACACAAACAAATGGAAGAACATACCATGCTCATGGATAGGAAGAATCAATATCGTGAAAATGGCCATACTGCCCAAGGTAATTTATAGATTCAATGCCATCCCCATCAAGCTACCAATGAGTTTCTTCACAGAATTGGAAAAAAACTGCTTTAAAGTTCATATGGAACCAAGAAAGAGCCCGCATTGCCAAGACAATCCTAAGTCAAAAGGACAAAGCCGGAGGCGTCACGCTACCTGACTTCAAACTATACTACAAGGCTACAGTAACCAAAACAGCATGGTACTGGTACCAAAACAGAGATATAGACCAATGGAACAGAACAGAGTCCTCAGAAATAGTACCACACATCTACAGCCATCTGATCTTCAACAAACCTGACAGAAACAAGAAATGGGGAAAGGATTCCCTATTTAATAAATGGTGCTGGGAAAATTGGCTAGCCATAAGTAGAAAGCTGAAACTGGATCCTTTCCTTACTCCTTATATGAAGATTAATTCAAGATGGATTAGAGACTTAAATGTTAGACCTACAACCATGAAAACCCTAGAAGAAAACCTAGGTAGTACCATTCAGGACATAGGCATGGGCAAGGACTTAATGTCTAAAACACCAAAAGCAACAGCAGCAAAAGCCAAAATCGACAAATGGGATCTAATTAAACTAAAGAGCTTCTGCACAGCAAAAGAAACTATCATCAGAGTGAACAGGCAACCTACAGAATGGGAGAAAATTTTTGCAATCTACCCATCTGACAAAGGGCTGATATCCACAACCTACAAAGAACTCAAACAAATTTACAAGAAAAAAACAACCCCATCAAAAAGTGGGCAAAGAATATGAACAGACATTTCTCAAAAGAAGACATTCATACAGCCAACAGACACATGAAAAAATGCTCATCATCACTCGCCATCAGAGAAATGCAAATCAAAACCACAATGAGATACCATCTCACACCAGTTAGAATGGCAATCATTAAAAAGTCCTGAAACAACAGGTGTTGGAGAGGATGTGGAGAAATAGGAACACTTTTACACTGTTGGTGGGATTGTAAACTAGTTCAACCATTATGGAAAACAGTATGGCAATTCCTCAAGGATCTAGAACTAGATGTACCATATGACCCAATCATCCCACTACTGGGTATATACCCAAAGGATTATAAATCATGCTGCTATAAAGACACATGCACACGTATGTTTATTGTGGCACTATTCACAATAGCAAAGACTTGGAATCAAACCAAATGTCCATCTGTGACAGACTGGATTAAGAACATGTGGCACATATACACCATGGAATACTATGCAGCCATAAAAAAGGATGAGTTTGCGTCCTTTGTAGGGACATGGATGCAGCTGGAAGCCATCATTCTTAGCAAACTAACACAAGAACAGAAAACCAAACGCTGCATGTTCTCACTCATAGGTGGTAACTGAACAATGAGATCACTTGGACTCGGGAAGGGGACCATCACACACTGGGGCCTATCATGGGGAGGGGGAAGGGGGGAGGGGGGAAGGATTGCATTGGGAGTTATACCTGATATAAATGATGAATTGATGGGTGCTGACGAGTTGATGAGTGCAGCACACCAACATGGCACAAGTATACATATGTAACAAACCTGCATGCTATGCACATGTACCCTAGCACTTAAAGTATAAAAAAAAAAAAAAAAAAAAAAAAAAAAAAAACAGGATAGGTCCCAAGCAAGGCCTTATATCCAACCGGTGTACATATTAGGCGGTCACTACCTGTCTTCTTCTCTCTCATAAATACTGCATCTCCTGAATTGCTCCTCACAATTGACCAATTTAATGTAATTAAAACTTACGGAGTTTCCTAGATCCCAGTTCTAACTTCCAACGTAGCTATTCCCTGCATGAACTCTCTGCAAAGAGCATCAGTAACAAGGCAAAGAGGGGTAAGAAAGTGAGGAGTAGGAAGTAAGCTATTGAAAGTGAGAAAAAGAGGTTATTTCTCATTGAGTACATGTAAAACACTACTGATGCCTTTGTCTTCTCACAGAAAAAATTACACATTTTGTTTTTATTAAGCATGTTACAGTATGGGTCATGTTCAAACATGATTTGAGATATGAATCTTTACTTCTAAGCTCACCATGGACAGGGCTATCAAAAGCTGTGGTTCTCAAGTTTTGTGTGCCTGGGAACCACCTGCAGACATTATGAAAAGGCAGACTCAGATTCAGCGGATGTGGAGTAGAGCCTGAGGTTCTGAATTGGTAAAAAGATTCCAGTTTATGCTGAGGCTGACTCTCTACAGATTAGAGTGTGAGGTAGTTTGGATTTTGAACAGATTGTATGCTCTTAACCTGGGGTTTATGGAAGAATTTGCGGGTTTGGTAACTCACTTGAAATTAAATGGATATTTCTCTGTGGGTGTGCCTGTACATTTTTCTAGCAAATGAGTTCATAGCATTCATTACTGTCTCAAATTATTATCTATAACAGGTTAAGAACCACTTGACCTGCTGTTTTGTCATCACCCTCAATTTAGCTCACCTGTGGAACATAAACCAATGTCTGCTTTTCTTTTGTTTGTTTGTTTGTTTTTCAAGACCAGTTCCAAAACCTTGTACTGAAACAACTTCTCTGAATCTGAGGCCAAAAGCTGAGTACCTGTGCTCTACTCAAATGAAAGTTCACAAAATTTATTCATTTTCATAGAAACACATGAGGCTTTTTACATTTTTCAACATGTGATGAGGGAATTAGTTAAATTAGTATTTATAAATTTGTCCCACTTCTGAAGCAATCTCTTATTTTTATTGCCTAAATGAAGAGCAATAGATCAGGTCCACTGCTATCCATGATATGTTTTCTCCAAAAGATGAGCCCCTGTGGGGAACTGAGATGTGTTGTCATTTGAAGGGGGTCATGATAACCTGTCCTTAGCACCCCTCAAGTGGTACACTGAAAAGCACCTCCTGCAGAGACTTAAGGCCTGCACACACATTTCCCCAAACAATGACTCAATGTTTAATAAAAATTTCCCATTCAGCCAGTGTCACACCAGGGTGAATAGCATATGCAATCTGTAACATAAATTTTAATTTTTTTTCTGGTGGTAAGGAGGGTAAGTGAATCCATGGATAGTGATAATGTTAAATCACAGAGAATGGGAGCTAATTAAAATAAATGTTTATTTGAGCAGTCAGGAAGTTCAAATTATATAATTTCCCAGAAGATATTATCATAAATCATTTATTGGGTATAAACTGCTGTAAGTCAAAAGAGTATGTGTTTGAGGAGGCTGGATAGTGCTAAAGAGGAGTTGAGAGAAAGGAGTGAAAAAACAAGAAAGATATTTGAAGACAGTTTTGACCCTTTGCATTATTCAAACTAAGGAAGCTCTAAAGCCAAGTACTATGTTTGTTATTATTTCCCAAGACTTCAGAAATTTTCACTTCCATGATGCTGTGATGTTTATATTTATACTGACTCCCCATTTAAATCAGAACATGTCTAGCTGGGATCAACATAGAGAAGAGAGCAGGAATATGCTGATTTACTCCCATTCTTTTTTCTACCTCCTCCATCACCCCCTGCCACCATCCTACACTATACCTGCTGTCTCTTCTCCTTCTGTCTCACTCTCACCCTCGTCTCCTCTAAGATTGTCTTGTCTGCTTCACTCAGCTGTCTATCAAAGCCTACCTTAGAGAATTTTTTATTTTTGTCCAAGAAAGAACATATAATTTAAGCCTGACTTACGAGCTGAGTGGCTTTGAACAAGTCCTTTATCTTCTTTGAACTTTGATGTTCCTGTCCCCAAGGCATGAGCAATAAGGTAGCTTTAAAAGGTCTATTTTAAAGAAATGTAGGAAAAGGTGTTTTATTGTAGTTTAGGTACCTGTAGGTGTGACAAAAGGTACCTGTTTTACCCTTTCTCTCTCTAGGTTTTAGTTTATAAAAATAATAGAGACAAGGTATTGATAACCAGATGGGAATCAAGGATTGCAGAGAATCATAGCCTTTTGGAAAATGGTAGCAGTAGTTGGAAGACCTCTTCCTCCCTCCCTGACTACAAGAATATTGGGCCCGCTAGCTGTAAACTGAAACATTAGAGAGGTGGCTGGGACTTCTGAAGTCAGGCCTTGTGTGCTTAACAAATGCAACTCTTGTGAAGTTTAAGGACAGAGGGTCTTCAATGTCAATGTCCAGTGCCAAGCCCAATCAGGTTGAAAAACTTAAATAGTGACCTAATGGTCACTATTAACCCTTTCCTCTCATTTTTCACAGACAGGTGGCCAATGAAAGCTATGTTACTTGTGACTCAGAGTAGCCCTGTCTTACAATGGGAGAAGAAGAAAGGAGCAGAGAGGGGAGCAGGGCACCTCATCAGCACATCCCCAGTGGGCAAATAGTCTGTTTGGTTTCCCTTATTTTTGAAAAATAAGAAGGTTGGGAGAAGAACACAATGTTTCTCTTCCCAGAAGTGGCATTTAGAGATGTTTATCACCCTTAAAGTACAATTCACAGGGTAGACTAAAATGTCTTAAGATTGATGCAAAATTTATAGTTTGAAATTCGATCATTGATGAGGGATGCCTGAGGCTATTGTGTCTAAGTAAATGTAGCTACTCTCTTTTTGTTCGATATTTGTTGAAGATGGAAAGGTAGAGAATTACACAAAGTTTCCCATACATATTTTTTATTTCTCCCATACCCTCAAAAGCTCCTTGCCTGTCAGAAGTATAAATGATTGTGTGACACTTCTATATCTGCCCCTAGATAACCCAAACACAGGCTAGTTAGTTAATAATAAATATATGTAAGAATAATATTCTGGTTCACATGGAAACTAGACTGACAGAGGCCATTTCATTTTGTCTGGCTTCCCAGAATGTATCAGAGACAAAGTAGAGGTGAGAACCCAGGCTTCTTCAAAACCAACCTTTTTAACTTTGTTCTTAAGGGTGAAGGAATGGAAAATGAAGTAGGAAATAGGAAACAGTGGGGAAGATGTGAGTTAATAGTGAAATCAAAACCATGCTATGCATTGGCCTCTGATCTGATCCTGGTGAACATTTTCAGTCCATTCCAGCTGCATCCTAATTTTTCTCACCCCCAAAAATTATTTTACATGGGAAAATCTTTTGCAGAGAGATGCTAGCAGGAGTCTGCACCTGGCAGTCATATATTATGTACCTAATGAGTAAATGAAATGTTTAATAACTGTACTGTGAAAATGAAGCTTAAAACAGTAAATTCCTGCTGAGGCTGCTCATCTGCACCTGATACATACTGCTAGCCCATCTCAGAACTCCAGCTCATTTTTATTTTTTCCTTTTAGTGGGTCCTGCTGAGGAGATAACATTAAAACCAAAGCGATGCTCACTTAATTAGTTGTATATCAGTGTAAGAACATTTACTTAGCACATCAACAGCCAGTGTTCCACCAAAGGGTTGCCTGAAACTTCTCCAACATGCACCCTGGATAGGGGAAATTCTGCAGTGACTTCAGACTGAGCATTCGTAAATTTAAATTTTTCAATTAACTAGCTATGGATCATTTAACCTCAGAAACGTAATACCACTTATTTTTAGTTAGAATATCTGTTTGAAATGCAAAAGCAATAAAACCTTAATTGTTGGTGTAGCTTTTCACTAATAATTTTAAGAAAATAATGATAGAACATTTATTTTTTACAAAGCACTGGTTTAAAACTAAATTATTGCAATTTTTATAGCTAAAACTTAAAAATTAAATTTCTTACATTTATAGACATAAAGAGCCCAAAATCCAAAGAAATTAGACTATTAAGCCAAGATCACAAAACTAGGTCCTAGGCTAAAATGCTTCCTTAGTATCTGGATATTTATTTGAGCACTCATTAAATACTTGGAATTCGTTGTATAGGTCACACACAGTTTACCGTCGTTGAAAAAAAAAATAATATAGATCAGCTTGGACTTCAGATTGGGAAACCCTTCATCTTTCAAGACCTGTATGCAAAATGAAAGGTGATTTTTCCAATTTCTCAGATCCCCAGTACTGATCCTCTTCTCACTAGCTCCCACCCAGCCTTGAGTACCTCCCTCTCCCAAAATGAGGTAGGTTTTTTTTTAGTTACATTTTGAAAATCAATTTTCATATTTGGGAGAGATCCCAGAGGACCCTGACTCCAAAATTGAGATTATATTAACAGCTAGGAACCATGGAAGAGATTCTTTTAATTTTTCTTTTTCCTTTGATATATGTTTCTGATAGAGCTCATAGAAGTTTTATGAAAAGCATTCATATTTAGGCCAATTGTCAATGTTAAGTGTTGTTCTCCAAAGTGAATAAATAAATATTAAGCTTTCCCTATAGCTACAATCTAGATCTACCAACATAGAAAAAGTCATCAAAAATTCTATCATTTCTTAACATTAAAGAACAGCACTTTGATATCCTGAAGTAATATGTTTTCTGTGTGTTTTTTTGTTTTTCTAATTGCCATGATTTCCATTAGTTCTTGGGTAGGATGGTGGCTCTCTTCTAGTGAGTCAGAACACTGCCAGGCACATCAAAGGCTCTCAAGGCAGTCCATTATCAAGAAGGAGTCACCAAGAATTGGTGAGGCCAGGGTTGCATAAACAAAGTGGGCTTTAAACCTGGCTTCTGAAAGCAGTGTAAAAACAAAAATCAGTTAGTCTCCCAGGAAGTGTGGCAATGCCCCATTTCAATGTCAAAGTAATTGAAATCTAAGAAGGCTTAATATGGAGGATTAGGACAAATGGTCTCCCAACAGTAGCAATCAGTCCATTGGCAGGTGAGAGTCTGCAATATGGTGTCAAGTATCCTGTTTGGATTGGACCAAGCTCCAGGCCTCACTCACTAATCCACATGTCTGATGACTATACTGCCTTTTCATTTCAACCATATTTCAACCATTTCAATCAGTCCATATCAGGAAACTGATTATTTTATATAAAAATGTTCATTTGGTTTAAATGGTGTAGAAGATGGATTGAGAATTTAGACTGGGAAGGTGACTGATCAGGTCTCAAGCACAGGGTGAAAGATTAAAGATATGTCTCATAGCCCCATGAAAGAACAGGGACGCAGACCAGAAAATCAAGAAGGAAGCCATTTATGCTTGGTGAGCTATGAGTACTTAAGGAAAAAGCACTGCTTGGTGAGCTTGTAGGGACCCAGGTTTCACCAGTGCACAGGCTTGAAATATTGAACACCGAATCTACACAAATACAAATATCATATAGGGATGGAGTTACGTACAACCAAGAACATGGTGTCTGCCTTCCAACAAAGGATGTTTTCATGGAAATCTTGGTTTCAAAACATTTATTCTCCTTAACTAATGGGCAGTTTTGAGGCCACAATTGCCTAATTAGTTGTTAATAAATCTCTCCTGGGAAATTTCCCTTATACTCTTTTCTTTAATTGCCCTTTCAGGGAACGGAAAGAAAAATATTTAAGGCCATAGAGTGTCCCAGTCAAATCCTGCTGACAGTGAACTCTGGGAGGCTGTTTAAATTCTTTGCCTCTACTAGAATTTTATTGAAATTAACTCTACCTTGATCTCCAGGGACCTCAGTATTCTCCTCAACAAAATAAAAGGAAGGTCATTTGATGAGCTCCAGGAACCCCTGAGGTACTGGCATTCTAAATTTCTGTGATTCTGTGAATAGTACTTGAGAAAAGGTAATCATCTGAGGTTTAAACACTCCGTGTGGTCTTTGAGCCGAGACAGTCTCTTCGATTCCTTTTGTGAGGCTCACCATGTCTTATACATTTGTTCAACACTCAGTACATTTGAAATGTATAACTCTTGCCTGGGCACTAGAGAAAATCAATTATTATAGTGAACTTTCTAATGAGTTTGATTGATGGTACTCTTTAGTCATGTCCATGTCCTTTTGTAACAATAGGAGTGTGGCTGATGCAGTATGATACACATAGGGCAATATACCTAAGTGTTTGGAATTCTGGGAAGAAAATACACCATAAGAACATTTCCATCATGATAACCACAGGCTATGCCTAGGAATTCATTTCTCTGCATGTCAAACTGACAAAAAAATTGTGATGAAGTACATGTTATGGAATTATGTACAACAGTCTGGTATATTCTAAAAGAATCTTTACTTTTATGTTTCTTAGAACAGAACATGCACTGGCCCTACTTGGATTTCCTACATAATAAGCTATGCCAATGCCTTTCACTTTTTATTGTAGATACCTATGTTAGAGTGAATTGATTTTCAAAATATGTTAAACATGCATTGCATGTATTTGATTGCGTGTTAGATTATAAATTTTCAGAAGTAGCTGAATTTCTTGAATAAGTTTTTAAAATGAAAAATTTAAAATAAAATAAATAGGTTTTATGATTAAGGGAGTCTAGGTCAAAGATAAGTACAAGATACATGAAAAAAAATATGTAGAGACAAATGTTAATTTTTAAGATGCAGTTGCTGTGTTAAACATGGGAAGGGATAAGAGCTAGCTTCTGGAAGGTACTAAGAGAAACATCTTTGTAACAATACAGCTATTACAAATTCAGGTTTAATCAGAACATTGCAAGCATTCTTGAAGGGCATACAAACATAATTCAGGCAACACAATTCAAAATACGTGGTTGGGAGATACCTTCTCAAGGTTTATGCCTCTTTTTAAAGCTTTTAAACTTTGTGAATTCTTTTTTAAACTTTATGCTTTCACTTAAATAATAACCTAAAATATCAACATGAATTTCACATGCTGCGTTATCTGGAAGATGATTTTATAGGAACTCCCTGCCAAGGATTTTAGTGGCTGACTTCCTATTTGGGTTTACAATTAACATGGCACCAGGAACACCATGGTTATAGTCAGAAGTTTTTTTAAAAAAATGGTGTGTGGGTGTGTGAGTAGAGGTAAACCATTCACATCCAGTGAAGACCACCTGACATTACAGTCCCTGTATGAATGAGGTCATGCCTATTGTTGAGTTAGAAAATCTTCACAGAATTAGAAATTAAAAAAAAAAAAAAAATTCATATGGAACCAAAAAGCCCCTACAGCCAAGACAATCCTAAGCAAAAAGAACAAAGCTGAAAGCGTCACGCTACCTGACTTCAAACTATATACTACAAGGCTACAGTAACCAAATCTGCATGGTACTGGTACCAAAACAGAGATATAGACCAATGGAACAGAACAGTGGCCTCAGAAATACCACCACACACCTACAACCATCTGATCTTTGACAAACCTGACAAAAACAAGCAATGGGGAAAAGATTTCCTATTTAATAAACGGTGTTGGGAAAACTGGCTAGCCATACGTAGAAAACTGAAAACTTAACCCTCCTTACACCTTATACAAAAATTAACTCAAGATGGATTAAAGACTTAAATATAAGACCTAAAACCATACAAACCCTAGAAGAAAACATAGGCAATACCATTCAGGACACAGGCTTGGGCAAAGACTTCCTGACTAAAACACCAAAAGCAATGGTAACGAAAGCCAAAATTGACAAATGGGATCTAATTAAACTAAAGAGCTTCTTCACAGCAAAAGAAACTATCATCAGAATAAACAGGCAACATGCAGAATGGTAGAAAATGTTTGCAGTCTATCCATCTGACAAAGCACTAATATCCAGAATCTACCAAGAACCTAAATAAATTTACATGAAGAAAACACAAAACCCCTTCAAAAAGTGGGCAAAATATATGAACAGACACTTCTCAAAAGAAGACATTTATGCATCCAACAAATGTGAAAAAAAGCTCATCATCACTGGTCATTAGAGGAATGCAAATCAAAACCACCATGAGATACCATCGCACACCAGTTAGAATGGTGATCATTAAAAAGTCAGGAAACAACAGATCCTGGAGAGGATGTGAAGAAATAGGAATGCTTTTACACTGTTAGTGGGAGTGTAAATTAGTTCAACCATTGTGGAAGACAATGTGGTGATTCTTCAAGAATCTAGAATTAGAAATAACATTTGACCCAGCAATCCCATTATTGGGTATATGTTCAACGGATTATAAATCATTCTACTATAAAGACAAAAGCACACATATGTTTATTGTGGCACTATTCACAATAGCAAAGACTTGGAACCAACCCAAATGTCCATCAATGACAGACTGGATAAAGAAAATGTGGCACATATATACCATGGAATACTATGCAGCCATAAAAAAGGATGAGTTCATGTCCTTTGCAGGGACATGGATTATGCTGGAAACCATCATTCTCAGCAAGCTAACACAAGAACAGAAAATCAAACACCACATGTTCTCACTCATAAATGGGAGCTGAACAATGAGAACACATGGACACAGGGAGGAGAACATCACACACTGGGCCTGTCAGGGGGCAGGGAGTTAGGAGAGGGATAGCATTAGGACAGCTATATAATATAGATGATGGGTTGATGGGTGCAACAAACCACCATGGCACATGTATACCTATGTAACAAACCTGTACATTCTGCACATGTACTCCGGAACTTAAAATATAATTTAAAAAAGGGGGAGGCAGGATAAAAGTATTAAATTTATATTAATAAAGAAATAAATAGTAAAATTATGATTATCAGAGGCTGTGAGGTGAGAGGATTGAGGAGATGTTGGACAAATGGTACAAAATTTCAGTTAGAAAGGAGGAATAATTCAAGAGATTCATTGTATATTGTGGTGATTAGAGTTAGTAACTATATATTGTATACTTAGAAATTGCTAAGATTTGATTGAAAGTGTTCTCAACACAAAAAAATAAGTATGTGAGGTAATGCATATGTTAAATAGCTTGATTTAGCCATTCCATAATGTATATACATGTATCAAAACATTATGTTTTACACCATAAAAATATACTATTTTTCCTTGTTGATTAAAAATAAAGAAAACAAGTTGTTGAATAAATGAAAAAAAGAAGGAAAATGTTCATAATGAAAACTGGGCATATATGACAAACCCAAAATGATTGTAACATAGCAACAGTATCATATGGTAATTTTGTTTAGCCCAACAATCTCATTTATCATATTAAATTAATGATTATAATCCAAATTGTACTATTTCATAGTTCTGTTTAACTTTAAAGGTGTTTTTGTTTTATAGCATAGCAAAAGAATTATAAGGTATGATGTTTACAGCAAGTTTTATGTTTGTATATATTTTAAAAATATTGGAATACAGTATTTTAAGTCAACGCTGGAGTTGATTATTTTGCTTTTCCCTTTAAATTACAAGATAGTTATGAGAAACAATGATTTAAAAAAAGGAGTTTTTATCCCCAGATTCATAGTTCTTGAACTAGATTTCATGTTCGTGTATATTGCTTCCTCAAAAATCCCATGTAATTGGATGGGCTATGTCAACAAGCTAGTGATCATCCTTCATTTGCTCCATGGAGTTAGACAGATGTTGGTGCGAACTCTTATACTACCTGCCCATTTCTAAATGTGCGAACTTAGGCAAGTTTTTTACTTTTTCTTTATTTTGGCACCCCCATGTGTGAACTGAGAATACAAATACTTAGCAGGATTGTTTTGAAAAATATTAATATATGATATTATAATAAAATGATTAATATTAAAAATAGCCCTCATTTGGTAACTATAATTGGCACCAAATGAGCTTCCTTGACATTTCACAGGCTCTGTACTGTGATGAACCACAGTCCAGAGCTCCCAGGCAACTTTTCACAGCGTGAATAGCCCTCTTTGAAAAAGTTACTAAGTATCAGCCACTTTAAATACATAATCTCATTTAATCCTAACAAATTACTAGTATCATTCCTATTTTACAGTTGAAAAACAGGCCAAGACAGGTTTACTTGACAAGAAATTGCACAGATCGGAATGCAGACTGGACTTACTGTGATATCCCAAATTCTCCCTCACCATGTTATTTTGTCCAAAATGAAACTAAAATGCTTGGCATGGATCTATACTTTTGTAGGCACTCAGAAGTATTATTTCCACTCTTAAGAAAACAATTCATGTTTCATTTCGCTTCTCATCAGAGGTACCATGAACAGAATATCATCCTCTTATGTTATCATAAGTTTTATATCACTCGAATTGCAGAGTTTTGATCCCTAAAGTTCAAGAGTGAAAAGTATAAATATGAAGAAATTTCATGTCAGGTCATGGTATGGGAAAAGATGCTTATGTCAAGATTTATCATTTCTAGTGACCAGCACCTAGCAGATTGCTAGTTTATTAGATTTATTTATTATTATTTTCATTGTTTCCTTCCCAATGAACAGATGACTCCTATTTATCTGATTGTAGAGTAACCTCTGAGCTTTATTAGCTAGAATTTTGTTTTCTAAAGTGTAGTCCAAACAACTTTTTCTTGGCAAAATATAGGACCCCATTAGAACCATTAAGACTAAAATGTCATCTCTCTTGATAGAAGAGAACTGCGGCCACTGCCTTTTCATGGCTTTCTGTAATACCTTTTCTGCTGACCTCTTGGTTACAATGCTAAGAATGACACAACCCCTTAGTTGTGTGAGATGTACTAGCTCATTCAATAAGCCTTTGTAAAAGCTTTATTTTCAGCTATAGCGACGAGGTTGTATTAGTGCTACAAGCTAAGCAGAATTTATAAAGCAAATTTCAGTTCCCTCCAAAAAGGCAGCCCTTATGTATAATAGACAGAAATATCATCTATTAGATACTCAGCAGTGCCTCAAATGATTTTCATGAGCAATAGAATGTCTTTTATTGACAAAAGCCGTACAGATTAGAACAGAATTACATCTTTTTTTGTTCCAAAATAGAATTAAAAATGATAGTCTATCAGGTTAGCCATGATGGATTTTATTTTATTCTAATGTCTTATGCTCATTTGTAGACCAGATGAACCAGCTCTTCTAACTCCACAAATCTTCCTTGGTTCTGCTATGCAACTTAGGGCTTATTTCAGTGGTTTAGCACAGGGCTTTCGGCCCTAAGCAGAGACTGGCACCAAATAAGCTTGCCTGACACTTTATAGGGTGTGATGAACAGTCCAGAGCTCCAACGTAACTTTTCACAGCGTGATTTGGAATCTACTTGCAATTACATATGGCTAGTGAAGCTGCATCTGGAGAAGCCTAATCAGAATTTGTCTTCCATTTAGTAGAAATAAAACGAGCCCACTCTTTGTGTCAGGATTCATCTTTACACTATAGAATGAGCAATAACCTAAAATCAATGCCAATCTCCTGGATATGGTGTATATACTTGAGAACATGTTCTGCAGAATGTTTTCGACATTACTTTCATCACTGTGTTTTCTATTTCAGGGCCCACTCTTCCTAAGACCCATGTGAAAACAGCCTCCCTTGGGTTGGCTGGAAAAGCAAGATCCCCTTTGCTTCCTGTGTGTGTGCCAACAGCCCCTGAAGTGTCTGAGGAGAGCCACAAACCAACAGAGGATTCAGTCAATGTAAGGACATCTTTAAAATTCATGCTTCATCAAGGGACAGATTGACTTAAACCAATGAGTACTGTCCATTCACCCCAGGCCACCCCAGGGCATTGTTGTTCTTATTGTTGTTTGTTCTTCTGTTTTCCTGCACTTAAATATGAAGAGGAAATAAAAGCTATGAAAAAAAAAAATATGTCAGAGACATACTTATGTAAAAAGTTGATTCCTAAGGACAGTCTTAGAAATACGACCAGATAGCTACATAATGTGTGGTTTTACACACACACACACACACACACACACACACACACACACACACACATATATATATATATATATATATATATATGTACATATACACATGGATATGTGTGTGTGTTTCTTTTCAAAAGGAAGAAATACCTTAGCATTCTTGGAAATAATTAAGACTATATAACTACTCATTCTTCTTCTTCTTCTTCTTCTTCTTCTTCTTCTTCTTCTTCTTCTT
>NC_045451.1:28640780-28642723 GCF_002776525.5 Piliocolobus tephrosceles | reverse complement strand
TCTTCTTCTTCTTCTTCTTCTTCTTCTTCTTCTTCTTCTTCTTCTTCCTTCTTCCTTCTTCCTTCTTCCTTCCTCTTCTTCCTTCTTCTTCTTCTTCCTTCTTCTTTCTTCTTCCTTCTTCTTCCTTCTTCCTTCTTCTTTCCTCTTCTTCTTCTTCTTTTTTTTTTTTTTTTTTTTTTTAAGAGGCAGGGTCTTGCTGTGTTCCCCAGGCTGGAGTATAGTGGCTATTCACAGGCACAATCGCAGTATACTACAGCCCTGAACTTCTTAGCTAGAGCAGTTCTCCTGCCTCAATTTCCCAAATAGCTAAGACTACAGGTGCACATTACTACACCAACTTATACAGTTATTCTCTAGAACTAAAAACTATGGTGACAAAAAAACATATTTTTGAAATTGTATATGTTACTTCTGAGATCATAAAATACCCAAAAGTATAGATTTGTGAAGAAGAATATATAAAATAAAAAATTGAAGGAGTTTAAGTAATACAAAAAGGAAATGACATATTTAGAAAACAAGAAGGGAAAGTTTATTAAAGACAGAAAAAGTTTTACTGAGAAAACAAGCTAAAAAGGGTTCCAGTTAGAAAACTCAGAAGGAACATCAATGAAGAAGGGGGAAAAAATCAGAATTTTAAGAAAAAACATTTATTCCAAAAATGCACTATAAAGGAAATTCAAAAAGATATTGCCTAAAGACAACTATTTATAGTACACTTCAGTTGTTTCTGAATATAATTCAAGAGAAGACATTTAAAAGAAGCCTAAGGAATTAACATATCAGATTCTTGAAAAATCAGGGCACTAGAAGAGAAAAAAGATGAAAAGAGCAGATTAAAATTCTATTGTGTTATTACATTTGGATGTTTTTTAAGCATAAATTATGAAATGAGAATAATCTGCCACCCTTCCAACTAGCTTCTGTTTTTTTCATGCAAAAATGTAGTCGTCTGCAAAATTTGCAAACAATATATTGAAAAATAAATGTATAACAATATCAAGGAGTAAGTTGGTATTTCAGTCCTCTCCTCTATAAGCACTGCAACTACCAGTTTTTTAATAAAATTATACTTTCTTTTGATATCTGGTTGTTGTTAAAAACAAAGAATCATTTCATCTGAGTGAAGAACAATACATTTTTCTTGACTTAATTTTTTTCAATACTACAAACAATAAAATATTTTAACTACATAGAGACCAAGGAAGCTGACTATGTGGATGTGTCTGTGAATGTTTTGCCAGATGAGTATTATATACTTAACATACTTTTCAAAGATTCAAATTTATAAGACTCTAATGTACTTTTGTCAGAATATAGCTATTTACTTCAATATCTGTTTAGGATCAAGGTTTGTGGCCACATCTCAAATAAAATCAAACTTCTAAGTTCACATGAAGTATCTCATCTCATAAGGAATAATGTCAGGTAGGCCCATTTTTACATTAAAGGTTGACTCTAAAGAATGGCAGCCAAAGGTATACTATTAAAAGCAGTAAGAAACACTTTTTTATTTTTATTTTTTTTATTATACTTTAAGTTCTAGGGTACATGTGCATAACGTGCAGGTTTGTTACATATGTATACATGTGCCATGTTGGTGTGCTGCAACCATCAACTCATCAGCACCCATCAATTCATCATTTATATCAGGTATAACTCCCCAGTGCAATCCCTCCCCCCTCCCCCCTCCCCATGATAGGCCCCATTGTGTGATGTTCCCCTTCCCGAGTCCAAGTGAGCTCATTGTTCAGTTCCCACCTATGAGTGAGAACATGCGGTGTTTGGTTTTCTGTTCTTGTGATAGTTTGCTAAGAATGATGGTTTCCAGCTGCATCCATGTCCCTACAAAGGACGCAAACTCATCGTTTTTTATGGCGGCATAGTATTCCATGGTGTATATGTGCCACATTTTCTTAATCCAGTCTGTCACTGATGGACAT
>NC_045451.1:28538389-28640680 GCF_002776525.5 Piliocolobus tephrosceles | reverse complement strand
CAGTAGTGGATGGCTGCGTCATATGGTACATCTAGTTGTAGATCCTTCAGGAATCGCCATACTGTTTTCCATAATGGTTGAATTAGTTTACAATCCCACCAACAGTGTAAAAGTGTTCCTATTTCTCCACATCCTCTCCAACACCTGTTGTTTCCTGATTTTTTAATGATTGCCATTCTAACTGGTGTGAGATGGTATCTCATTGTGGTTTTGATTTGCATTTCTCTGATAGCGAGTGATGATGAGCATTTTTTCATGTGTCTGTTGGCTATATGAATGTCTTCTTTTGAGAAATGTCTGTTCATATCCTTTGCCCACTTTTTGATGGGGTTGTTTGTTTTTTTCTTGTATATTTGTTTGAGTTCTTTGTAGATTCTGGAAATTAGCCCTTTGTCAGATGAGTAGATTGCAAAAATTTTCTCCCATTCTGTAGGTTGCCTGTTCACTCTGATGGTAAGAAACACATATTAAAGGAAATACGGAAACAGGGCAAATAATCTAGACCAGCATTTACCTATGAAAATATAATGTGTAATTTTAAATTGACTAGAAGTTACATTAAAAGATGTAAAAATAAACAGATGAAGTTAATACCTTTTATCTAACCCAGTATTTTCAAAATATTATCATCTCAACATGCAATAAATATTTAAAATTGTCAGTAATATATTTTACTTTTTTTGCACTAACTGTTCCAAAACTGGTGCATATTTTTTCATGTAAAAGACATTTCAATTTAGGCACATTTTAAGAATATAATAGTTACATGTGGCTAATGGTTGCCGTATTGTACAATGACATCTAGACACTTTGAGAACAACAACCAGACAAGGAAAACATTTTGGAAATGAGTTACCTAGTAATCCCCTTACTTCAACTTGTCTCATACATACACATACACACACACACACACACACGTAGTATGTATATAAACAGGCTTTTAGCCAAATTGGAAACTTTTCAGTCCTCTATTAAGCCCGGAAGGCTGGGTAATGTATGCCCAAATCATTCACTGACATGCTGAGAATTCTATAGGAAGCTCATACATTAATACCATACATTTTGAGCTGCTTTTTCAGTGGCTGGAGTAGTTTTGTGCCTACCTCCCACCCATGCAAATTCTATCAATACTCTCTTGAGATCAAGGGTATTTATTTGGCGAGATTAGATGTACATTTCTGACCATGGTACAGAGGAATGTGTTTTGGCCTATGCAGAGCAAGAAATCATGGCTCAGGCCTCATTGGCTCAATCATTTAATCAATGGCATGTGCTAGCCAAGAATAATAAGTAGAACATCTGCATAAGTCAAAACAAATAATATGTTCAAGAAAGGAAAAAAAGAAAACTAACATTTATTGAACACTTACCACTGGGCAGCTGGTAAGTGCCCCTGACTTGTTGAATCCTCCTAACTCCTCAAAAGGCAAACTTGTTATTCTCATTTCACAAGTAAGGAGACAAATTCAAATAAAATGCGCAAGTATATAAAAGGACTGGGGTTCAAATCAGTGTCATATCTTGTTTCCCCATCTGGCTGTCAAAACTACCTGGAAATTTTTCTTTCAATAAGGATGTCTAGGTTCTTCCCATACCTTCTGAAGCAGAATTCCTAAGCCTAGTGACCTGGTATTTGTGATAACTAATAATCCTATTACTTATTGACATGATAACAGTGACTTACAGTGAGTGATTTTACAGAGTGAATTAGTCACAGTTCACTAGACATTCTGCAGTTCAACCTCTTCTTTTATCCACCTTTCAAATTGTCCCAAAAAGGATCGACTCCGATTTGGGGCATGAATTTTGTTTCCACACACAAACTGAAGTCATAATCCCCAGAAGTTTCACTGGTCAAGGCAAAGCCCACTGAGTTCTCACATACAAAAAAAAAAAAAATCTATATCATGACACAGAGAAAAAATATTCTGTTCATATCTTGATGGGTCACCTAGTAAGAGGAACAAGAACTGATGTATTGAATATCCACCATATGCCAGACCCCATCATGGGCACTAAACATGTTGCAGGAGGCTCAGAATAGCCTATGAAATAGATGTCATTATCGTTTTATAGATGAAGAAAACTATGTATCAGAGAGGTGCACTCACTTGTCTAAGACCACACAGCTAATAATTGGGAGAACTTAATTTGAAACCAAATCTTTTTGACTCTGAAACCTCTTCCTTGTCACAGATGGAGATGGAGTGAGTGAAACAATATGCAATCTCTTACTATCCCTGTTTTATTACCAGCCTCTTCATTCAAT
The DNA here is from genome assembly GCF_002776525.5 of Piliocolobus tephrosceles. Lineage (NCBI taxonomy): Eukaryota > Metazoa > Chordata > Mammalia > Primates > Cercopithecidae > Piliocolobus > Piliocolobus tephrosceles. Next base: position 28,638,411 of record NC_045451.1, on the reverse strand, counting down.
GAATATATTCTGAGGACAGCCCTGGCTGTGGTATTCTAGGTCAGACTTGAGAAAACTAAGCGCCCCAACTAGCTGTGGCCCCAGGCTTCATAAAAGAAATGGATCAATATTTGGTACTAACTCTTGGCTCTCATTCTCTTTATAGGTGTATGAACAGGATGATCTGAGTGAACAAATGGCAAGTTTGGAAGGACTCATGAAGCAGCTTAATGCCATCACAGGCTCAGCCTTTTAACATTTATTTCTGAATGGATGAGGTGAATTTTCCAGGAACTTTGCATCATACCAATTACTCATAAACAGCACACCTGTGTCCAAGAACTCTAACCAGTGTACAGGTGGTCACCCATCAGGACCACTCAGTTAAGGAAGATCCTGAAGCAGTTCAGAAGGAATAAGCATTCCTTCTTTCATAGGCATCAGAAATTGTCAAATGATGACTATGAGGTCCCTAAACAAAAGCAAAGATGCATTTTCACTGCAATGTCAAAGTTTAAGCTGCTAGAATAGTCCTGGGCCTTTGCCACTGCAGTGACCACACTGTCATAACTAATGCCTATGTTTTCCTTTGTCAAGGCCTGTTGTTTAATGTGTAGGTCTAGTCTTACAAAATGCAAGTGCATTATTTAAGCCTATACCATGCCATGGCAAACCAGTGCAAGCTCACTATTTTGTTTTCAACTTTAACATACAAAGCACCCATGGGAATCTCTCATGCCATAGCACCAAAGGATTGGATGTTTTCCTTACAGCACAAAAAGTAAAGAGTAAACAAACAAAAGGCAGAGAATGCTTATGTTTGTAACTCAGTCATTCATCTTGCACAAGTGGTGGATATTAATGAGGGGCTAAAAATTCACCTATTTTGGCCAGTATTTGTAAATCCACCCTTGGTTAATATGTATGACAGGAGTCCAGGAACATAAAAATCTGCAACTAGTGGCATTCTGCCAGCAGCAGTACATTTCCAGAAAGAGGATATAATATGCAATCTTCTCAGACATATGGTAGTTATATGCTTAACCTTGTAAAAGGACACTTTTCAATTTGGGTGGCTTTTGTGCCATACCACACTGTGATGCAATTTCAAAGCTTCACCAAGGCCATCTTCCTTAGGAGTTTGGCCAGAAGAATGCCCCCATCCCTTTACCCCATCCCTCCCTGAGTTCTCCTTGGCAACTAGCATTGGGTGAAATGGCCAGCGCCACATGTCATATGGTGCACTGGCCAATGTCGCCTGTCTTCTACTCCCATAGAAATGGCAGATTCCCTGAGAGCAGGCCCCGAGGAAGAGAAGGAATATAAAAGGCAACTTCTAACAGTATCTTCTCTTAAAGAATGCCAACTCTGCCTACAGACAGGGTCAGTGTCAGGAAGCATTGGCCACCAGACCCTTCTGTTAAGGGAATCTTTTACACCACACCTGTGTCAGAGTCAGGGGAAAGCAGAGGGGTAGATGCCACCTGACACTTCTGACGCATAAATCCAGCAGATACTTTTCAAAGCAGCATCTTAAACTGTGGACTACAGTTTTAAACTTCTATTGCCATGTTTATCTACAGCTTGGAACTAGCTAAAATTAAGAACATTTTGTGTGCAGCCTTTTAGTTTCTGAATTTTCAGCTGCATTTGGAGTTAATCCCTGTTTATGTAGCTGAATGCCCAAAAGGGAGCTAGTTTGCATATTTATCAGTTAGGTGACTTGAAAACCCAATGGGCGAGTTTCAGCTGAATTATTCCTTTCAGCTCTGCCTTTGATTTCAAGCTTGAGTAGGTCATAATTTTAAAAGAGCATGGAAGGGATAGAATCTTTACAACCTAATAGCTCCTTTTATTAGGTGGGTAATTATATATGAATCCCTGAATAAAATATTTTGAGCAAAATGGCACTGTAACAGAAGTAATAATTCAGATTATTTTTTTACAGTTTTATGTCGGGAAGAAAATCTGATGTCAAAGAGAGGGCTGTTCAAATGGTTCATTAGAAAGTCCGGTCCATTTGCGAATTTGTTCCTTCAACAAGAGTGCTCATTCAATTTACTCAGATTTTCTGGAAGTCTTTCTGAAGAGCTATGTGATGTTATTCTATGGGACAGATTACTCTTATTTAACATCTGGGCACTTAGGTAGACAACCTTCTACTGACCTGGAATAAAGTGTTTCCTAACATAATATTGAATTATTCAGAAATAATCCATTACTTCAAAAAAGAAAATATTCATTGGGCTAGCCCAACTTTCTCTAGGCCCTAAGAATTACTACCTCCCCTTTCTAATTCTAGCATACATGGAACATTCTGTTTAGGTACTTGACCCCCATGAGGGTAATCCTGAGTGCTCAGTTTGGAATAGGTTGCACAGCTCAGATTTTAGGGGTTGAGTCACACCTTCAATCTGTAGAATATAGATGATCAATTAAAAAAAAAAACTATCATTTTCACAAATTTCTAGATCATTTAGGAAATAAAATTTTTAAAAATCCATTTAAAATATATATTATTTGTCTTCCGTGGAAGTTACATTTCTGCTGCATGCTCTTGAAACTTTCTTCATTAAATAAATACAATGGTTTATCTTAGTAACTGGCAATGCCAATAATAGCACCATGCATTTAATCTATAATACAATCAATTTTAGCATCCTCAAAAAACTACAGTATCATTTACCTGGTAGTATTAATATACAATGATGTCACCACAACTTTTGTATAACTCTGTTCCCTTTACCCTCAAATGATTCATATATGTATACAATTTCCTGCCCAAGTTTTCAGGTAACTTATTAATTTCCCAGTCTACTGATCTCTTGACAAGAAGAAACCTGTGAATACTGCAAACTAGCCTCTGACTTCCTCCTACTGAGTCTAGTTCATGGTATCCAGGACTCTTTATGCTCATAAATCTGATTCCCATTGGGTGATACCTGACAGCCAACCAGCAGCTCTACCACCAGAACTCATTTCTCCCTGAAAAAGAAAAATGTCATATTTGGCAGAGCATTCTCTGGTCTGCCCTGTAATGTGCTGAAATGTCAGGCAAGAGCCTCTTCTTTAAAAAAAAAAAAAAAAAAAAATGGTATTTTTCTTTGTATTTCACCCTAATAAGAAAGCTATTTTCTTTCCTTTGCAGAAATTTCTGCATTTGTGAAACTTAGAAAAATTTAGATAGTTCAAATTTATAAAGAATATTTGGATTATGCTCTAGCCAAAAGTTAAATGTTTCGTACTGAATTATAGCCAATAAGAAACCAGTCATACTTGTCTCTTCGAATAACAGAGATAATAAGCTTTTAGAATATTTAAATAATGAAACTTTACATTTGGGAATTATAAAACGCATACTCAATTGAACAATCTGAAAAAAATACCAAGTCAGTGATATAAGTGGAGATTTATTAAGGAGCCCTGTTGGGCATATTCTTAGTTTCTTCAAAATAAGGATTATTCAAAATTAGGTGTGTATGTTCAGTCTCCTGCCTTGGTTCCAGCTACACAAGGAGAGCCATCATGTGCTAGTGTGATGTTTCAGACAACATTCTGAAACTAAAAAGTTTGGCACTTATTGGCTTTTCCAATAAAGAATCTCTTAAGTACAGGTATTTCTGGAAGCTGTTGGTGTCTGTGCTTGAAGATGATTGCTGATGCTTATCCACCCTTTGGGTACTTCTGTTGACTTTGTTTAAATGATCATCTTATGGTTGCCTCCAAATGTAATATGGTATCTCAGATACAGCAGCTGGACTGTAATTACAACAAAAGGTTACTTCTAAAGATAACATCTTACCATTTTAGATAAAATTGTGTCCCGGAATTCTTATGGTTTTGGAATGTCCATTTCTAGTCAATGAAAAAAGGAAAAATGGAAAAATTGTCTAGTTTCAGGTGTGTTTAAAGAAAACAAAATCATCTGAACTTTAAAATAGATGTGGAGCAGGGTTACCTTCCCTTTCACTCAGTTTACTTCATGCAACCACAGGCAGTCCTGTAGGCCAGAGGTTACTATCCTAGCCTGCTCATAACTATTTACAATACAGAGCCCACGACTTCCTGGAGATGCAGAAGCAATCATACACTCAAGTCTTCACCCTCTCTCTTTTTGTAAATCACATTCAAAGCAACATTTTACTCTTAATTTGCATTTCTCTGGTGACTTTCAGAAATCACCTCAGTATTGTACAGAAAAGCTTTTGAGTCCAGTGTTTAAAATTAAATTGAATACTTTGGAAAATCATAGATAGGTGTTTTGTATGATATTCCATTCCAATGCAAAATATGTGTACCCATGCCTCAATGTCTCTTGCTAGCTAAATACCTGTTGCCAAAAAGAATCGATTTGGGAAAAAAAAAAATGCCTATTTCCTGGTCAGTGAGGTTATGTCAAAGACAAAATACCACACCCATATCAGCAAATGAATATTACTACTGATCTGGACTCTTTGTTGCCACCATTGCATAACGTTCACCTGGCAGACTTCCAGTTGCACTCTCTGAAGGACTTTTTTCTCTTGCTCTCACTAGAGAGCCTTTATACATTGTCATTCTATGATTTTTGTTGGTAGAAGAGCAAGAGCAAAACTCTGCAAGATTTAATAAACACAGAGGCATGGGCCAAGGGATCTCACTGTGTGCTGAACGTGTATTTTCAGATGCAAGAAAGGAATGTTGGAGAGGAGGAGAAATGCTGTTTTTTATTATTGTAGGGTAAATCTGACAATTCTGAACTTTGTGAATTGTCAGCTTGTTTGGGGGAAGGGTGGGTGGGTATGGGATGTACTTTTTATAAGTAATATTTAATTTATTATTTAGAGTGGCTTCTTTTTGGATAATTTATGATAAAAAGGGAGATCTGGTTGGGATCTAGATACGGCTATTAAAGCTGCAGTGTTCCATATCTCAGAGGGGCCACTTTGGAAATGAATTGTCCATTGCTGAGTATGAAGAGATGTCTAGTCCAGGCAAAGCCTTCACTGAAGTTCCATCATCACCACCTTCTCCCTTTTTAGGGTCATTCAAAGAAGATAACACCAAACAATTCTGAAAGCATTTTGCAGATCAGTGCTACTCATTCAAAGGGCTTTGCAACTCAAACAGATTGTTAGTGTGCTAGTGATAAGTTTATTTGGTAGAAATGGGTATACTACAGCTTTAACTAGCCTTAGTGAGAAAAGGAATTTTTTGTTGTTGCAAAACACCTTTTTTAACAAAAAGGTATTTTGAGCCTACAAAAAGTTTCTTTAAACTGTCAGATTCTAGCATTGTTAACCAAATTAGACTAGTGATTGCAATATTTAAGTGTAAATCTTGTTCTATGAGGAAGGAAACTTGCTTACAGTTTAAAACAATGACTGTTTCTACACATGATCTTGTATACAACTACACAAGGAAAAGGGGGTTTTGTAATCACTGTAGAACAGTCTCATATTCATTTTTTATAGAAATGTTATTCCAATGGTGCATTTTTTGTTTAATAAATAAAGTTTTGATACAAAGTTCTTTCTTCATGTTATTTATAGTAAATGTTGTACCACACACACAACCACAACCTTGCCTGTCTGTGTTCTTAGGATTCATTCTCTTAGTCCATTGGTGTTGCTGTAAAGGAATAGCTGAGCTGAGTAACTTAATAAAGAGAAGAGGTTTAATTAGCTCATGGTTCTGGCAGGCTGTACAAGAAGCATGGTGCCAGCATCTGTTCCTGGTGAGGCCTCAGGAGGCTTTCACTTATGGTGGGAAGGAAAGGGAAATCCACATGTGCAGAGATTGCATGGCAAGAGAGGAAGCAAGAGAGAGAAGCAGGAGGTGCCAGACTCTTTTAAGCAATCAGTTCCCTTTGGAACTAATAGAATAAGAACTAACTCATTACCATGTGGACTGCACCATGCCATTCATGAGGAATTTAACTCCATGACCCAGAGCCCTCCCATTAGGCCCCACCTTCAACACTGGGGATCAAATTTCACCATGAAATCTGGAGGGGTCAGATATCAAAACCATAGCATAAATATTACCTTTCATTAAAAGCTGTGGTAGGAGCTATCAGTTCTCTGCCTCATCCTCAAGTAAGTTATAATAATAACTTAATTCTCAGTAAGTTATTTTAAAGCAAATAGACCCTTATGCCATTTTCATGTACACTCCCAGTGTGCTTTCACTCCAGTCCATAATCATGTTTCTTTAGAGAGTTTCCCCAGACTGCTAGAACCTGTCTTTGCCTACATGCATGGGAGAACTGGAAATGTCTGATTAGACCTTTCAAATAGTATCCCCTTTGCCCTGATGACAACAATTTTGAGTTGTAACTCAATTTATCTCCAGAGTACCCTTGTAGGGTTGAGCCAAAGTGACTATGGGCCTATTTCTTCACAATAGTACACTGTAATAGTGTACCCTTGCTTGGATTGCCTCCGTTCTCTTTTTGTCTTGCCCTCTTCCCCTAATGGTTTCTCCTGGGAGCACTTCACAGTAAATCACTTTCATACAAATCTTCATGGCAAGGTCTGTTTCTAGGGAATTCACTCAAGGCAAGATCCTTCTAGCTGTGATCCAGTTTCAACATGCAAACAACAAATGAATAAAATACTCTCTTCATCATCCAGATATTTCATTCTCATAGTGTCAGCAGCAGAATATGGGGGTCACATATGTGTTGAACATTATATAGCTACAAATATTGAAAGATTAAATTTGGCCTGTGTATTAGGGTCCTCTAGAGAGACAGAACCAATAGTGTGTGTGTATATATATAGGTGTATACACACATACAATTGGTGTATATATATATATATATATATTTTGTTTTGTTTTGTTTTGCACTGTATATATAGTGCACCTATATATGCATATGCATATATGTATATCGGTTTGCACTATAGATATAGTGCATGCATATACACTATATATAGTGCAAACTGAAATACATATGTACCAATAGTATATATGTGTGTATACATATATATGCATATATATGCATATATATGCATGCAACACTGGATATATATATATATATAGATAGATAGATAGATAGATATGCATATATATATAGATATATGCGTGCAAAACTGGAACCCAGAAAGATTGACATTGTCTCTCTTTCATAGAAATTTTCATTATTGATTACTGATTTGTTTCATTTATGTTGACATATTTTAAAGGCATATGTCTAATTCTTTTTCTTAAATTTCTTGTATGTTTTTCCAATAAATATAATTCTTAAAAGTTTTCCCTAATTTCATCCTATCATTTCTTTTCATATATGTAATACATATATATATATGAAGTAATATATAATATATATTAATATTTTCTCTAAATATATATATATTTATATATACTCATATATATGAGACTTTATTATTAACCTACAGGATCACAAGGTTTCACAATAGGCTGTCTGCAAGCTTGAGGAGTAAAGAGAGCCAGTCCGAGTCTCAAAACTGAAGAACCTGGAGTCAGTGTTCGAGGACAGGAAGTGTCCAGCACCAGAGAAAGATGTAGCCTACGAGGCTAGGCCAGTCTCTTGTTTTCACGTTTGTTTTTCTTCCTGCTTTATATTCACTGGAAGCTGATTAGATTGTGCCCACCAGATTAAGGGTAGATCTGCCTTCCTCAGCTCACTGACTCAGATGTTAATCTCTTTTGGCAACACCCACACAGACACACCCAGGATTAATACTTTGTATCCTTCCATCCAATCCAGTTGACTCTTAGTATTAACTATCACAGCACATATTGATAAAAGTTTTATTAACTCTTTCAGGAAAGCAGAAAACTACTCAGTAAGTTATTATTTTAAAGCAATGCAGCACAGATGACAAGATAGGTGAAAACTTTGAAGTTCATCTAGCCCTTCCCATTTTCTTCAATTCACTATCCTCCCATACAGAAGGGAAAAATGTATTTAAAGATCTTAAAAGATGCGGCTAGATTCCAACCCCTATTCAGTTTCAGTGGGAATGTAAACTTGCGGCAGTCACTGTGGAAAACAGTATGACAGTTCCTTAAAAAATTAAACATAGATTACCACAGAATCCAATAATTCCACTTTTGCTCATATGCCCAAAAGAATTGAAAGCAGAGACTCAGATATTCAACCACCTATGTTCATAAGAGCATTATTTACAATAGCCAAAAGATGGAAGCAATCAAATTGTCCATAGACAAATTAGTGGATAAACAAAATGTGGCATAATCATACAATGGAATATTCTTTAGCCTTATAAGGAAATCCTGTCATACGCAATAGCATGGATAAACCTTGGAGACATTATGCTTAGCAAAATAAGACAGTCACAAAAAGACAAATACTACATGATTCGATTTATATGAGGAATCTAGAAAAGTCAAATTCACAGAGATGGAAAAGAGAATGGGGGTTATCAGGGACCAGGGGTTGGGAGCAAGAGTATTCGTTCAATGCATATATCATTTCAGTTTTGGAAGATGAATAAAGTTCTAGAGATGGATGGTGGTAATCATAGCATAAAAATATGAATGTACATCATTGCTACTGAAGTATACACTTAAAAATGGTTAAAATTGTAAATTTTACATTATGCATAGTTTACCACAATTTAAAAAATATCTCCATATAAAACTATTCCAGCACCATCTTCTATAAATACTGATATTTCTTCTGGTTTCAGAACTATAAATATGTAACAGCAAACATATTAAAGGGGAGTGATAAGCAAGAAATAGAAGCAGCACATATACCACAGTCTACTTTATGTCAGATATATTACACTGTATATTACAGAATATACACTATTATATTCAATTTATGTAATCTACCTAGAAAGGAATGTTGTGCTGTCACAAAAGGCTATCAGATAATTATCTGCATGGGAAACTTGCTATTTGAAAAAAAAATATTGGATAAATTTCCGTAGTCTGGCCTAGTGAGAAGAAGGTTAAGAGAGAAACTTTAAAACTACTCTCTTCATTGCAAATATTTTATGGGAAGGATTTTAGAGAGGTTGACGAATAAGATTCTCTCTTACCTCAAATAGTCTATGATATTATAATGAATATATAGATAGGAAGATGTATTAATATGCATGTAGGTGAACCTAGTAGGTCTAAAAGAAAATGGGGAATCAAAGAGGCCTACCCAAAACTGGAACCCAGAAAGATTGACATTGTCTTTCACAGAAATTTTCATTATTGACTACTGATTTGTTTCATTTATTTCGACATGTTTTAAAGGCGTATGTATAATTTTTTCTTAAATTTCTTGTATGTTTTTCCAATAAATATAATTCTTAAAAATTTCCCCTAATCTTCATCCTATCATTTATTTTCATATATGTAATACATATATATGAAGTAATAATATAATATATAAATATTTTCTCTAAACATTTTTTGCATTTTCTCAGTTTGAGCATCCAAATTATGGCTTCAACTTTTTGTAAAGTTAAATATGTCTTTTACTGCTCCCAATAATGATTTCAATTCTCCTATTATATTTTTAATTTATTTGCAATTCTTCCTTTTCTTACTCATTCTTTTCATTTCATAATGTTGTCTCTTTTTTGCCTATGTTATTATTTATTTATTAACTTCCAGTTTTGTTTCATGGAGATAATATTTCTTCATAAGTATAAAAAATGTCAAATAGTTTTCTATGAAAGAATCTCCTGGTTTTATAAAATAATTATTTTCTAAACCTACTATGACTCATTATCTTAGCCTATTATGTTTATTTCAGTTTGAAGTATTTTAATCTATTCATTTACTTGCCAGTGATAGCAGATCTTTTCAGATCAATGAGTGCCAAGTTCCTGTGCAACTGGATCGCTCTTGGCCCATTATATCACCCCTATGTTCTGTGACTTCTGATTCACAGCCAGACAGCCACTTACACACAGATCCCAGCAAGTTTCCAGTATCTCACTGGCTTTCATCTAGTATAACTCTGCTGAACCTACAGAAGGTCTTTCCTTTGCTCTCCGTGGTGTTCTGATTTGCAAGTGAATTATTTTAGAAGAAGCAAACCTCAAGAATTCTGAAATGCTACATCTCTTCCTTTCTCTTTCGACCTACAAGGTTGTAAAGACGAGAAATGTGCCTAAGATGATTAGTCCCCTTCCCACTTCTGTTTAGTTCTATTCTGACAGTTTATAATAACCAAACAAATGGGGAGACAGAGTAGAGGAAGAAATAAATAATTACTGAGTGCCTGATGTTTTTGAGTCAGCCAGAATCTCTGCCTAGATTTTGGGGTTCATATAAACTTTGTGAACCAAAAAACCATTTTGCATAAGATCACTGTCAATATGGCAAGGATGGTTCATCCATCATGCTTTTCTCAAAGTTTCATTGGCCTGATAGTGACACAAATAAACAAAACACTTCTGAATTGTGTGGGTGGGCTTGCTTTCAGGCCTGTATATCTGTATATTTTCTTCTCCTCCTCCTCCTTTTTTTTTTTTTTTTTTTTTTTTTTTTTTTTTTTTTTTTTTGATGTGGACTCTCACTCAGTCGCCCAGGCTGAACGCAGTGCAGAGGCGTATTCTGAGCTCACTGCAAGCTCTGCCTCCTGGGTTCATGCCATTCTCTTGCCTCAGCCTCCCAAGTAGCTGGGACTAAAGGTGCCTGCCACCAACCTAGGCTAATTTTTTGTATTTTTAGTAGAGACAGGGTTTCACCATGTTAGCCAGGATGGTCTCGATCTTCTGACCTTGTGATCCACCCCACTCAGCCTCCCAAAGTGCTGGGATTACAGGGGTGAGCCACCACACCCAGCCCCTACTTCTTTTTCTAATACATTTTTTTTTTTTTCTGAGTCCATTGATATTTTAATAAGAAATTGGGATATGCCATGTTAGGGGCAACTTTACAGGCATCATCAGAATTATTGAATCCTGGACTTTTTTCTTTTTAAGACTTCAGTTTGATTCTACTTTCTATTTACAGAAGTCTAAATTATATCTTACTTTTATTTCTCTAACTCTAAGCTTAATCTATTTCTTATTTACCAATTTCTTATTTTCATGTTGTTACATCATTTTTCCTTTTTTGTAACTAATCGCTCTCATCCTCCTTAACTTTTGAAATTCATAATTTGATGCAATAAATAGGCAATTATTCCTGAGATAATCTGAATGTTCTCATTAGTGGTTCAAAAGAGTTCTTGCAATAAATAACAGAAGTGATTTTTCCCAGAGTCCTTTCAGATTTAATTAACATTCTACTTTATAAATTAATAAAAGTCCTTTAATTTTCCTGTCTTTGCTAATATCTATTCTGACTCTTCATGTAAGTTTGACAAAATATCTGTTAGTAGAATAATTTTTCACCATCTTAATGTTTCTTAAGAATTAAATTTTTGTGCTATTCTTCGAACCTGCGGTGGATTTCCTGGGCTATTTTTTTTCTTTTTATTCAAGCTAAAACTATTCTTTGGTGTGAAACTCTCCTAACAATGGTAGCATTTCAATTTTGTGGATGTGACTCATTTGTCATGAATTATTCCCATTTCTTCCCCAAACAGGATGTTTCAGAAAACTAACTGTAACATTTACTTCATAGGGATGGTGTGGGCTTAACTTTAAATTAGACAATGTATACAAAGCCCTTAGAATTCCTGGTTCTTGGCAAAGGCCTAATGAATTCTACTTCTGTTCTTTCTGTCTTTGTACTCAATCTTTTTCATGACATTTATGAACCTTTTCATACATTTTAAAAAGTACATATGGGAATTTAGCAGCTCTGTGTTTTACATGTGTTTCTAACTTTATAGGTATAATTTCCAGCATGTATGCAGATGAAGAATGCAGATTTCCAAAGGATGGTATTATTATAAAATTGTTTCACCTTTCCTTAGGATATCCAAAAAATATTTATTTTGAGTGCCTTTTATCCACATACAAGGCACAATGCTAAGAGTACCAATGAAGCAAAGGATGAAATGATACATCTTCTATATTTATACACTACATATATATGTATATATATGACCATAGTTCAAATGAGATAGTTAGATACCTTTAGTTAGGTAAAGAGAAATTTTCATCAGAGTACAGAGCATCAAATTAAATTCACAGAAGCCCCATAGGGAACATAATGTTGAGAAGAGGTTTAAATAATAATTAAGACTAAAACTTTAGAGATAGAAATGGGCAATTTAGATGAAAGAAACCATATGAGCAAAAAAGTACAAAGGTTAGAATTTATAGACTTACATGGAAACTAAAGTATCTCGGGTTTTATTATTTGAAGAAGTGTATGGCTTGTGAGAAAAAAAAGATGGGACACACATCTGCATAATCAATGCAGGTCTTGTAATGATGGTCCAAGATATGTAATTCTGTTAGTAACCACTGAGTATGAAAGCTTAATTTTCTCATTCATAAGTGCTTTTTGAATATTCATTGTGTACCAATAACTAAGCTAATATTGGAAAAACAACAGTGATCAATGTGAATATGACCCCTGCTCTCATGGAGTTTATAATTTCCTTTTGGAGACAAAGAACAAATGAACAAATCAGTGTAATAATTATAATTGTGAAGAGTGCTATAAACTAAGGTTGTATTATAGAAATATAGTATCCTTTGAGGTTATTCACCATTATCAAAGAAGAATGGAGCCACTTCAGATCAGGCAAGACTTCCTCATGAGGGTGGCATTTATCCCCCTAAACTGAAGAGGATACAAAAGAGTCGTTTATGTGAATATTGGGATGATGCAACATTAATTCCAGAGAAAGGAAAAAGCATAAGCAAATTCTTGGGTTGAGAACAATCTTGGCTTATGCAAAGAACAGACGGGCAGTTAGTGAAGTTGCCTTTCTTTTTTTTTTTTTTTTTTTTTTTTTTTGAGACGGAGTCTTGCTCTGTCGCCCAGGCTGGAGTACAGTGGCCGGATCTCAGCTCACTGCAAGCTCCGCCTCCCGGGTTTACGCCATTCTCCTGCCTCAGCCTCCCGAGTAGCTGGGACTACAGGCGCCCGCCACCTCGCCCAGCTAGTTTTTTTTTTTTTGTATTTTTTAGTAGAGACGGGGTTTCACCGTGTTAGCCAGGATGGTCTCGATCTCCTGACCTCGTGATCCACCCGTCTCGGCCTCCCAAAGTGCTGGGATTACAGGCTTGAGCCACCGCGCCCGGCCGAAGTTGCCTTTCATTGAGCAAGAGGAAGAACGGAGTCAAAGAGGTTAAGGAGTTAGGATTGCGCCAGATCATGCTGTACCTGCAATGCACGCTACTGTTTATATTCTGAAGCATATGGGAGTCATTTGGGGGCACTAAGAAGAAGAAAGTTAACATCCAATTTATGTGTATCAAGGTAAAAAAAAATTGTACATATTATACTACATCACATGTGCAAAATCATGTAACATCCTTTATTGTCTGGAATGTCTTCTATTCTGTCCATGATTCCCAGCTGTTGTTGGGTACTAAGATAAATCTCAATCTTGCCAATGAAAGGGGTTTCTTTTTCATCTAAGGCAGCCTCTTTCTGCTTAGCTGAGGCTCTTTGGGATGAAGTCATGATGTTCAAATTTCTAGCTCTCTGCCACAGCCGAATTTCTTATTGCTAAGGCCCTTAGTTTAAGCAATCCTTGTTAAAGTGGCTTCTGGGCATATCTTACACACTGAGAATCTTTTCTCTCAGTGTGGGAGCATCTCATGATCTTCCTCACTTGCTTGGCCCCATCTCTGTTCTTTCTAGAGCCATTAAATATCTGTGTCTCAGCCTTGTCCTCCACCCAGTCCCCAGCTAGGTTGTCTACTCTGTTTAAGGGTTAGCTTCCCCTGCCCATGATAATCCTATGGCAAATCCTAGACTCTTAGCTCAGATATCTCCTACATGACCCACTGAGAGTGTGCCAAAATCACTAGATTCCTCAGTTGTCATATGCTGGTGCTACTGTAGCACACTCCCCGCCAAGCACACCAAGCTACCACTTTCCTTTGTAGCAGTAGCTAGCTTTCTGAGATGTTCCTTTTCAAGAATTCTATAAAACACAATGGACCAATGACTTCTGATTTTGGCTTCCTTCCCTACCTGTCTACAGTTCCTATCATCCCTGGCCTCTCTGCCCTAGGGTTTCACCCTCTACAGGGTACCAGGACCCTTCAACCTAACCTCTTAATATTTTTATTTCTCCTTGCACTCTTGTGCTTTCTGATGCAACACATATTGTCCAATAAACATTTTCTCCCTCATTCTCAGGTTTAGTAAAACTTCTTCTACATCTTATTATGTAAATCTTCACAATGTGACAATTATATCAGTATCTTCATTTCCTCTAAGTCATTGAAACCTTTGAGTCAATGGTTGTGAAGTCACAGGGCACCAAGATTTAAAGTAAATACAAGTTTTATGAATTTACTATTTATAAATACATATATCAATTTTATATGTATGTATTACAAATAAATCTGGATCTTGTGAGGAGAACAAATTCCAAGTGGCAAAAAAATTGCAAAAAGAAAGCTACAGGAAGTATGAGATGGTGGATTCAATGGTGGTGAAGAGAAGGACATGAAATGGATGAGTACATATGAAACATGTACATTTGAAACATGTTTTGAAGGTAGAAACAAACACACTTGCAGATGGATTGGACGGGAGTGAGTTTCCGGTGAACAGGCTTTTAAGTTGGTAGAAACATTTTCTGTGATGCAGTAGACTGGAAGAGAAACAGTTTGGGCATGTGTGAGAGAAAAAGAGTATAATTTTTAAATATATTTAAGAGGAGATGTCAAAATGCAGTTGAATATTTAAATCGGGAACATGTAAGAAATGTCTGTACTGGAGACGAATTTAGAAATTGCCAGCATATGGCATCTAAAGTCATAGGAATGTATATGATAAAGAGAGATTTAGACCTGGAAATGAGCCCTAGGAGAATGCAGAATATAGACCAGATGAACAGGCTTGGAAAGAATGGCCAACAACAGAGAAAACAAGATTTTCCAACAACAGGAAAAAATAGGATTTTCCTATAACAGGAAAAAGCATTAGTATGGCAGAAGAAAAAATGGAAAGAATACTAGAGAAGGAATGAGAGTTCACCTGTCTTGAAAAGCTGGTAAAATGCTGGGCAAGACAAAATAAAATAATGTGGATTGAATTGGTCAGCATGAAGATCACTTCTAGGTAACTACACCCCCAGTTTTCCTGGGATAGTCCTGGTGTGCATCATGCCCTGGTATAATTAATGTAGTTAGGTAGTAGTAGGTAGTATCTACTTTCACTTTCAAAAGTGTCTCCTTTCATTGATAATTTATATGGTTCTACTAGTTATTGGTGACCAAAGCAAGAGTAGTGAAATGGTTTCTGTAAAGGAGTGGGGATGACAGCCAGATTAGAAGAGATTAAATATGGACTGGGAAGTTATAAAGTAAATACTGTGCATATTTCTGTTGGAGAAGTTTTCCTATGAAGAAGAGGAGAACAATGAGGAAGTTACTGGAAGGGTAACTGGATTTTAAAATGAACTCTCATGTTGCAGTGATTCTTCTGACAACCAGGGCAATTTTTAAATCAAATTCATTTATGCCATAAATTTTCAGAATAACTAGCAGTATGGCTTAAGGAAAAAAACCTTTAGGGTAGGCACAATAATTACACACTCCAGGAGTTGCATGAGAGTGAAGGTTTCCCTCACTTACAGTGGGAAATGGACTTTTTCACGACCCAAAGCAGGAGGCTACTCTGAATCCTCATCTAAAAGGATAGAGAAGCAGAGGCCAGGTGTTAACAGGCTGAATAATTGGCACCCAAAGATTTCAGGTCCTAATACCTGGAACTTGCAATTTGACCTTACCTGGAATAGAAAAAGAGTCTTTGCCAATATGATTAAAGATTTTGAGATGAGAGATTTTCTTGGATTCTCTGAATGAACCCTAAATATAATCATGAGTATCCTTATGAGAGAGGCAGAGATATATTCAACACAGACACAGAAGAGGAGGAGGCAATGTGACCACGGAGGCAGAGCTAAGAGTGATGCAGTCACGTGCTAATGAGTGTTGGCAACCACCAGGAGCTAGAAGAGGCAAGGGATGGATCCTACCCTAGAGCCTCTGGAGGGAGGGTGCTCCAGGTGACACCTGATTGCATCCCAGATTTTAGACTGTGGCTTCCAGAACTGTGGGAGAATAATTTTCTGTTGTTTTAAGGCACTACATTTGTGATAATTTGTTATAGTAGCCAAAGGAAACTAACATGCTGGGTTTCAGGGTCTGTGGAATTTTCCTTCTGACATAATGACTCAAGGACGTTTTTTAATAGAAAAGTTTGCATTGCTACAATTAATGTAAAACCCTCCTGGACCCTTCCTTTTCTATCTTTAACCCAATCTCCGTAATGTCTACTACTTTCACATTTTTATTGTTTTTTTTTTTTTTCATTTTTAATGAGGAAATGGTTACCTCAATAAGATACCCTACAGAATCTAGCTGCCCAGAAACAAGATCCTGAGATGACACTTCTCACCTTGCCCCACTGTGTAAAGCTCAATCCACACAAGACCACAAATTCTGGAATGTAATAAAGAAGAGACAAAAGTCAAATTCAAAGAGGCTAGTAAAAGTAAAGTATCTTTGAGCACTGTCATGATACTCAAAGGAGTGCCCACTGGAGCATTTCAGATTTCAGATGTTCAGATTTGAGATGCACTATCAATATGATGAAAATACCCCAAAATCAAAAACAATCCAAAATTGAAAACAAGTATTTCAGATAAGGGACAGTCAACCTGTAGTATAAATACTTGTACACAAAAAATAGCCATATACATATCCTTTATGATCTAAAAATATGAGCATGAGGAAGAGACTGTACCTGTAGGGGATTCTAACAGCAATTCTACATCTGATGAGGGTTCAAGGTCCACACTAAGACTTCTGTGAGCTTCCAAAGGGGCAGAGTAGGAAATGTCATCTCAGGTCTTTTTTCTGGGCATCCAGATTCTGTTGGGTATCTTATTGATGCAACCATTTCCTCATTAAAACAACAACAAAATAGAAGTGAAATTAGCAGACTTTACTGAAGATGAGGTTGAAGACAGGAAGACAAGAGAGGGCCTAGGAGTGTTTTCTATCAATTAATTATAGCATTGTAAACATTCTTTTTTTTTTTTTTTTTTTTTTTTTTTGAGACAGAGCGAGACTCTGTCTCCAGGCTGGAGTGCAGTGGCACGATCTCGGCTCACGGCAACCTCTGCCTCCCAGGTTCAAGCGATTCTCCTGCCTCAGACCCCCCGAGTAGCTGAGACTACAGGCGTGTGCCACTATGCCCAGCCAATTTTTGTGTTTTTAGTAGAGATGGGGTTTCACCATGTTGGCCAGGATGGTCTCGATCTCTTGACCTCGTGATCTGCCTGACTTGGCCTCCCAAAAACATTTCTATTTTAACATGTCCTTGAGTCAGTTTTTCAGAAGGAAAATTCCACAGACCCTGAAACCATGTAACCCTTGCCCTTACAAAATCTCTCAGACTACCCTCTCTTTCCCTTCCTTTCATGGTGTTTCTGTTATGTTCTATTCCTTATAGAATATTTAAAAAAATTAAATTCCTCTCATTCTTCCCCTCGGGGAAGCATCACTACCTGTTTTGTTGTTCACGCTATTACTAACACTCAGAGCATTAGGCTCTCACCTCCTAACTCAAGCAGCTAATAAACTTTCTTTCTGTGGCCAGCTGGTATAATATAGTGCTTGTACATGGTAATAGTAAATGAAAACTTTATCCTGGCATCCTCCTGTCACATTTATCTATCTAAACGAGAGAGAAGACCTCTAGACCAGACTTTACAGCAAGTAAAGGTATTTCTTCTTCCTCTGGATTCTTTTGGGTCAAACTGGAATGATCCTTAGACCCAAAGTTACAAAAAGTGATTATTTTCAGACTAAATTTGTGGTCTTCCTAAATGTATTTTGTACACTAAAGGCATTTTCAATATGACTTTGCACATGAAGTTCAAACTGAATGAAAGAATGAATTTGTTGAATTCAACTTGTTGTTGCATCATCTTTAAGAAATAATGTACCATATATGGTCTAAGATCAAGTATTTGACAAAAATAATATAATCACTATGTTTAACAATGTAGGGTGTAGCCCACTGTTCAGTTCTAATTTATTTTCAATAGAAACTCTGACTATAGTGTCAATTTGAACTGTTTCCCCAGTGTTTCAGAGAAGTTTGACTTACTCTGATAAATAAGATAATAAACACTAATAAAATTGACTATCAATATGTGCAACATTCTGTGTCAATTACAAATTGAACATCCCTAATCTGAAAATCCAAAATTTGAAATGCTCCAAAACCTGAACATTTCTTAATGCTCACATAATACTCAAAGGAAATGCAAGTCTGAGCATTTAGAATTTTGAATTTTTGGATTAGGAATGTTCAGCTCGTAAGTATAATAAAAATATTCTAATATCCAAAAAAATCTGAAATCTGAAACATTTCTGGTCCCAAGTATTTCAGATAAGGGATACTCAGCAAGTATCTCACCTATTACAGAAAACACTGCTATGTGTAAAATACTATTACTGCAAGTTTATTGGTGAAGAAACAGAAACTAGGGTAGTTGTGTACCTTGCCATAAATCACCCAATTCAACCAATTCATATGCAAACAGCTGGGCCTTGAAACCACTTCTGTCAGCTCTAAAATATGTACTTTTTATCACTAAATGGAGTTAACATTCAACTGCTAGTCCTAAGGAATTCCCTGAGGAAGTGTTTCTAAACTATCATGATTATAGAAACCACCTGGAACTCTTAATGAACCCCCTAGGCCCCTATCAGAGACACCAGTTCAGTTGGTCTGGGGTGGGGTCTGAGAATCTGTAATATTTACAAGTTCTCCAGTTGATATCTATTCTCATCTCATGTAGCAATAAGAACTGTGCTGTACTCAGTAGAAAATTAACTCAAACTTCTAATTTAAATTTCTAAAAGAAACTGTATATTGGCTTGGGTACCTGAACAACATAGGGATAGACTAATTTCAGATACATCTCCATTATCACCTTCCACCTCGGGGCTCCCATGAGAGAAAACTGCTTCCTGGATAATGCAAATAGTAGTTCCAGAATTGACTGTCCTCGGCCCTGGCTGGCTATACATGGATCATGGGTCCGTCCCTGACCCTATCACTGTAAACAAGTGATTGCAATTTTCTTTCTTCTTAGTTCTATTCACTTACTCCTCCTCTGAAGCCCAGGGATGGTGTCAATTGCCTTGGAGCCCATGCGATGAGAATACAGAAGGAAGAGGCACTATGGATTCACTACCAGAAGGAAGGAAAAGTACATGCCAGGTAGCAAAATAACTGAAGTTTACTAGACCTCTCTAGGGTAAGATTTAAAGTTTAGAAGAATACAGCATGTTAGTTACCTTAATATACCATCAGACAATAGGGCTAAAAATGTTTCCTGGTCATGGCAAAGATATTTTGATTGCTAAGGTACTTCCCTCCAAACCTACACACTCGGGCTGATTATTCCAAAAAACCATTGGTATTATTCCCATCAGCCTTATTTTTCAAGTAAATACATTTCATTATATTCTTGGATACTTACTCTTATCCAAGCAGGACGAGGGGAAGTAAACTACAGAATCTTCTCATTTCGCCTCATTTTCCGTTGCTCAAACAAATTTTTTTTTTTTTTTAACTCCTACATTTTGTGTGAAGCTTACTAGATTCATGTTAAAGTATAAAGTGAGTTTTTTGGAAATTTCACATCTTAGAGGAAATTCACACATTTCTGGAAATTCACATCTTGCTTCAGTTTCAGTAAGGAAATGTTTACTAAATTAAGATGAAATAGCTGAACTGCTTATTTGCAACTCATTTAAAAATGGATATACTTTATCACTGAATATTTCCTAAAATAAAACTTCATAACCATCTGGATTCAGTGCTTTCTTGCTGATATTTCCTGTAGATAAATGGCTTCTTAATGACTCTTTTGATCCCAAAGGATGTATTAAACTCTGAAATTATGTGTTTAAATAACAACCCCAAAAGAGCCAATTTGATTTCTGCAAGGTTCTTTACCTATCACTGCATTTCAAAATGTTAAGAATATTTTTCTCAGAAGTTAAGAGTATTTTTCTCAAAAGTTCTTTGCCCTGAGAAAAATTATGGTCAATAGCATTGTCTCTTATTATTAATATGATTAGATATAATGATATGCACCATTAGTCTCCTTTGTTGTTCTATTCTTTTTGAAACAACTGGTCACTCCATCTGTCCTTTCTCTTCAACTCTGTCTTGCATTTACAGAGGCACATTGGACACAGAGGGAATATTAATATTCACATATTGAGGACAGCAAATTATCAATTAACACTTTTCTTCAAGTCTTGTAATAAAATCAGATCTAGAATGAAAACAAAGTGTTCTGGAAACCATCTCCAGATTCTTCATAGAGGAGAACATCTTACATTAATCCTTTTTATAAATATATTTTATATAAACATGTAATTAAATACAGATAATTGTTAAAGTACAGTAACTAAGACTATGCTACAAATGTGAACGTGAATGTATGTATCTATGAATATGCAGAATGCCCCAGTTATACTAGTTTCCTCTCTGGAAACTAGTTATATTTATATTTTATATTTTAATGTTAACACTCATGAGAGAATGAATTAGGGAGACTATTTCAGATAATTACTTTGAATACAGATTAGCCTCAGAGTTTAAAATACTAAAACATAGGGCCCCTGAAAACCAGATTCTTCATGCCACTTTTGAACTTTGAAACTATGAAAGTGTTCATGGTGCAGAAGATTCATTCCATACTTTTGAAATCTCTTTCAGCTTTGTTTTTTCTGTCATGGACAAATACTTCACCTTAGTCCAGAATTATGCTAAAAAGATTTTAATCTAAAATATGAAAGTAAAAATGATTTTAAAAAAGATCCTTAAATGTGAGACTTAAAGAGCAATAAAATGAAATAAAATGGAAGTGAGCTTCGGCTTTTCTAGACCAACCTTCCAAACTACGCAGAGAGACTTGAGCTGAAATACAAGGCCTCCAAAAGTGTAAGGGGATCTCTTTTAGTTTTCAGGAATCAAAACAAAACTTGGAAAGTGATGGGAAATTTATTGGTTCACACAATCAATCTTCAATAACATTAGAAAGCTCTTCTGCAAACCAGGTACACTGGTACAATAAAAGACTTCCCAGATTTACTATTCTGACAAGATTGGAATATGCCTGCAGCCAGTGTATATAGAACCCTGACAGATGGAATACAATACAGTCATAAAAAGAAATGAAGTAACAGCATTTGCAGGGACCTGGATGAGATTGGAGACTGATTCTAAGTGATGTACCTCAGGAATGGAAAACCAAACATCATATGTTCTCACTGATATGTGGAAGCTGAGCTATGAGTATGAAAAGGCATTAGAATGATACAATGGACTTTGGGGACTTGGGGGGAAGAGTGGGAAGGAGGTAAGCGATAAAAGACTATGAATATAGTGCAGTGTATACTGCTCGGGTGATGGGTGCATCAAAATCTCACAGATAACCACTAAAGAACTTACTCATGTAACCAAATACCACATGTACCCCAATAACTTATGGAAAAATAAATTAAAAAACACAAAAACAGAACAAAAAAAGTGTCAATAAAAGTAATGCAAATAGAAAAACAATACAGTATGCATCTGTTTACACAGCATTTACATTGTATTATGTATCGTAGGTAATCTGGAGACCTTTTAAAGCATATGGGAGGATGTGCCTAGGTTATATGCAAATACTGCACCATTTTACATAGAGGACTTGGGCATTCATTATTTTGGTATTCGCAGTGGTCCTGGCACCAATTCCATGTGGATACCTAGGACAACTGTTCTCATCACTTCAACTCCATGAGCAGTTTCACTTGTTAGTATCTCTTTGAGAATTCATTGAGAAAGTATTTATTGATTATTCACTATTTGCTTGATCACCTGAGACAGACACTGCCATTAAGCTTCTGTTACTGAGTTTGGGCCCAGACTTACAGGGTCAAACAGGGCTTTGCAGAGAGTGTTATATGTAAGCTGAGACCTGTAGATGAGTTCCATGTTAAACACAACATTTCTTACACACAGGATAGGAAAGAAACACTAACCCATGTTAGTATTTACCAATGTGGCAAATTTTCAAGGTTGTGTTTAGATGTGGCTTAATGGGAGAGCCATGGTAACACATATGAGATAGTATTGTTTATATACTCTTAATCTTTTAAATTTGTTTTTCTAAAAGGTAGGTACTTCAGTAATGTCTATTCATTCATCAAGTATTTGCTAAGCTTCTAACATGAGCCTCATCAATATGGCATTTAGGAATAAAGCTTGGTTTATCTCACCAGGGTTTCCTACCTCAGAAGGCTGTTTAGTTAAAGATGGAAATATTGTGAACATTGCTGATAATTCATTTATTCACTGTAATATCTCTTTGTGAGGTAACATATCAGTCAGTAGGGATACTATTGTGATCTTAGAAATAATAACAGTAATAAAAGCAATAGGTACGCCAGAAGCACTAAATTTGAATCCCAGATGGTTCATTCACTACCTTGAACAATTCACTTAACCCACCTCCTCTCTCCATAAAATGTGGCCAATAAGCTCTGCTAACTTCATGGGTTTGTTGCAAGAATAAATTTAAAAATATAAAGCAATTTCTAAGCTGTAAAATGCTGTGCACATTGTTGGTGTGTTTAAATTTTTCTTCCCATTCTTCTGTATGGTGATTACAGAAAATCTGTCTTCTCTCCCCTATTTAAGCAAAAGGAAGCAATTGAAGCTGCTTCGACCCTCCTCTCCATAGCAGTTGACTGATTCTGATGGGCCAGCTTTATTGCCCCCCTCTTAGCCCATCACACAAGTAACGTGCCTTGTGGGATTTGAACCACTGTGTTCTGGCCTTGCACCTTCTGTTAAGTGGATGTGCGCCAAATTACTCAAGCAAAACTTCTCTATGGGGTCACATAGAAGGTGTGATGGGCCAGTGCCAGGAAGCAGGGCGAGAAACCAGAGGACCCTATTAAATTTCACATTAACTTTGTCCATATGCCCCTACTTGACCTTTCCTTGACTGTGTCTCCCTACTGTCCCTCATGCGAGGAAAAGGCTGCTAAGCTTCTGAATGACTTGGAGTGCCTTTGCACTGAGGGTTGAGAGGTGCACAGGACTCTGCTGGGTACTAGACAGAATGGTCTTTCACAAGCAGTAATAAGTCACATTTGGACCCAAGAAACAATTGTGCTTTCAGAAATTCTCTGGTTATTACTAAATATGACTGTTGTTAGTAACAAAATTTGAGTTATTGCTCTTAATCGGGCAGTGATTAGCAGTTCAAGAGTATAAATATGTAGGTGCTAAACAATAAGTACACATAGAAATAAAGATGGAAATAATACACACCTGGGACTCCAAATGGGGCAAGGGTGGGAGGGGTGTGAGAGTTGAAAATGTACCCATTGGTTACAATGTTCAATATTTGGGTGATGGATGTACCAGAAGCCCAATCTCCAACATTTCACAATACACCCATGTAACAAACATGCACATGTACCCCTTGAATATAAAGTAAAATACTCCAAATATGATTTCCTGTGAGAATTGACACTTATTCCTTAATTTAAAAAAAAAGCCTTTATCATCAAATTGGTACACACAGGTGGTATTGTCTAGAATTCTGGATGATATTTCTTGAAAATATGTATTGACTTTTTCAAAAGTATTCATGGGTATCAGGAAGGTATATCTCTTTATTCTCACTTATTTTAAATCAGCTTTGATGAGATAAATTGCTTTACTAACTTAAATAGTGTTCCCCAAAATTCATGTCTACCCAGAATCTCAGATTACAACGTTATTTAGAAATACGATCTTTGCAGTTACAATCATATTAAAATGAGGTGGTCCCTAATCTAACGGCTGGTGAATACAGAAATTTAAATTTGGACAAAGAGACACAGAGAGGAAAACGCAATGTGAAGACAGAGGCATACCAGTTAAACTGCCACAAGCCAAGAGTCCTTCAGGAACACCAGAAGCTAGGAAGAGGCAAGGAAGGCTTCTTACCTAGAGCCTTCAGAGGGAGCATGGCCCTGCTGACACCTTGATTTCATACCCGTTGCCTAGTGAACT
Organism: Piliocolobus tephrosceles; assembly: GCF_002776525.5. Taxonomy (NCBI): domain Eukaryota; kingdom Metazoa; phylum Chordata; class Mammalia; order Primates; family Cercopithecidae; genus Piliocolobus; species Piliocolobus tephrosceles. Next base: position 28,614,276 of record NC_045451.1, on the reverse strand, counting down.
ATGGGAGAATAATTTCTATTGTTTTAAGCCACCCAGATTGTGGTACTTTGTTATGGTAGCCCCAGGAAACTAATATAATTGCATAAAATAAAATGCAGCAGTTGTAAGTGCAATGAATTTTGACAAATATATATACCATATAACCATAACAATCAAGATATAAAATATTTGTATGAGCCTAAAGAGCCGCCCTGTGCCCCTTCCCAGTCTATATCCCCTCTCCGCCTCTGCCAACACACACATACCCAGCTCCAGACAACTCTCGGCTGTGTTCTATCATTAGGTCTATTGTAGAATTTCACATAAGTGGAATCACAAAAAATTTTGTTTGTTGTTATCCTTTCACACCTGTTGATGAACATTTAAACACTTTCCAGTCTGGGCTTTTATGAATAAACCTGCTATAAAAATTTGAACACAAATTTTTGAATGGACATATGTTTTCATTTCTCATGGGAAATAAGTAGGAACATAGAATCATGCAGGTGACATGATAAATACATGTTTAACCTTATAAGAAACAACCAAACTGTCTCCCAAAATGATTGCATCATTTTATACTTCCACTAGCAGTGTACGAGAGTTCCCATTGATCAACATCCTAATAGATATCATCAGTCTCTTTCATTTTAGCCATTCTGTGGGGAATGTAATGGTATTCTTCTGCCTTTTATGTGACATTTGTATATCTTCTTTTGTGAGACTCCTATTCAGTCTTTGACTCATTTACTTAAATGGGTGATTTGTCATTTTTTTATTAAACTCTAAGAGTTCTTTATAACTTCTGGATACAAGCACTTTTTCAGATATACTGAAATAATTGTTTCCAATCTGTGGTTTGAATTTTCTTTTCTTATTTGTGTGTTTTAAGGATGAACGTTTTTAATTTGATAAGTTTAATTTTGTCAATGATTTTCATATTGTTTATGAATTTTGTGCCCTAAAAATTTTTCAACTCCAATGCCACAACTATTATAGAAGTGCTATAGTGTTTGCATCTATGTTTAGTTCCATGCTCCAGTTAAAGTTAATTTTTATGGATAATGTTAGTTATGGCCATGGTTCACTTTTTCCCATATGAATAGTCAATTCTTACAGCACCATTTGTTAAAAAGATATAATCTTTTTCCTAAATTACCCATGTACCTTTACTAAAAATAAGTCTACCATGTATGTGTGAGTTGATTTCGATTTCTGGATTCTATCCTGTTTCAGAGCAGAGATTAGAATATCTTTAAAAAAAAAAAAAAAAAAACTGGTCTTGACAATGTAAATGTAAAAATGATCCTACTCTATTTCTATGTTAATCAATTCTACAAATATTTAAGAACCACCCTATTTCAAGGCATCGAATCAGACTCTGTGAATAATGCAAAATTGATTAATATGAGCTCACAAGTCTCAAGAACTACACAATTTTAGGACAGGGTCAAAAACTCATGCTCTAGATGGTTACATTTGGATTGTGGACAGGTAAAAATGTGTTAGTGATGCTTTGAAATTTTATTCAAATTTTGGTATTATGTGTGCCTTTGTGATTTTTTTTCATAGAGGGATTGAAGGACCTGTCCCTAAAAGAACAACTGCTTCCAAAAAAATAAGAAGAAAATGCTGCTGTCACCTCTCTCAACATGCATAATTGCAGAATTAGTATTAGAATTACGAATGGTAGAAAACCAGTTAGTTGATGTGATTTCTGAAAGAAAACATTGGCATACTGACTAAAATTCTTTTTTGCTGTTTTATAGAATTTAATCAAAATACTTTTCACTTATAGACAGGCAATCAGATTTAATTTTTTAAAGAAACTGTATAGCGAAAAAGTTTCTAGTCCATGTACACACTCATCTGTCTTCTTTGTGGCTCATGACAGGTATTGTCACTGAGCTAATCTTCCCTTGACATATTTCTGAAACGTAAAAAGGAATCAGCCTAAATTTTCCTGTCAAAAACAAATCCACAATGTGGATATTTAATAGATGTTGAGAGAAAATTAGCAGGACAAATTTAACGCTATTTACTTAGGAAATGAAGTTGAGAAACTCAGTGAAAGTGGCAGTTAGCAAAAAGCACAGAAGCTATAGGGCAAGAAAGCAATTTCTCTTCCATTGCATGACAGTGTAGCTCAAAGCATAATATTATTATTATAGACTTAATAATATTATTATAGACTTAACGTCCCCAGAACACATATGAGTACAATGAACACTCAGGTACTTCTGGAGGTATCTGTAAACACTCACTGGTTTGGTAGGAAAAAGAAAGTTTAATTCATCAGGAAAAAAAATCATGTGGCTTTTCCAGCCTCTATCCTTTCCCGATGTTAAAAATCATCTGGTTAAAAAAGTTTCTTTCCGTGTCCTTCAGATGAGCCACTGTTTCACCCTGCCAACTTGTATTAAGCAGTGCCATCCAGCTTTGTGTTTTCCTACCTGTTAAGCTGGGTTAAGCTCCCTACCCTATTGTGTCTAAATTATTTTCCCCTGTTCACAATATATAGCATTTGTATAATTTGGGTGTATCTGGCCATGAAGAGGGCCCTAGGCCATGTCTTTCAAATTGAGATATCCTTCCCTGACAATAGCTGGATTCTCAGAGATTATAAAGAAGATAATGTGTCTTCTGAGAATCAATGTTATCTAATTTATGGGAATGTTTTCTCATTACTCTTTTCTAATAATATTCTGTTTCTGAGTGGTGGAGCAAGATGGCCAAAAAGGAACAGCTCCAGTCTCCAACTCCCAGTGAGAGCGACACAGAAAACCGGTGATTTCTGCATTTTCAACTGAGGTACTGGGGTCATCTCACTAGAGAGTGCCGGACAATCGGTGCTGGTCAGCTGATGCAGCCTGACCAGCGAGAGCTGAAGCAGGGCGAGGCATCGCCTCACCTGGGAAGCGCAAGGGGGAAGGGAGTCCCTTTTCCTAGCCAGGGGAACTGAGATACACAACAACTGGAAAATCGGGTAACTCCCACCCCAATACTGCACTTTAAGCAAAGGGGCACACCAGGAGAATATATCCCACACCTGGCTGGGAGGGTCCCACGCCCATGGAGCCTCCCTCATTGCTAACACAGCAGTCTGTGATCTAACCGCAAGGCAGCAGCGAGGCTCGGGGAGGGGCGCCCGCCATTGCTGAGGCTTAAGGAGGTAAACAAAGCCTCTGGGAAGATCGAACTGGGTGGAGATCACAGCAGCTCAAGGAAACCTGCCTGCCTCTGTAGACTCCACCTCTGGGGACAGGGCACAGCTAAACAACAACAACAAAAAAGCAGCAGAACCTGTGCAGACGCAAATGACTCTGTCTGACAGCTTTGAAGAGAGCAGTGGATCTCCCAACACAGAGGTTGAGATCTGAGAAGGGACAGACGGCCTGCTCAAGTGGGTCCCTGACCCCTGAGTAGCCTAAATGGGAGACATCCCCCACTAGGGGCAGACTGACACCCCACACCTCACAGGGTGGAGTACACCCCTGAGAGGAAGCTTCCAAAGCAAGAATCAGACAGGTGCACTCGCTGTTCAGCAATATTCTATCTTCTGCAACCTCTGCTGCTGATACTCAGGCAAACAGGGTCTGGAGTGGACCTCAAGCAATCTCCAACAGACCTATAGCTGAGGGTCCTGACAGTCAGAAGGAAAACTATCAAACAGGAAGGACACCTATACCAAAACCCCATCAGTAAATCACCATCATCAAAGACCAGAGACAGATAAAACCACAAAAATGGGGAAAAAGCAGGGCAGAAAAGCTGGAAATTCAAAAAATAAGAGCACATCACCTGAGGCAAAGGAGCACAGCCCATCACCAGCAATGGATCAAAGCTGCTCAGAGAATGACTTTGACGAGATGAGAGAAGAAGGCTTCAGTCCATCAAACTTCTCAGAGCTAAAGGAGGAATTACGTACCCAGTGCAAAGAAACTAAAAATCTTGAAAAAAGAGTGGAAGAATTGATAGCTAGATTATTAATGCAGAGAAGGTCATAAATGAAATGACAGAGATTAAAACCATGACACGAGAAATACATGACAAATGCACAAGCTTCAGTAACCGACTCAATCAACTGGAAGAAAGAGTATCAGCGATTGAGGATCAAATAAATGAAATGAAGTGAGAAGAGAAACCAAAAGAAAAAAGAAGAAAAAGAAATGAACAAAGCCTGCAAGAAGTATGGGATTATGTATAAAGATCAATTGGGGTGCCTGAAAGTGAGGGGGAAAATAGAACCAAGATGGAAAACACTCTTCAGGATATCATCCAGGAGAACTTCCCCAACCTAGTAGGGCAGGCCAACATTCAAATTCAGGAAATACAGAGAACACCACAAAGCTACTCCTCCAGAAGAGCAACTCCAAGACACATAATTGCCAGATTCATCAAAGTTGAAATGAAGGAAAAAATCTTAAGGGCAGCCAGAGAGAAAGGTCGGGTTACCCACAAAGGGAAGCCCATCAGACAGACAGCAGATCTCTCGGCAGAAACTCTACAAGCCAGAAGAGAGTGGGGGCCAATATTCAACGTTCTTAAAGAAAAGAATTTTCAACCCAGAATTTCATATCCAGCCAAACTAAGTTTCATAAGTGAAAGAGAAATAAAATCCTTTACAGATAAGCAAATGCTTAGAGATTTTGTCACCACCAGGCCTGCCTTACAAGAGACCCTGAAGGAAGCCCTAAACATGGAAAGGAACAACCGGTACGAGCCATTGCAAAACATGCCAAAATGTAAAGACCATCGAGCCTAGGAAGAAACTGCATCAACTAACAAGCAAAATAACTAGTTAATATCATAATGGCAGGATCAAGTTCACACATAACAATATTAACCTTAAAGGTAAATGGACTATGCTCCAATTAAAAGACACAGACTGGCAAACTGGATAAAGAGTCAAGACCCATCAGTCTGCTGTCTTCAGGAGACCCATCTCACATGCAGAGACATACATAGGCTCAAAATAAAGGGATGGAGGAAGATCTACCAAGCAAATGGAGAACAAAAAAAAAGCAGGGGTTGCAATACTAGTCTCTGCTAAAACAGACTTTAAACCATCAAAGATCAAAAGAGACAAAGAAGGCCATTACATAATGGTAAAGGGATCAATTCAACAGGAAGAGCTAATTATCCTAAATATATATGCACTCAATACACGAGCACCCAGATGCATAAAGAAAGTGCTTAGAGACTTACAAAGAGACTTAGACTCCCACACAATAATAATGGGAGACTTCAACACTCCACTCTCAACATTAGACAGATCAACGAGACAGAAAGTTAACAAGGATATCCAGGAATTGAACTCATCTCTGCAGCAAGTGAACCTAATAGACATCAATAGAACTCTCCACCCCAAATCAACAGAATATACATTCTTCTCAGCACCACATCAAACTTATTCCAAAATTGGCCACATAATTGGAAGCAAAGCACGCTCAGTAAATGTAAAAGAACAGAAATTAAAACAAACTGTCTCTCAGACCACAGTGCAATCAAACTAGAACTCAGGACTAAGAAACTCAATCAAAACCGCTCAACTACATGGAAACTGAACAACCTGCTCCTGAATGACTACTGGGTATATAAGAAATGAAGGCAGAAATAAAGATGTTCTTTGAAACCAATGAGAACAAAGATACAACATACCAGAATCTCTGGGACACATTTAAAGCAGTGTGTAGAGGGAAATTTATAGCACTCTATGCCCACAAGAGAAAGCTGGAAAGATCTAAAATTGACACTCTAACATCACAATTAAACAAACTAGAGAGGCAAGAGCAAACACATTCAAAAGCTAGCAGAAGGCAAGAAATAACTAAGATCAGAGCAGAACTGAAGGAGATAGAGACACAAAAAACCCTCCAAAAAATCAATGAATCCAGGAGTTGGTTTTTTGAAAAGATCAACAAAATTGACAGACTGCTAGCAAGACTAATAAAGAAGAAAAGAGAGAGGAATCAAATAGACACAATAAAAAATGATAAAGGGGATATCACCACCGACCCCACAGAAATGCAAACTACCATCAGAGAATCCTATAAGCACATCTACGCAAATCAAATAGAAAATCTAGAAGAAATGGATAATTTCCTGGACACTTAAACTCTTCCAAGACTAAACCAGGAAGAATTTGAATCCCTGAATAGACCAATAGCAGGCTCTGAAATTGAGGCAATAATTAATAGCCTACCAAGCAAAAAAAGTCCAGGACCAGATGGATTCACAGCTGAATTCTACCAGAGGTACAAGGAGGAGCTGGTACCATTCCTTCTGAAACTATTCCAATCAATTGAAAAAGTGGGAATCCTCCCTAACTCATTTTATGAGGCCAACATCATCCTGATACCAAAGCCTGGCAGAGACACAACAACAAAAAAGAGAATTTTAGACCAATATCCCTGATGAACATCGATGCAAAAATCCTCAATAAAATACTGGCAAACTGGATTCAGCAGCACATCAAAAAGCTTATCCACCATGATCAAGTGGGCTTCATCTCTGGGATGCAAGGCTGGCTCAACATTCACAAATCAGTAAACATAACCCAGCATATAAACAGAAACAAAGACAAGAACCACATGATTATCTCAATAGATGCAGAAAAGGCTTTTGACAAAATTCAACAGCCCTTCATGCTAAAAACGCTCAACAAATTCGGTATTGATGGAACGTACCTCAAAATAATAAGAGCTCTTTATGACAAATCCACAGCTAATATCATACTGAATGGGCAAAAACTGGAAAAGTTCCCTTTGAAAACTGGCACAAGACAGGGATGCCCTCTCTCACCACTCCTATTCAACATAGTGTTGGAAGTTCTGGCTAGGGCAATCAGGCAAGAGAAAGAAATCAAGGGTATTCAGTTAGGAAAAGAAGAAGTCAAATTGTCCCTGTTTGCAGATGACATGATTGTATATTTAGAAAACCCCATCGTCTCAGCCCAAAATCTTCTTAAACTGATAAGCAACTTCAGCAAAGTCTCAGGATACAAAATTAATGTGCAAAAATCACAAGCATTCTTATACACCAGTAACAGACAAGCAGAGAGCCAAATCAGGAATAAACTTCCATTCACAATTGCTTCAAAGAGAATAAAATACCTAGGAATCCAACTTACAAGGGATGTAAAGGACCTCTTCAAGGAGAACTACAAACCACTGCTCAGTGAAATCAAAGAGGACACAAACAAATGGAAGAACATACCATGCTCATGGATAGGAAGAATCAATATTGTGAAAATGGCCATACTGCCCAAGGTTATTTATAGATTCAATGCCATCCCCATCAAGCTACCAATGAGTTTCTTCACAGAATTGGAAAAAACTGCTTTAAAGTTCATATGGAACCAAAAAAGAGCCCACATTGCCAAGACAATCCTAAGTCAAAAGGACAAAGCTGGAGGCATCACGCTACCTGACTTCAAACTATACTACAAGGCTACAGTAACCAAAACAGCATGGTACTGGTACCAAAACAGAGATATAGACCAATGGAACAGAACAGAGTCCTCAGAAATAATACCACACATCTACAGCCATCTGATCTTTGACAAACCTGAGAGAAACAAGAAATGGGGAAAGGATTCCCTATTTAATAAATGGTGCTGGGAAAATTGGCTAGCCATAAGTAGAAAGCTGAAACTGGATCCTTTCCTTACTCCTTATACGAAGATTAATTCAAGATGGATTAGAGACTTAAATGGTAGACCTAATACCAAAAAAACCCTAGAAGAAAACCTAGGCAATACCCTTCAGGACATAGGCATGGGCAAGGACTTCATGTCTAAAACACCAAAAGCAACGGCAGCAAAAGCCAAAATTGACAAATGGGATCTAATTAAACTAAAGAGCTTCTGCACAGCAAAAGAAACTACCATCAGAGTGAACAGGCAACCTACATAATGGGAGAGAATTTTTGCAATCTACTCATCTGACAGAGGGCTAATTTCCAGAATCTACAAAGAACTCAAACAAATATACAAGAAAAAAACAAACAACCCCATCAAAAAGTGGGCAACAGACATGAATAGACATTTCTCAAAAGAAGACATTCATACAGCCAACAGACACATGAAAAAAATGCTCATCATCACTGGCCATCAGAGAAATGCAAATGAAAACCACAATGAGATACCATCTCACACCAGTAAGAATGGAAATCTTTAAGTAGTCAGGAAACAACAGGTGCTGGAGAGGATGTGGAGAAATAGTAACACTTTTACACTGTTGGTGTGATTGTAAACTAGTTCAACCATTATGGAAAACAGTATGGCAATTCCTCAAGGATGTAGAACTAGATGTACCATATGACCCAGCCATCCCACTACTGGGTATCTACCCAAAGGATTATAAATCATGCTGATGTAAAGACACATGCACACGTATGTTTATTGTGGCACTATTCACAATAGCAAAGACTTGGAATCAACCCAAATGTCCATCAGTGACAGACTGGATTAAGAACATGTGGCACATATACACCATGGAATACTATGCAGCCATAAAAAAGGATGAGTTTGCGTCCTTTGTAGGGACATGGATGCAGCTGGAAACCATCATTCTTAGCAAACTATCACAAGAAGAGAAAACCAAACACCACATGTTCTCACTCATAGGTGGGAACTGAACAATGAGCTCACTTGGACTCGGGAAGGGGAACATCACACACTGGGGCCTATCATGGGGAGGGAGGAGGGTGGAGGGATTGCATTGGGAGTTATACATGAGATAAATGATGAATTGATGGGTGCTGACAAGTTGATGGGTGCAGCACACCAACATGGCACAAGTATACATATGTAACAAACCTGCACATTATGCACATGTACCCTAGAACTTAAAGTATAATAATAAAAAAATATATATTCTGTTTCTGCTTCTGCCCTTTTCTTTACCAAGTGATGTGATGTGATGTGATATGAACATTCCTATTTTGGAGTGGCAAGAGGACAGGATTTGGAAACAGATTTACAAAAATGTGAGCTGAAATAATAGCATTCTTATGTACTAACTAAGTCCTTTAAAAATTTTAATTCAAACTTTTGAGATGGGATGGGCGTGAGCTTTCTGTCACACCATAAACCTCTCACGTGGTTCGTGGTTCTTGGTTTCATGAGGGTAACGACAATAACCCAAAATAATAACCATGAATTGGACTGTGATGTCTTTATGTAGTGCCATGGCTCCAGGGGCCATCACAACCATAAATCCTGATACCACTGAGCAAAATTGATCAAAATATCTGTCCAATGTTCATTTCTGAATGCAATCCGACATTTTATTTCTGTCTAGATTTCTGAATAAGATTTTGTGAGGGGAAAAAAAAAAAAAAAAAAAAAAAAAAAACCAGCACATATGACCTTAGCATATTCTATAGATAGAAAAGCTTCACTGATTAGGACCACTTGGAGAGAACAATCATGATTAGTATGGAACCAAAGCCATTATATAATATACTTAAAGAGTGCAGGTTAATGACTTTTCAGTAAATACAGAAACTTGAAGAAGGCTAACAAATCATTATTAAGCAAAATTCTTTGATCAGTTTTAATGAATAGATAATAAGTAGACCTCTTTCAAAGGAGCACAGCAATTTTTTATATGTTAATGGTACTTCTAAAGTGCTTTAAGTCAGTCAGTACTACAACGTGGGCTAAACATTTGCCCTACAATCCTAATTGTATAATTAATTTGCTTAGACATCACAATTTTAAATACATGTAAATATAAAATAAGTTTTGTATTATTTAAATTAAAACCTCCATATTCCCCAAGAATTCCAAATCTCAAACCAGAGTCAGAATTAAAGAGGTTCATGGTGACCCTGACTATTTTTGATATTTCCCTATAAAAGTTTTACGGAGTCCATTTCTAAAGGAGAGAGTTTCTGGAGGCAGTTATCTACCCAAAAAAGTTGTCTTAAGATTTCATCTTTTGAAAATCACCATTCCCTTGGTATCTACAGTTGTATATATTGTCAAATAATAAATTAACTTGATAGATGAAATGGTAGAGAAGAATTTATGCTTGGAAATAGAGAGATACAAACTGAAATGGCAGCTAAAATGTGAAGAAGCTGTGTGATCTTAAGCCAGGTATTTAACTTTGTTAAGTCTTACTTTCCTTATCTATAAAACGAAAAATAAAACTATGCAAGAAGGTCTGTAAAGGATAAGAAGAGATTAATTGTAAAGCTCCTAGCAGGATGAGTGGCAAATAATAGGCATTCAGTAATGGTAGCTAATACTTTTTTGAAATTGCTAGTTTTATTTTTGTAATATGGAATGAAAATAATGAGGAAAAACAACAAAAACAAAGAAAAAAGGAATTTGATGCCACTTCCAGACATGCAGAGGCACTGGACATTTATAACATGTAATACAAATATTTGTTCTAAACTAGGAAATAAGTAACATGTAGTGTACAGATTTATCAAACCATCAACACAAATGAATATAAAAATTTTACATTTTAAGCCATTAGAAAAATATACATAAAAGAAATAGATGAGAAAATACTATAGAGTTACCAGACCTGAACAAACTTCAATATGTCAGTCAGTCAGATTTTAGAAGATAACAACAAGCATAGCTTGTTGTCATCTTTATCTGCTGATCCGAATAACACACAAAATCACATCCATTGGCTACATGAATGTCTGAAATGGATAGAATCTATTAGCACCAGGGAAAAATGCCATCATTTTGTAAATAGCACAATATCCCCTTTGACCAATAAAATACTAACCCATGATAAATTTACTAGAAAACCACCATTTTAAATTCAGATTAAAGCATTAACACACACTATTTATTATGAGTTAGTTTACTTTCCCGTCATCTCTCTATGCGTTTAAATATGATATAATAGAAAATGCTTTCATTAATCCCAGTTGACATCCTCCAGTAAAATTTCTAAGGTCTGTGAAACACAGAAAGAGAAGTAGTAGTTCAGAACTCATGCTCAGGTTTGCCACTGAGTCATCATTTAGAGACAATGTCAATGAAATAAAACATTTGTACAGGATAATAGTCACCTATTGTTAGATCAATGCTAAGATTAAAAAGAGAGGTTTTTTTTCAACTCAAGGCAAAACATAATTGTTTATTCTCAAATTTGAGATTATGCTTCTTTGAGAATGTTCTCTCCATCATCCATGCTTCATCTTTTTCATAAATCCCATGGTTTACAAAACAAAAAGGGTGTCTCTTTCAACTTGATCTCATGGAACTGGCATGCGTTTGATTCACGAAGGAATTAACCAGTCACTAATGTTAAAGAAAAATCTGGGGCACAGTAAACAGTTAGTGTGTATTTGAGTAAAGAGCAACTAATTAATTGGAGAATTATGAACAACGAACCAAACTTAAAGAGGTTTATTTTTTCTATGACAAAACTGCATGGTACTGTTGTTGGACACATAGACCAATGGAAGAGAATAGAGAGACCTGAAGAAAAGTTTGCACACTTACAACCATCTGATCTTCAACAAAGTTGATAAAATAAGATCTCAAACTATAAAAATAAGATCTCAAACTATAAAAATCCTATAAGAAAACCTAGGAAATACCCCTCTTGATATTGGCCTTCACTAAGTCCTCAAAAGAAATTGCAATAAACACAAAAATTGACAAGTGGAACCTATTTAAACTAAAGAGTTTCTGCACAACAAAAGAAACTATCAACAGAGTAAATAGACAACTTACAGAATGAGAGAAAATATTTATAAACTATGCATCCAATAAAGGTTTAGTACTTAGAATCTATAAGGAACTTAACAAATTAACAAGCAAAAAAAAACAACAACAACAAACAACTCTATTAAAAAATGAGCAAAGGGCATGAACAGACACTTCTCAAAAGAAGACATACAAGTGGCCAAGAAACATATGAAAAAATGCTCAACACCACTAATCATCAGAGAAATGCAAATGAAAACTACAATGAGATACCATCTCACCAATCAGAAGAGCTTTTGTTAAGAAGTCAAAAAATAACGTGTTGCCAAGGCTGCAGAGAAAAAGGAACATTTATACACTGTTAGTGCTAATGTGAATTTGTTCAGCCTCTGTGGAGAGACATTTGGGGATTTCTCAAGAAACCAAAGAGTTGAACTACCATTTGACCCAGCAATCCCATTGCTGGGTAAATACCCAAAGGAAAATTAATTACTCTACCAAAAGACACACGCAACTGTATGTTCATCACAGGGCTATTCACAGTAGCAAAGACATGGAATCAACCCAGGTGTGCCCATCAACAGTGATATAAAGAAAATGTGGTACATATACATGCATATGCTATGTAGCCATAAAAATAAATAAATCATGCCCTTTTCAGCAACATGGATGAAGCTGGAGGCCATTATCCTAGGTGAAATAACATGGGAGAAGAAAACCAAACACTACATGTTCTCACTCATAAGTAGGAGCTAAACACTAGGTAGATGTGGATATAAGCATGGGAACAATAGATACTGGAGACTATGGAGGGGGAAGAGAGGGCAGGAGGCAAGGCCTGAAAAAGTATTTATCAGATATTAGGCTCATTACTTGAGTAATGGTTTTATTTGTACTCCAAACTTTAGCATCACACAATATACCTTTGTAAAAAACCTGCAAATGTACCCCTGATTCTAAAATTATGGCTTAAAAAAATAAAATACAGAAACCAAACGGAATTCTTTGATTGCTTTGTCTAGTTTTAGGTACCTTGTTGAAACGCCCCAGAACACATAATTATACGTTAGTTGACTGCTTACAATTGGCTTGGATTAAGTTTTATTTCTGTCTCACATAAGCATTATCAGAAATGACCCAAGTTAAATTTCATGTATGTTTGCAATTTAAGCAAGTTTGAGGTCACTTATGAGGCTAACTGGTTTTGTCTGCTCAGGGATTCTTCAGGCCTGGTCTCCATTTTAATTTACTTCAACACTAAGAAACATGAGATTACTAAGATTCACTTTGTGTGTTAGTGTACTATCTAGACATCTGGGATTTTCTTTTTTGATGTACTAACCAGGCTAAACTACAGTCCTCAATCATTCAACCAATCATTAATCTAGGTGTTGCCATGAAGGTAGTTTGTAGATATAATTAAAGTCTATAAACAGTTGAACTTTAAGTAAGGATAGGGCTGATAAAGGCAGTTCAAAGGTTTTAAAACAGAGGTGAGACTTCCCTGAAGGGAAGAAAATTCTTCCTGGGGACAGAAGCTTCAGTCCCTTCCTGAGAATTCCAGCTCACTCTTCCTGATGTCCTGACCCACAGATTTCCAATTTACCTGGCCAACTCCTACAATAACATAAGTCTCTTAATATATATCTTCTATTGATTCTGTTCCTCTGGCTGAATGCTGACTGATAGATACAACATCCTTTTTGAATATCCACATTTAAATATTCAACTTAAGGTCGGTCCAGTTCTTCAACACCATTGCACTGCATGAGGCCTTGCACTTTATAAAAGCAACCATTTAGCAGGTATTGAAAAAAATCTTAGATATGATTGATTAGCTGCAATATGTTAAATAGTTGTTTATGATATATCATATTCCCAAGTTTAACATACTAATATGTTCCTCTAAATATGGGAAAATATGACCTCATGAGGATTAACAAAGCCTCTTTTTGTTACCAAAGACGAGGCCAGGTAATGCTTCTGGAAGCATCAACATGATATATAAACCTTTTAACTACAGGGTTGTCATGATTTGATAAAAATATCAACCTGTGATCTCAGATTCAGTTATTCAATGCCCTTTGACAGTCTGAGAATATCAGTTAATAAGTGTGCAGTATAGTTTATAACTGTGAACTAAGAAAAAATCAGCTTAGCAATAGGCATTGGCACTCTAGCCTTCTATATAGCAAGGTCACTTCTAATATTTACAAATAATTCTAATTTATTTAATTATCAGATAGATAGCAGAAGGTAAGAGTAATCATTAAACAACAAAGCAGTTGTTAATTTTTCATCGTTAAATTACCATGGCAGATTTTCTTTCTGTTTTGACTGCAGCAAGACAAATCTCCATGGAAATGAGAATGTGTTATAATGCTTCTATGAAACAAAATCCATTCATTCCCTCTGAAATCATCTCTGGATCCAGATTGTCCCTTTTATACTGATGATCTATGCTGTGTAATCAGGTATACTTTCTTTCATGTGCACAGTTTTCACTCCTATGGAATTTGATAAGTGGGCTTTTTCACTCTCTTTTTTTTTTTTTTTCTTTCACTTTTATCTTCAGTATTTGGCATGTTAGAATTTTGTACCTTGTATTAGTCTGTTTTCACGCTGCTAATAAAGATATACCTGAGACTGGGTAATTTGTAAACGAAAAGAATTGAACTACCATTTGACCCACGTGAGTCTTAATGGACTCACAGTTCCACATAGCTGGAGAGACCTCACAATCATGGTGGACGGTGTAAAGCATATCTTACATGGTGGCAGACAAGAGAGAATAAGAGCCAAGCAAAAGGGGAAACTTCTTATAAAATCATCAGATGTCACTTATTTACTACCATGAGAACAGTATAGGGGGAAACAGTCCTCAAGATTCAATAATCTCCTGTTGGGGCCCCCCCTCAACACATGGGAATTCTGGAAGCTACAGTTCTAGATGAGAGCCAAACTCTACCATATCTGAAGTTCCTAGAAAGTTAGCAAAAGTTCAGAACCTTAAAAGAAATTGATAAAGTTGGAGTAACCCATTTAGGTTTGAAAAAATAAAAAATAATAAGAGGCAAAGAACTAGGGAGAATATACCCATAGCCTTCCTACCTCATAAGTATTTCTTGTCGTTGAAGGCAAATACCAGCTAAACTCTGAAGCAAGGAGGAACAAGCAGAAAATTAGATTCTTAATACCATTTCTCCCATCAAGTCTAATTATATGTCAATTCAAACATAAGGCATATTTTAATTGGTCTTTAGATTCCATAAGGAAATTAAAGCATATTTACTTTTAATAAGTAATTATAATTTTCTCATATAATATTCATTGCAAAGACCAAGGCTTAGCCCACGTTGTTGGAATAGGGGACATACAGGAAAAGAGCTTCTTAAACTAATATATACCTTTGTTAGGAAATATTGGGTTGCAAGCAAAAGAGACATACTTAAACCATCTTACATAAAAGGGAGACTTCAATGTAAGAATATTTAAGTTCTTGGTGGTCCCAGGTACATCATGGAACTCAGAACTGGAAAAAAGCAGAAGCATAGCCAATTCCTATTTACACTTCCTCTGAAACAGATGGAATTATCACTTTGTCTCACTCTACATGTCTTCTTCATGATTTTCTTCTTCTGCAAAGCCATTTCCCTGGGTCTATGTTCACATGATTATCAATGCCTTGCTTATATGATCTTTCAGTTTAAAATACCAACAGACTAACCAGTATTTTTGAATCCCAATTTTAAATTGCTTGGTAAATAAACCATTTGGTTGACTAATCTTGGTCTGTGTCTACCACTACTTTGGTTCAACTCAAATTCTAGTTTTGCCCAGAAAGGTGAAGTCTTTGGACCCCTTCCTACATAGCAGGGGCATGACACAAGACTTTCCAAAAACAAAGGTAGTTTTCAGAGAAAGAAATGGGAGCTGGGTGGGTGGACACACCACCCTATCCAATAAAAGTGTGAATAGAATACTACTCCCTAAATTTAAGAAATCCTATGTATTTTCTGAATTTTCACTACTGACTTTCTGAAAAGATTTTTAATTTTCACCTATTAATTCAGTAGAATAAATAGTACTCACTTCTCTCAAAATTCTCCCTACTTGAATGATAAATGTAGACGTAGCAGGTATGCACTAGAATCAAATTTCTCTTTATTTCAAGGTGGTGGTGTCGATAGAGTGGTTCAGTTGACTAATGTATGACATGACATCCTTCCAATGCAGCTATATTTAAATATACTTAAATCTGTATGGGAACCGAACTAGCAGCAGTGAACTAAAAATTAGTAGATTTACCACTAACGGCACTGAGAAAGACATGAGAGTTACAGAAATAAGGGATTTCAGGGGAGAAACGGATTCAAACTATTAAAATAGTGGGGAAAGACTCTTACTGTGAAAAGCTTTGTTGACATTAAGGTCTGCTGGCTTTTTCTGAGCCCAGGACTTTCTGCAGAGACTTTTGGAGCAAGTGGTAAAGCAACTGGTGAGAATCATAAGCTTGGAGCAATCTCCACTGAGTGAGAAAAAATGTTTTAAATACATTGGCTTCAACTGATCCATTTGCTTTTACAATGGTCTCTATAATGAGATTTTGGTGGCAGTTTCATAGTTTCATAGGCAGTTTGAGATTACAGTTTCATAGAGATGGTCAATTCCCCCATTGCACAGAACTCTTAGGAAGTCTTTCTAGCATTTTTCCTAATTAGAGAATATACTGCCACCAACTGAATTTTTCACACTGATGGGGTCAACTACTCCTTTCACCTAATGTAACCTTTCCCTAGAAGGCATTAAGTCACCATTAACAACAATGAAATCACCATATTCAGTAGCAAATGTTAAAGTGAATAATTTGGGTGCAATTTACTTTTAATACAGGCAAATAAAAAACTTGCACAAGTTTGCTGTGAATTACATTTTGATTTTACTGTAGATATCAAATATAAGGAGTTGTCCTGAATCCCTCTGAGCTGGGTGAGATTTCTATCAGATAAGAAGCCAAATCTTAGTGAGGCTTATGCTTAAAACTACTTGGCAAATAGAAATGAACTTTCAATAATTAAATCTAATGAATACATGCAATCACTCTGAGAAACAAGCTGCATTTTCAACTAGATTTGGACAAGAGACTTTGTGGGGACATTAGGACCCATTATCACAGCACACTTGGTCTTTGAGAAGTCAAGCAGGAACTAGCCATGTCCAAAGTCCTTCTCAAAACCGCTTTTATATGACCACTTCCTTTATTACTTTTACTTACTCCATTTATTATTTATTTATTTATTTATTTATTTAAGTTTTGAGATGGAGTCAGGCTCACTCTTTATCACAGGCTGAAGTGCAATGGTGCAATCTTGACTAAATGCAACCTCTGCCTTCCGGGTCCATGCAATTCTCCTGCCTCAGTCTCCCAAGTAGCTGGGATTGCAGGCATGTGCCATCATGCCTGGCTAATCTTTGTATTTGTAGTGAAGACAGGGTTTCACCATGTTGTGCAGGCTGGTCTCAAACTCATGACTTCAGGTGATCCACCCAATTCAGCGTCCCAAAGTGATGGGATTGCAGGCATGAGCCACCACATGTGGCCTATTTACTCCATTTATGAGATGTCTTCTTTAGCCTTCTAAGGAGAAAACAAGGAAACCACAGGTCCATGTCAGAAGCTATGGACTTGCCAAGGCTTTTCTACAACATACATGTGTAAAAAAAAAAAAAATTGCCAAAGTAGAAACATTCTACATGTCCATTGACATCAACTCAAACTGTACAAAGTTATCCAAAAATGAAAAATATATTTATGGGATATATACAATAAATTAAAGGTATATTTTGTAACAAGTGGAAAGCAAATTACCTCAGGATCAAATGGAATCTAAGATTAAAACGCTGCATAATTATTATTTCTACTTTCTGGAAAGGTCAACCGCATACTATTCTATGGCAAACTGGCTTCCTTATGTGCTGGAAAATACAATGACTGACAGCTCTCAAACATGACTTCCCACCCATTGTCAGAGAGGGATTGATTTATATTATCTCTAGATGCCCAAGCTCAAACATTCCAAGCATCAGCTATGACTGGTCCTTCGTGTGTCAGGTGCTTATCCTTTTACCATGAACTATAGTCTAATATGGAGGCTATAAGAACATGGCACCCAGCATTGTGTTCACCATGGTTGGATTAGAGTTAGGAGGTAAGACACTGGAGTATTTTCCCAAAAAATACTCTGCTTGTTTCAGAAGGTGGAAGTAGTAGTGAGCAGACAATATTATACAAGTCCCTACAGCACAACAAAATAAAAAATATTAAGCTCGGAGTACAAGCAACAGTTGGAGAAAAGAAGGAAAAAGAGAAGACCATCAATTCCTGAGTGAAATGTGTGGCAGATTCTGAAGCATTCAGTTCCTAACATTTGTCTCTGTGGGCTACAACCACTGGCCTAGAAAAGAAGGCATGTCTCTCTGGAGTCAACAGGATGCAAGCTAGAAGAACTGACTAAATCAGCACTTCTCAAGATTCTCCAGGCCACAGACAACATCAAAGACAAACACTTCTAGCATCATCCAGCATACACATTCTTCAACTGTTCCTATTAAAATACTTCTCTTGAGCAAATGAACATATATAATTCTTTAAACAAAACATAAACAAAAATGTAATTCAGTGGTTGGATGCAGTGGCTCAAGCCTGTAATCCCAGCACTTTGAGAGACTGAGGCGGGAGGATTGCTTGAGGTCAGGAGATCGAGACTAGCCTGGACAACATGATGAAACCCTAGGTCTACTAAAAATACAAAAATTAGCTTGGCGTGGTGGTTCAGGCCTGTAATCCCACCTATTGGGAGGCTGAGGCATGAGAATCACTTGAACTGGGAAGGTGGAGGTTTCAGTGAGCTGAGACTGAACCACTGCACTCCAACCTGGGCCACAGAGCAAGGCTCTGGCTCAGAAAAGAAAAAAGAGAAAAGAAATGTAATTCAAACACAAAGTAATTTTTAGACAAAAATTGATACTAGCCTATGTAGATATTAATACTTAAGCCTACAAATGAGAGGTCACCATCTATGATCTCAGGTTTACCCAGGCATTCTACAGTCATGACCAGTCATTTTCAGAACAAATTATTAAGATCCTCTGTAATGTGTCCTTACCACTACCCCCACTACACACACACACACACACACACACACACTCAAATTACCACCTCCCAGACAAACTAGATGTTTTGAATTGCTAATGGTGCAATTTAAGGCACTGTGGGTGGTATATTATAAGTCCCTTTCAAATAATGAAGGATGGGCCTGTTAATGAAGGATTCTTCACAGGTTAAAGAAGGAATCATTTCTAAAAAGCCCAGAGGAATTCCAGACTTCAAAGCTGCATTTTTCACTCTGTTTGTAATCATTAGGTCCCATGAACAGAAACTTAAAATCATAAGGTACCAGGAGATAATGGGGATTTCTAATTTACTAAAGTTAAAATGTCTAGGCTATCTTTATGTTATACTGTAATATCATGAAAACTGAGGTAAAAACAAAAACAATCATAAAAAATTAAAGTGAAACAAAAGTTCACTTAACTTATGAATTTTTAAAGTATGGGTCCAGGTTAGCTAAACTTCCCTTTTAACTATGACTTAGACTTTTGGGGAGCCCCTGCTGAGAAATAGATGTCTTAGTAGATATCTCAGAGTTATAACTAAGGTAGAAAGCATTTTGACACAAAGATGCATGTTTTTATTCATAAAGAGATATTTATTATGTTTATTATTCATATTTCTCTTGGGGCAGGTCAGAACACTTTCTCAAGCTGTTTTCTTGATGCAAAAATATCCATTGCACATCCAGAGACACACTATCAGGAAGCAATATCTATGTGGCATCTGGTTACATGGTATTTTAGTCTGCTTTCTATTGCTGTAACGTAACACCACAGAACAATTTTTTTTTTTTTTTTTTTTGGAAAATTAAGTGTATTTAATTCATGGTTGTGGAGGCTGAAGTCCCAGAGCATGGTGCTGGCATTTAAAGGAGGCCCTCTTGTTGCATCATAACATGGCAGAGGACATCACAAGGTGTAAAGGCAAGAGTATGCCATCTCAGCTCCCTCCTCCTCCTCTTCTTACAAAGCCATCAGTCCCATCATGGGAGCCCCACCTTGATGACCTTATCTAATCCTAATTATCTCCCAAAGGTCCTACCTCCAAATACTGTCAATGTATGAATTTGGGGATTAAGTTTCCAACACATGAGATCTGGGGGACACATTCAAACTGTAGCATATGGTAATATCTGTCAGCTTCAGTCTTTTAGATTTCCTTTAGGATCATTGCAATCATAAGTATTTGCCACAGACATCAGAATTCTCTTTGGTCATTCTTATTATGTCTCTTATACAGGAAAGCAGGTAGATACAGAAAGAGGAATAATTACATATCGTTGCCTCCCTTTTCTCAAAATCACAAGAGGTCGTCTCATTAAGTCTGTGGTGAAATTGTTTCCCTGTCAACTGGTAAATGGTTGTAATTACAGCTGAAAACCACCAGATGGCAAAATGGCAAACTCACATGAACCCAGACAATAAAAGGGTCTTCCTTTCTTTGAGGGCTTCCTTTAATAAACCTTGGCCTGCGATGGCCGGGATTGGAGGGGTCCTATGATGTTGGCTAGTCAGTGTAATTGTCGGGCTTTTCCCTTAACCCATTTATGCCTGAGGTTGCATTTTTTTTTAATTTTTGCAATCAGACCTTGGCGATGACATTGAGCATTAGGATATAAATAACTCCCTTATGTTTAGCATTCCAATAATGGAACACTAGCCATAATAAACCATTCCAAAAACGTGTTCTAATGGCTCTCAAGCAAGGTCCACTCGCAGTGAAATGAACCAGAGGTTTGAACCATGCCTCGATATGAAATGATTGGAAAGAATATGGCGATGACAGCCACAATGCCAGTAAATAAGTTAGTATTTGGAGGACTCGAAAGGGTGGATCTCAGAGTGGGGAATGAATATAGAAATCTCTAGCCTCTGGAATAGCATTATGTAAAAGCTCTGGAAACCATGGTTTCTCAAAAATCCCATTTTCGTGTTAAATCGTTCTCTCGTCTGGGCACTCGTCTTCATAACTAATTTAAGTCCCTCTATTTGCAGTTTAAGCCTCTCTCCTTTCCTCCAGTTAACAGGAGGCTTTGAAAACGAAATGTCTTTTAAAATTATTCACAAATATTCTGATGTAACACCAAGCACACCACTTCCATATCAGATGCATTAACTTACTCATATTTTATGCATATAACTTTATATATCTATGATGAGGCAGAAAAATGATTCTGGAGATCTATGTGAATTACCTATAACTTGAATTGCAACCTAAATGATATCACTATTATTCAAGGATTTTTATCGAATATGTTTTATTTCAGCTTTAAAAGCATATTATATTTGATTTAAATGGAGTAATAAAGAGAAGTATTCTGATATAACTCTATAAATCATCAATTTAAGAGTAGATCTTAAGATTTCCTTATTTCCCTAATTTAGCAAGTGATTTCCAAGCTGGTGTATCGAGATTAGTAGCAATACACAAAAGTGGTAACAGGGGATAGTGAACCTCTTTCATTATTTGTAAAAGCAGAATAGAAATTGAGCAGTTATCAATAAGAAACTTCTGTCGGATAAACTAATTTTTTTCTGCTCTGGCACAGAATTATGTCAGCTCAATTTAATGTGAAATAATGACAATAATATTAATTAATACTTATAATAGCTAATGACAAAGATGATGCTGGGTCATTTAATATTTGCAGTGATGCCATGAGTCAGGATGTCCTCATGTTATAAATAACGTAACTTAGGCTAATATGTCTTTTATTCAGCAATTTGCAAGTGGTGTTAATGTTTCTAACAAGTTTTACTACTATGAGTATTTTTGGAATAATAACTATCAGAAGCTCTTTCTGATAGTCACTGAGTATAAATTTACATAGATTTTGCAGTTTATCATTACAAACATAACAGTTCAGGGTAGTCACAAATATTGGTACATAAAATATATGAGTAAAATTTAAAAATGAATAGCTAATCTGGAAAAGTTTGGAAACCTCTGTTGTAGGCAGTGAAGACACAGCCTTCAGTGAGAGAGTGTTGATTGGTGAAAGGTTTCCCAAATTTTCATAGTGATTATTAAGCAGGTTAAAATATGTACAGCGCTCCATATTACCTTTCATGCATAACAAGAATGGAAAACCATAGACCTCATAATAAGGGGCTCAGAATAGTAAGGATCCAACTCATGTGTTAGACATCATGGGGGGAGGCAGGGAATGGTTTATCTTTTCATTCTCATTCTCTTTTTCTTATTTTCTTTTGCTTTTTCGTTGGGATTTTGAAGATGTTTTCTTCAACTCATCTTCCACATTTTCTCTTTTAAGGTTTTCTGCTAGGATCTTTCAAACTCTGAAGTATCTTCTCAGTTTCTGAATGTTCATTTTTTTATAGTTTTTGATTTTATAAGTGCCGTATGCTATTTTGCTTTCTAATATATAAATTTTGTTGAAATTTTCTTCTGTTTGCTGCATTATCTATTTGCTCCAAGTTTCTCTTATCATATAGATTTATTTTGATCTAAGACTTATATTAGAAGGTTTGCTCTAATATCTGATAATCTGCTCTCTTCTCATATGTTCAGTGTTTTAATTTTTATTGACGTATATAATCAGAAAGTGCACAAATCATAAGCATTTAACAATAAATTATTACAGTAGAACACCTATGTGTAAACACCTATGTGTGACAAAGGTCATGAAATAGAACACTGTCAGTATCCCAGAAGGCCTTCTGTGCTTGTTCCCAATCACTATAACTTTCCTGTAGTTCCAGAGGTAATCACTAGTTTTCTAATACTATTAATTACTTTTGTATTTTTATAAACTGTATATAATGGAATCATGCAATATATATTATGTCCAGCTTCTTTCATTTAATGTGTGGCATTTATCTATACTGTAGCATATGGCTGTAATTCTTTACTTAATTGCCTGATAGTATTCAATTCTACTGTTGATGTGTATTTGGCTTCTAATTTGGGGCGATTATGAGTAATGCAACTAGAACATATTTATACATAATAATTTCTGGTGTGCATACGGCTATATATGCAAAGTAAAAGTAATTGATGACTGGTTATGCAAATATTCAACATCAATTTGTAATGTCTTTAAGTTTTCCAAAGTTTTACTTTTACAAGTTGTTCATAAGAGTTCCAAACTTTCCACCTCCTGAACAAATTTGACATTACCTGTTTTTTCATCATTATGACTTTGTTGTACATTTCCTTGATTATCAATGATTCGAGGCCCTTTTTATATATTTATTGATCATTTTAAGATCTCTTTTGTGAAGTATTTTTTCAACTCTAATGTCCATGCTTCTTCTAGGTTAAAAGGACTTAGGAATTACATCTCCTTTTTGCCGTTCCCTGGAATAGTATGCATGAATTTGATGCTAATGATGAAGCCACTTTATGCTTAGTTTTTAAATTGCAAATTCAATTTCTTTAATAACTATAAGACCATATAAACTTTGATTTTTACAGTTTCAGTTTTGGTAAGATATGCTTTTTTATTTCCATTTATTCTAAACTTTCATATTTATTTACAACATTTTATCATTTTTTGGTGTCTGTAAGTTAGTAGTTTTTCATCTTTTTCAGTAGTGCTATTTTTTAGTGGGTTTTCCCCTTTTTTCTTGTTACTAAGGGTTTATGAGTGTTGTCATTTTTTCCCCAAGAATTAACTTTCAGTTTAGTTTATGTTAGCTTTATTTTCTATGTTATTATCTGCTCTTATTTATTCTATTTTCTGTCTTCTATTTTCTATCAGTTTTATTTTTCCTAACTTCTTGAGATTATGCTCAGCATTCTGTCTCTACCAATTTCAAAGGGTTAAAATGATATAGAATATATTTTTAAGCATGGTAAAATGCAGGTGAAATAACAAAAAGATAAATTTTAAAACTCCCTAAGTTTGGGAATTAGAAGTTTATTTCTAGATAATTCATGGGTGAAGGATGACATAACAATAGAAATTAGAAAATATGTGGCACTGAGACAAACTTATGGGTAATGTATAACATAAATGGAGATTTTTAAAAACTGGAAATAAATGACATGTTTTAATGTTCAAAGGATATGTTCTATATGATTTTAGTTAGTAGACACAGACAATGCGGCTCAGTATATGTTTATTTTTGGTAAATGCTTCTTACGTACTTAAAGTGAACACACATTCTGCATGCTATTATGTCTGCATGCATTTTATATATGTCAGTTGAACATTTGTTAGTAATGTTGTCCAAACTCATATCCTTAGGAATTATTTGACCTACTTCTTCTATCATGTGCTGAGGTGGCTTAAAATTCCCCACTATGTCTCCATTTATGTAGTTTATGGGGTTTAAGTGGTGTTTTGTACTTTCCTGGTGAAATAAACTATTTACCATTACAAAATATCTCTCTGTACATTCAAGTCTTTTTGTCTAATACTAATATAGATAGACCTTTCCGGGGGCTAATGTGATTTTTTTTTTTTTTTTTGGCATAGTCTTTTGTGTGTGTTGTGCTTACTATCAATTTCTCTGTTTGCTTGCATTTAAAATGTGGCTTTTAGAGTCAGAATATAGTTGGGCTTTTTCACTTTTTACTTTATCTAACACTCAGACCTTTACTTGGGGTGTTTTTTCTATTCACATGCAATGTAATGTTGTCAAAGATATATTCAGGATTAAGGTTTTCCCCCTCACTATTTACTTCTTATTTTCTTGACTATTCTATGATTCTTTGCTTCCTCCTTTTGTTTGCTGTCTTTTGGATTAATTTTTGTTTCTTCATTTTATTTCATTTTTTCCACTTCATTAATATGGTAGTTACGTTTTTTAAGCTATTATTTTAGTGTTTACTCTAGATTTTGCTAAATGCATTTGATGTATCAAGTCTAACATAAATTAGTATATTTATCACTTACCAAATAATGTAGAGGTGTTACAACATTTAGCTCCAAATACCCTAGGTTACATGCTTATGCTGCAGTATATTTTAATTCTAAACATATTTTAAGCCCACAAGATATTATGATTTACAGTATCAGTGTTCATTTACTGATACTTATTTGTTATATCTATTGCTCATTTTTCTTACTTCTGTGTATTAGCTTCAAATTTCGTTTTGAACAGGTTTGGCAATGAAAAAATCTCTCACTTTTTGTTTTTCCTAATAATGCTGCATTTCATTTTTATTTTAGAAGGGTCAGCATTTTTCCACAAAGAACCAAATAGTAAATCTTTTAGGCTTTTGGGGTCATAATATTCCAACTACTCTAGTGCATGAAAGCATTCATATGTAATAGGTAAATGAATGAGCATAATTAGGTTTGTCGCCCCCAAAAAACTTTGCTTACAAAAACAGATAACACCTTGCATTTTGTCTGTGAATCATATTTTGCTGACCCCTTTGTTAGAATACAATATTTACTTGGAGCGCTTTTTGCAAATATGGTTATATTGTCTTCAAGGTTACAGTGTTTCTGTTGAGAAGTAGCTGTTAGTCTTATTGCTATCATTTTTTTTTCTTTTTCTCCCCGTCTAGCTGCACTTAGAATTCCTCTACGTTGAATTTCTACAATTTTTCTATAACATTTTTAGGTTTCTGTTTGGTTTTGCTTGGGGTTTTAATAATCCAACTATTCATTCTTAGGTTTCTTGTTTTGGTTTTTCATTAAAACTATTTGGATTATGTAGTGATTCTTAAATCCATGGTTTGGTGCAATTTTGTTGGTTTGGGAAAACTTGAGTCATTCATTATCTGTTCAAATATCACTTTTGCATTTTACTCCTCTCTTATGTTCTTCTGGGGCTCTAGTTACTCACATTTTAGTTCATTTTACCATGTCCTATGTTTCCTAGGTAACTTTTTCTATTGTTCATCACTTGTCTTTCTGAGTTTAATTTATCAGGAGTGTTTCCGCTCTTGTTAAATCCAGTCTTCGAGTTCTCAATTTATTTTTCAGCTCTAGAATTTCATCAGTTCTTCATAACTTCCAATTATCAGCCTAAAATTCTCAGTCTGCAACTTATTTTCTTCTACTTGTTTATATTCTTGAACATGTTTTAAAACTGGTTTCTTATTCTTTCATTGTTATCCCCTGCAGGTCTCTCTCTATTGTCAGATGTTTCTCTTAGTTTTGCTCCATTTGATCTTATCTCTTCCCATAGTTCAGAATATTTTATATGTAAGAAACTATAGTATTAATTTAAGGTTGCAAAAGATCATTTTATCATCCTGATAGAATATATGTATGCTTTAAGAAGGCTAGGTTAGCCTATTAGCAAAGACTAGTCAAATTAATCCAATCAGGGATGGAGATGAATTGAAGCTAGGTCTTTATCTTGTCAAGGACTGGTCTATTTCTAGTTTACTCTTTTTTGTTTCTTGGTTGGTTTGTTTCTTGAGACAGAGAAGTCTCATTTGGTCACCCAGGTTGGCATGCAGTCATGCGATCTTGGCTCACTACAACCTTCGCCTCCCAGGTTCAAGTGATTCTCCTGCCTCAGTCTCCTGAGTAGCTGGTAATACAGGCGCACACCACCACACCTGGCTAATTTTTGTATTTTTAGTAGAGAAGGGGTTTCACCATGTTGTTCAGGCTGGTCTCGAACTTCTGACCTCGTGATCTGCTTGCCTGTGCCTCCCAAAGTGCTGGGATTACGCGCATGAGCCACTGCTCCCGGCCTACTCTTATTTCTAAATAACAACCCTTTAGGGTCCCAATCCGAAGTCACCCACATCTTCTTCTCTGTGGGCCTCTAACACTAAATTTTGTCCCCCTAGTGCTATGAGTATATTGAAAGCTCACCTCATTCATAACTGACAAATGTTTCCAGAGTAGAGGTTGGGAAATTATGGCCCATTGGTCGAATCTGTTATTATCAATAAAATTTAACTGAAACACAGCCATATCCATTTATGTAATATTGTCTATGGCTACTTTTGATGCTACAATGGCAGAGTTGATCAGTTGTGCCAGTGACTAAATGGCCTACAAAATCAGAAACATTTACTATCTGGCCCTCTACAAAATATACCTCGGTGAGGAAATGGGTCCAAAAGTCCTGAAAGTGTTCCTGGATTGGACTTAGACCTCATAATCATTTATCATAGCAGCTCTCTGATGCATTCAAACATAATTTCTAAAAGTTCTGCCTATCTTTCTTAGGTGTTCTCAATGAGAGACTTATTCCAAAATACACAGTATACCATTACTGGAAACAGAACACCTATGAGTCTGTATTGAAGTTTGATTCATTACAATCCTCAATGCAAACTCTGCATACATGAATATAAGCAAGGATTTGTTTGACCAATGAACTTCCCAGAAATATTGTCTGGCTGAGTTCTTTTATTAGTAAATCCTCAAAATCTCACTGTCTAGAGATAGTTTCTTTTTGGCTTTTTAGTTTTTTCCAGAGAGTCATCCTCTATGCCCTGTTCAGGAGCTGAGCTGGGGAAAACTGGGGAGGTGAGGTATTCTAAAAGCCCCTGTATCACTGTTGAATTGCTGTCTTGATTTCAATATTATGCTTCTATGTCGGCCTTCAATGTGCTTATGTCCCCAAATCTAGAACCTCCAAAATACACTCTCTATATAAGGAAAACTTCTATTTCTGTTAATACAGGAAGGGGTTATTTGTCTTGCTTGAGATGAGGACATGAGAGAACTTAATTGGTTTTTACTGAGACTTAGAACTTCTTATTTTTAATACTATTCTGTGCTCCCATGTTCAAGTTTCTGCCATGTTAAATTCCTAAGTGTTTCTGGGGTTCCACGTGCAGTTAGATGTGAACTTTCTTCCCTCTCATTAGTTGCCTTGCCACTTGTGTGTTTGCATTTCCAATATCAAAATTGTAATTGGAGTCTTTACCTAGTACTGCCACTTTCCCCATTCTTTAGCTCCTTTTAGATTTATGCCTGTTTTATTTTTTATTACTATTGTAGTGAGTTTCTTGATTAAGTAGACATAAAAACATATGTTCACTTAACCATGTTTAACTAGAAATCCCTAATTCTTTACCATGAAGGTCATATGCCTTAAAATACACCATTATAATTCCATTAGGCATAAATTGTTAATTGTTTTTGTAATAGAAATAGTAATAAAGCAAACTATGCTACTCTACAGCCATAATAATAAATGCGTGTAAAAAACAAGTTAAGACATCTTTTTAAAAATTAGGTAAGAAGGGTATTAAAGCATTCATGATAAAATGACTCCCTCCATATTTTGTTTAACATGGAGTATTAGGTTTCTATTGCTGTACAACAAATTACTACCAAGTTAGCCACTTAAAACCACAGTTTATTATCTGACAGTCTCTGTGTGTCAGGCATCTGGGCATGGCTTGGCTGTTTCCTCTGCCTAAGAGTCTCATGGGGCTGCAATCCAGGTCTCAGCAAAGGCTCAAATGTAGAAGTAGCCACTTCCAAACTCTTTTGGGTTTTTGGTAAAATTCATTTATTTGAGGCTGCAAGTCTGAGGGCTACAGTTTCTTGCTGGAGATCACTCTCAGCCTATACAGGCTCCTACAGTTCTTTACTATATGGGCTTCTCTAGCATGGCCACTTACTTCCTGATGGCTTGCTCCTGCAAAACCAATGAGAGGAAATTGCGCTAGTGGGTCTTCAAGCAAGATAGAGTCTTATGTAATAACAATCATGGGAGGGGAAGCCTTTCATATTCTACTGTGTAAAAGCAAGTCACAGGGGCTGGGACTACACAAGGGCATGAATCCTAGGAAGCGAAGATCATAGATGCCACCTTAAAGTCTGTCCACGATGCCAAGGTTAAAGTCATGATGATAATGATGGGTTGTTACTACATTGTTCTTTTAAGGCTTTACATCTTTAAAATGTCTCCACGTGCACATGTTTTTTTCCTATGAATACATGTATAAGAGGTGTCAACTCAAACTTAGGCTGCGTTTTGTCTATACTCAAGGTCTTCTTTGCAAACTCAGAGATTTAGTCAGGTAGAACCCTTAAGGCACCATTTATATTAAGGAAGAAGGGGCCTTCTGATAAATAAGAGACACAGAGCTTGGTTCAAAGATAATTAGGCAGCACTGATGAGATGGTATTTTTGTTTTGTTTTGTTTTGTTTTTGAGATAGGCTCTCACTGTGTCACCTAGGCTGGAGCCCAGTTGCATGAGCTCAGCTCATTATAACCTCTGCTTTCTCGGCCCAAATGATCTTCCCGCCTTAGCCTCCTGAGTAGCTGGGACTACAAGCATGTGCCAACATGCACAGCTAATTTTTGTATTTTTGTTTAGTGACAGGATTTCACCATGTTGCACAGGCTGGTCTCATACTCCTGGGCTCAAGCAATCTGCCTGCCTCAGCATCCCAAAGTTCTGGGATTACAAGTGTGAGCACCCAACTGAAATGGCATGATTTTTTAAAAAGCACAGCAACGTCAATCAAACTATCTCATAGCTTCAGGACCAAATAACAGGTTTAAAGAATGTCAAAGAAAACCGAAAAAAATAAATGGGAGCTGTTTTATTCCTACAATTTCTTTAGGACATTCAGAATGTGAGGCATCAGCAATTACAGCATTGGTAGTGGTGATGAAGATGTCACTGAAACAGCAACATTAGGATGGTGACTATATTGGTGGCCACCCTTGTAGCACCTCCACATTAGACATCAGTATCTTCGGACAAAATCTGTGCCATCAGTCTTGGGTGTCAACATCCCCATGGGGACATCAGTAGCAACAAAAAGAACAGCCTGACTGGTGGTCTCAAATATTCCTTGCTACTTATTAGCATGGCAATTATCAAAGCATCCTAAAAAAAGGAGAGGGAAATCGCAGATACCAGATACCAGAGTCAACATAGGAACTAATTACTGATGCAAACTCAACAATGAGAATAGTCCCATAATACCATCTGAGAGGAACTTAAGTCAAATTACAATTCTCAAAGCATAGATCAGTGTAACAGAAAAAAAAAAAATTAATATCTTATTCTTATTTTTCCTGCTAATATTTCTTGGGAAGAATGTGTCATATAAGTGATCTCAATTACTGCGTATAGCCACACTGTGAGGTAAATATTTTCACTCTGATATGGTTTTATGTCCCTGCCCAAATCTCAGGTTGAATTGTAATCCCCAGTGTTAGAGGAGGGACCTGGTGGGAGGTGGGAGGTGTGAGGTGACTGGATCATGGGGGCAGATTTCGCCTATGGTGTTCTCATGATAGTGAGTTCTCATAGGATCTGATTGTTTAAAAGTGTGTAGCACCTTCCCCTTCCCTCTCTTTCTACTGCTCCAGTCATGTGAGACATGCCTCCACTTCGCCTTCTCCCATCATTGTAAGTTTCTTGAGGCCTCTCCAGCCATGCTTCTTGTATAGCCTAATACGCACTCCTAGTCTCATTTGACGGACAAGAAGACAAAATTTCAAGCAGGATGAAAAATTCATTCAATGAAACACAGCTATTAAGTGGCTGACCTAATAAGTGTTATGTATGAGTGACTTATCCACCATAGCTTCTAGGACTCAACTTCAGAATCATCGTCATATGCAATCTGGAGCTAGCCATATTTAAAGAGCTAGGAAGGAGGTACAGTGATTGACAATCTCCTTTCTTCTCAACTAGAATGTCATTTCCCTTTTTAAAACTAACTTAAATCCCATCTACCTTCAATTGCTTGTC
Source organism: Piliocolobus tephrosceles (assembly GCF_002776525.5). Taxonomy (NCBI): domain Eukaryota; kingdom Metazoa; phylum Chordata; class Mammalia; order Primates; family Cercopithecidae; genus Piliocolobus; species Piliocolobus tephrosceles. The sequence goes on along the minus strand of NC_045451.1, from coordinate 28,583,817 downwards.
TAAAATAAAACCCAAGTCCTCTCTTAAAGATTTTAACAATATTATATAGCAGAGTTCATCTTTTCTTTCTTCACAGAAAGCATCATGAAAACATGTTTTCAGGATTAATAACTTGATCCTTGCAACAAACCTTTAAATTTGGACACAAGGAATTTGTAACTACATTTCATGTGTATGAAGAAAGTAAGCCTCAGAGAATTTCAAGAGCCTATCCAGCATACTCTGCTTCAGAGCCATGGCTCTCAAAGTACCTCAGGATCTCCAGAGCAGCTCTGCAGTGGGAGCCAAAATTGTGCATTTCTAACTTGGTCCCAGATTGATACTTGTTCTGGGGCTGCTAGTCTACACTTACTCTATTCACTTTTTTTGTGTTTTCTTAGGATAAAGAAAATATTTAGAAAATGAGATTCCTGTGTTTCTGGCTTTAATGTAAGAATTTTGTCTGAAAAAGAAGCATAGACATTTAGAAATTTTGTATTTTTACATTTTTATAGATAAACTCATTGGATTGTCTGTTTTTCATCTTGGAACACACTATCAACATTTTCTTTAGAAGATGTATAGGATAGGTGGCTTCCAGCGGGAAGAAAGTGTCCTAACTGAAAACCTCAAGGAAGATAGGGCGTGTGGAAATGAAGACTATCCAAATGAAAACAAACATAAGCCATGTATTCAGAGCTTGCTACAGCAAGGGCATCAGTGGCTGAAAGTCAGACAAAGCAGTGGGAAAGCTTTAGAGTGGAGAAAAGGAAAGGTGTTAGGCATGTTCCAATTGAGGCATTGTCATGATGGCACTGGAGTCAATTCAGGTAGGCTAGCCAAGAGTGAGACATCTTCTGTGATTGGTTTGGGGACCATATTTAGCTTTCTCTGGTGGGTTCTGAAATGGAAAAAAGAAAAAAAAAAAAAAGATGAAAAATAGGGAGGCTGGCAGTTGTTGACCAAATCGTGACCATTCTGAACCAATCTTAAGAGATTGTAACTGGTTTCCTGCAATGGTTGCTGAAGAGTCTGTGGGTCAGAGTTCTGTTTATTACACATAGACTGACCATTGTCTGTTTCTAATTCAGTTTCTCAAGAGCTTACAAGGATGTCGGCAAAAGCAAGTCATCTCTGACTCCACAGTCAATTTATCCACTAAGCACATGTGAACTACCATCAAAGGCCTATGATACTTTTATGGACCCATAAGAACATTTAATTTCTTCTAAAGTCAGAAAAAAAAAAAAAATGAACTTCAGATTTTTAAGTGTTTTAATGCATAATGCATAATGTCAATATATTTATTCCAACTCAATATTCTGAGAATTTGAATGTTGTATATGATATGGTTGGTAAAGACTGTGTATTCATGGGAGGAAATGAGAAGGAGGTTTGAAAGAAAGAAGTTTATCATACTCAAAGGGCTCAGAGAGGGGTCATCTCATGCTATACAGGGACACAGAGAAGGCATGGGTGTCAATCAGAAGGCAGAAAGGAACAAGGAGAAAGCATTAGACCACAGGCTTTATTGGATTTCCCATAGGAAAAACAGAGCAGAGCAAACAGTTTAAAACAGGCTTGCTTTAAAAATTCTGGCTAGGCTTTGAGCTGTAAGGATGGCCTCCATTTGAGTGATACTTGGCCCTGGGATAATTTAAGTCAGGGCAAACATTGGCTTGGTGTGTGAGAGTTAGATAAGGAAGTATAATGGATTAGTTGGTTTGCATATGAAAGGCCTGCATTCCTAGGCAAATTGTTATTATCTTTAGGAATTAGCTAGCCCTGGGAGAAGGAGTTTCTCTGTGGTCTACAAGGCTCCCAAATGCCAGAACAACAAGAATATAGATAATAATAAAATATTATAAATTCAATATTGGCCTTGTGAAGAATCGATGCCAAATAGACAAATACAGAATTTGAGAAAACACAATTAGAACATTAAGTAATGAAATACAATTTTTAATATTTCTTTGTGGATGAAAAGGTCCAAGAAAGTCATAATACAGCCCCGCTTGGCTGCAGCCTGTACAAAAGTTCGGTTCAGTAAAGGGCTTGAATGGTGTGGGAGAAAAACTTCCAAGCAGATAAGGTTGAACAAAGTGGCACCACAACTTCTAATCATTGCCCCTCCGGGTTCATAAAACCACCTTCCTTATTTGTTTTGTTGATCTTATTTGTTTTGATCTGCTCCTAGTACTTGTTCCTGAAAATTGTCTTTAGCATGTAGACACTGATTTTCTGGCCTCTACATAATTCCCGTTCTCAGGCTTCTTTCTTAAAGCCAACCCTGACCTTTGTCTTGATATTACTGCCCTGGTTACCGCGGTAATGTGCTGAACACATAATACCAAGAATAATGAGTATTTGTGTTTTCTTAAAAAAACAGAACCTAAAATTTTTCTGAACTTGCACTTATAATTTCATTAACTACTCAACAAATGATATTATTACCAAAGATAATACTAAATTACATTAATTTTTATTATATGCTTTATGATTTGTATTAACTATTATACATTAATACAGTTAGGAATATATACTGCTACAAACAGGCATAATGGAGATTTTTTTGAGAAGTTTTGTATTTTATTATGTGTTCTTCCATTTAATTTGAATTATATTGCTTTCATATTATAGCTTATCTGGTCTTTCTGTTTCATGATATACATAGAATATCACTACTAAATTACTAAAATATTTAAAGAAAATGTTTAGTTCAGACACTGTACCTCACTGTGATCACAGAGCTTTAGTCATTGACTGAGGTCTTGAAAGTCACCATCTTCTTGTTTTTTTTCTTGCAGAAGAAATGTCAAGTTATACTTCTTTACAGGTTTCAGAGAATATTTGTTTTCAGATAAGTAGCTTGGAGTTTACCCTTTAGATATTCAAATAAACACAGCACCATTTTCAACCTTTCAACTTTCTTCTCAAAACCTTTCAGGAGATCAGCAGCAGGAAGTCACCAGTTTTTGGAGAAAGAACTTGAGTATTTTAAATATTCTTAAAGTTCTGAAATCACCAAGGCCACTGTGTAGAAAGGATTACTGATTCTTTCTATAGAAAATGGCAATTTGCAGTCAATCCAATGGGGTAATGAGTAAGAGTAGCAAAGAAAGAAAAAAAAAGTTATGACTTTATCTCAATGAACTATTAGGAAAGTGTTCGAGACATACCACTAGCTTAAAAAAAAAAAATGATTTTAAGTAAAATAGACAATTGTCTTCATCAAAAAAATTTCTTCCATGCACTGTCTAAAATCACAGGAAGAGAAAGAGGAAGGTGAGTAGATGAGGCAGATTAGAAAGTAGGTAGTATAAATAACATTAGATGGTTCCTCAATATCTTAGAGCCTCCCTTATTTATTGCTGATAGAACCTTGATTTGTTCAGAGTTCTTCTGTCCCCAAGCAATGAATCAAAACTCACCTGCCCATTATGACAAGCGTGTTCTCTCTCAGGCTGCTTAGGAGCTAGAGTTGGCCAACTGAAGGAGCTAGGATTGGCCAACTGAAAGAGCTAGGATTGGCCAGCTGAAGGAGCTAGGGTTGGCCAACTGAAGGAGCTAGGGTTGGCCAACTGAAGGAGCTAGGGTTGGCCATCTGAGCTCTTCTGCATTTAAGGGGCTGACTGCAGAAAGGACTTCTAGGAAAGGTTTTGCTTTTCTGGTAATTAACGAGGTCAAGTAGAATGACTGTCCACTCCTTTCTTATCTTCTACCAGCTTTTTGCTTAGAACAGTGGACCCAGTGCTTATGGCTGCATCACCATTTTCATTACCAGTTCAAGAACAACAGAAGCTAAACTACTATCAGTGGCAACCTAACTCAATCTTGTTATATAATTACAAAAATGATGTCCTTGCTTTTAAAGCCTTTATAAGTCAGGAATTTTTTAAACTGGCATTCAAATATATTAGTACAATGAAGCCCCATCTCAGTTCATTTATGTCAGCCCCACGTCTATATTGGGCATCTGAATAACATTTAAGAAAGTTTCATTGCTTAAAAAATTTTGAAAACACTATATATGGCAATATCTATGTTCTCCCAAATTTGTTTACCTATGACTCAATGCACTGACAAAGCCAACAAAATAAATAAAAAGCCATTCATATATTTAGTTATTATGGACTTGAGGAAGAGAGATTGCAGGCAGTGGTTGGAGACTGGGTTCAGATTATAATGGGTTGAGGAATAAATGGATGCTGAGAAAGTGGAAATAATCTTGCCCAGGCTGGTCTTGAACTCCTGGGCTCAAGTCATCTGCCCACCTTGGCATCCCAAAGTGCCTGCATTAAAAGTTTGAGCCACCATGCCCAGCCCCAGATACTCTAGTTCTTGAAGACACTGCCAATATTTTAGATGAAATACACCCAATAAAAATAAAACATGCAAATAGAGGCCAGGCAGGTAAGATATTACATATTTTTTAACAACACACAAATGCAGATATGCAAATTTACAGTACTTTCATAAAATATTCAAGATAAAGCAATAATAAGAAAGTTTTTTTAAAAAAATCCACACTATAATTTAATGTAGAAATATTTTCTACAAATAACAAGTCTGCCAATATGTTCATAATATCCTCTTCTAAGAACTTTTTACACTTCTTTTCTATTAGAAAACTTCTAACTTTGAAAACAGAAAGTAGTATTTTTCTTCCTGAAACCTCTGCAGTGGTAGTAATGCATTGAAGTTTGATTAAAAGGTCAGTTAATGCAAACATAAATCTCTTAAAATATTTAGAGCACACAAGTCTCAACACATCTTGTATTTATAAGACAACATTTTAAAATGAATATCTCTTAAGAATGGAGGCTATTATGTTGAGCAATGCCTTCCTTTCCCAATAGAATACTGGACAAGCTGAATATATAAATCTGCTTTATGTTAGTGTATCAATGGTTGATGTTCAATGGACTTTTGGTATTAGGGCTATAAATATCTGACAAAGAAATAAACATCAGGTGGAAGGAAATTGACTATAACTGAGGGAGGTGCTCTGAACAGGCCTCCATGGAATTATCTGCTCAATCTTTGAGACTTGGTTTTGGCGTTGTTACTTTTGAGAGTGTAATGATTTTTCCTATATGGTTGGTGCTTTGAAAGGACTTCAGGGGTGTACCTGTGTCCTCATCATCCACACTGGTGGTTATCAAGCCTGTTGTTAAAGCTTATGTGTAATGATGATCCATAATTTAATTTAAAAATGTTAAACTAACCACGATGAGGATGATTTTTATAACTCTCCTCCTTCCGCAATAAAGTGTGTCCACATATTTCATTTTGTCTGTCTTGAAGGTTACAAATAATAATCACAATACTCAAGCTCACTCTTTTCTTTCTTCCTCTCTCTCCTGTCCTCCATCCCTTTCTCTGCACTTCTCATTTGAATAGGGAAGGAAATATTTACCACCTCCCACCATACATTGATGTTTAGGAAGACCAAAGCTGGAATTAAAATCCTGAGCAGGGGTTCCCATAATTAATGATTATAGGTGTGAGGGTTTCTCAACCTGTGTGTGTGTGTGTGTGTGCGTGTATGTATGTATGCTTGTGTGGTTTTTGCTTTTTCATCCTTGCCATCCTTTCATCATTCAAGGAGCCATATTTCATATTCTATTTGCATAAGCAAGAAAATATTAAATAATTCCTGGAGATACAAGTAATCAAGGGTTATACCATGAAGTTCTAATAATAAAGATTAAAGATAGGGCAGTAAAACAGTACAAAGAAAAGCTTTGTAGTGGATATAGAACTTGTCCAGGACGTTGGACAATATGTCTGGTTAGAGAGGTGGTAAAGGGCAGAAGATTAAATACATTAAGGACTCTGTTTCTTCCTGTTAATTTACTGGTTATTTCTGCCATGATAAGATGATAGAGAATATCACCACAGAGTGGCTTGCTTCTAAGGCAGCATGGTTTCATGCAGAGAATCTAAACTGGGGATCATGTGCTGGGCTGCAAAAGGGCTGTGCAGTGCCTAAAATGTTATGCAAAATTTTATAAAGGTAAGCATTTGTTTCTGGAGAAGGATACACCCAATAGAATACTGTTTATCAAAATGTGATCTAACTACATTCTACTCCAGCATATCTCCTTTAAAAAATGCAGAAAACTCAGGTCTATTCGAGTGCAATGTTTGGTCTATTGTCATAGATAATAAGTAATTGGTCCTGAATCACCCCTAGATCTCTGTTGTTTCATTGATGCGTCCTCATACCCACAATTTCATTTGGTGGTACATGCTCTGGGTCATTGCATTAGTTTCTTAAGATCACTGTAACAAAGTACCAAATATTAGGCAGCTTAAAATAATAAAAATTTATTCTCCCATAGTTGTGGAGACCAGAAGTCTGAAATTAATGTGTCAGTAAGGCATTGCTCCCTCTGAGGCTCTAGGCAGATCTTTTTTTTTTTAGCTTCCGATGATGCTCATCAGACCTTGGTGTTCCTTGACTTGCAGCTGCGTCACTCCAGTCTCTCCCTGTGCCATTATATGGCATTTTTCCCTGAGCCATCTCTGTCATCATATGACATTTTCCTCTTCTTATAAGGACAGTAGTCATATTGAATTAGTGTTTATCCTAATAACTTTATATTAAATTAATTATATCTGAATATCCATTAAGGTCATATTCCCAATTACTAAGAGTTAAGAGGTAAGCATATCTTTTGGAGAGAGACAATTAAACTAAAGATTTCTCTCCATTTTTCTCCTTAAAATAACTCTTCCCCTCTATTTTCATAAAGCTATCATTCCAAAAATAATTGAATTAATTCTGCTCAAACTCCATTGACTGAAGTTAAGGTCAATCACTTTTCTAAGTCATCAGCAAATCATTCAGAATTGTAAGAGAGTATGAGGTACCATTGTTCTACATTTTGAACTGTAGCCAAACTTGGAGAGCCACTAAATGGGCTCCTATATGTTGACTCTGAATCATTCATAAGCAGTCTCTTGAACCGCCACACAACTGACATCTGACATAAATAAACAACCACATTTTTCTGGCTTGTTTATGAGCACATCTTGGGGAGCAAAGTCAAAGCCTTCCTGAAGGAAAGATATATTGCACCTATTGCTTTTCCCATCTACAAAGCTAGTGACTCTGTCACAAAAGAAAATTAGATTGGTCTAACATTATTTCTTCCTACGGCTAACTTGACTGCTCTCCAATCCTCTTCACTAGTTTACGGATCCAAAGCATAAAAACACACATAGATATAACATTCTGCTTAAAATGTAAAACTTGCCCAAATTTTATGCTCTATCTCCTTAAAATATAGTTATTTTGACCCTCTTGGATAAATGGGAATTGTTGGCCTGTTTGGCCTTGATGACAAACTTTACAATACTCATGGAAAATTGCAAATTTCAGATAATCTTGATCCACAAAAAGAACTCATCACTTCAGCCTGCTATTTCTTTAAGTCCCCCCTGAAACTCTCTTGAGACCATTTGTTGAAATGTGTAATAGAAACTAATATAAAGATGTGGTATTAATATACTGATTTCCTTTGGGTTATATATCTAGCAGTGGGACTGCCAAATCACATTGCAGTTCTATTTTTAGCTTTTCAAGGAACCTCCATACTGTTCTTCATAGTGGCTATACAAATTTACATTCCCAACAGTGTATGAGGGTTCCCTTTTCTCTACGTTCTCACTAGCATTCTTTATTGCCTATCTTTTGGATAAAAGCCGTTTTAATTGGAGTGAGATGATATCTCATCATAATTTTGATTAGGTATCTGCACTCCCATGTTTACTGCAGCACTATTCACAAAAGCCAAGATTTGGAATCAACCTAAGTGTCCATCAACGGATGAATGGAAAAATAAAACACGGTATATTTACACAGCGAAATACTGTTCGGCCATAAAAAAAAAAAAAAAAAAAAAAATGAGATCTTGTCATTTGCAACAACATGGATGGAACTGGCTGACAATAAGTGATATGAAATAAGCCAGGTACAGAAAGACAAACTTCACATAATAGCACTCATTTGCGGGAGCTATAAAGTAAAACAATTGAACTCTTGGAGTCAGAGAGTAGAATGATGGTTATCAGAATCTGGGAAGGGTAGTAGAGTGAGGAAAGTGCAGATAGTTAATGAGTACAAAAATATAGTTAGATAGAATGAATAATATCTAGTATTTGATAGCACAATAGGGTAACTACATCTAACAAGAATTTATTGTACATTTTAAAATAACGATTCAATATAATTGTAACGTTTGCAACACAGAGAAATAAACAATTGAGGTGATGAAGGCACAATTTACCCTGATGTGATTATTACACATTGTATGCTTATATCAAAATATCTCGTGTACCCCATAAATATATATATTATGTACAAATATTAAAAATAAAATATTTTTTAAGGGAGCCCCAAAAGTTAGAAGAAAAAACAAACTCAACTGAGTAAGTGAATTGCTTAATTGCTCTGTAAGGATATTTTTCTACTTTGATATTATAACATAAAAGTCATATGTTGATATATTAACTATCTTGAATATGGAGAAGAAATCTGACTGTTAGGTTGAGTGAGATTATGCCATTTTTTTACCCACAGCCAATTTTGACCTTACAATGAATGACACCATATTATTAAATTCAGGAAGAACAGAATTTTATTCACTAAATTTCGCTACCTGCAAATTATCTTGAAACCTTTGGGTTATCTGGGAAGATGTTAGCAGATTGTCACTGTGTGTGACGTTTGCCTATGCTTGTGGCTGAGTGTGAAGGGATCCAGCTACATTCGGTTGGAAAGGTAGTCTGAACCATTCAGTTTCACTTTAGCAGCTACTCTCAGGTACCAGATTGCTTCTGAGACCAAGTTTCACTGTCTTGACCTTGAATTAAAATTTGTCCATTAACTTTGGTCTTCTCACCTCCCTTTTCTACAACAGATTTGTTGCATTAACTTCTACTTCTTCTTCCTTTCATGGGTTTTATCCCCTGTCATGTCTGTTTTCCATTATTCCACTTGTTGGTCTTCCAAGAGATTCTATTCAACACATTTCTGGCAAAGGCCTCCTGAGGTATCGTGAACTATTGTTATGTTACTGGATAACATAACAACTTTGGCTGTGTGTTCCAATATGTGCTATTAATAGGTGGTAGGAAACTGGGTTGTCTGAAAGTTTTAAAAACCTTGTTTCATTTTCTTTTTTTTTTTTTAATTTTAATTTTTTATTTTTTTATTATACTTTAAGTTCTAGGGTACATGTACATAACGTGCAGGTTTGTTACATATGTATACTTGTGCCATGTTGGTGTGCTGCACCCATCAACTCGTCATTTACATCAGGTATAACTCCCAATGCAATCCCTCCCTGCTCCCACCTCCCCGTGATAGGCCCCAGTGTGTGATGTTCCCTTTCCCGAGTCCAAGTGATCTCATTGTTCAGTTCCCACCTATGAGTGAGAACACGCGGTGTTTGGTTTTCTGTTCTTGCGATACTTTGCTGAGAACGATGGTTTCCAGCTGCATCCATGTCCCTACAAAGGACACAAACTCATCCTTTTTTATGGCTGCATAGTATTCCATGGTGTATATGTGCCACATTTTCAGTATGGCGATTCCTCAAGGATCTAGAACTAGAAGTACCATATGACCCAGCCATCCCATTACTGGGTATATACCCAAAAGATTATAAATCATGCTGCTATAAAGACACATGCACATGTATGTTTATTGTGGCACTATTCACAATAGCAAAGACTTGGAATCAACCCAAATGTCCATCAGTGACAGACTGGATTAAGAAAGACTTCTTTCATTTTCATACCCAGTATGTACAACAGATAGGTCTCTGACATTTGGTGTTTGCTGCTAATTGATTTTTCAAGATTTGCAGCTATCTGAAAAACATCAGAGTTCTGATTTCTCAGCAATCTAAACAAGTATGATTTTGAGTTTTGCAGATCTTTAGAATTATCTCTGTGTGCGCATCAAACCTGAACTAGGGATTAGAAATCGAGTAACACAGATACATTAATAAAAATAGGTATGTATATCAAGTATAATAAAATAATGAATTGGTATTAATCTCATAGGAAAATTTGTTCAAAACATGAAAAATAGTTAACTTAATTTCAGTGAGAAAAATCTCAGATTGTTTGGTGGACTTTGAATGGATAAAACACTTCTTTTGTATTTTTTATTGCTTTTATTTTTATTTTCGCTTAAAGTTCAAATTCCCTAAATATGCCCTCTATGATCTTAGTTATTCGGACCCCATCCACCTCCAACTCCAACTCTTAGACAACTTTAGTATGTCCAAGAAAAAACAAAAAACTTTTTTCATTTTCTCAAATACAATGCTTTTTTCCTTGGTACTAAACTCTTGAACAGATTGTACTGATTTGCTTAAGATAGTTTTCCCCTCTGTCTTTGCATTTATATTTTCTTCTCATCCTTAAGACCTCATTTAATAAATGACTTCTTCCCAGAGGCTTTTCCTAACTTAACTGTGTGAGGTGCCACTGTTCTCTATGCCATACAACACTCTACTGTCCATAACATGCACTTACCACAATGTGTTGGGACAATCTGGCTCTTCTCTCATTCCCTTTCTTGCCCATAAACTCCATGAGAATGTAATACATGTATAAGTACACTCCCAAGTATGTGGACAAAGTTTAGTCATTATTTGTTGAGTGAATGAAGCATAAATAAATGTGAATGTAGCAATAGATTTGATTTCCGAAAGTGGAAAATCTTCTAGAAGAATTATACTACTCAGTTGAGGCCAAAAATTAACATTTATAAATTTCTCATTTATTTTGGAATGCAAACTTTGAGCTCAAATTTCTATCTTCAGCCTAATCTTTCTCTTGAATTCCATAATTACATATGCAATTTCATCTTCAGCATCTTCAGTTGGATGTTTAATTCCAAACTGCACATATACAGGAGATGTTTTGATTGTTTTCCCACAACCTTGACCTATCCACAGGCTTTTTCATCTCTGTTTTGGTATTTACATAGATAAGAATAAATACATCTCTGTGCAATCATCAAGCCCCATGTCTTGGATTCATCTTTGATGCTGCTTCTTCTCCTAGTCACAACATGCAATGCATCAGCATAATTCCTTAAGTCCACTTTAAACATATATTCAAACTTTGACAATTTATCACCAGTTTTCCAAGCTATCATCATCTCTTACCTGCATTGTAATAATAGACTCCTAACAGGTCTCGTTGCTTGATACCAAAGGTATCAATTACTTTCAGTTTATTCTCACATAATCAGAGTGACTCTCTTAAAACACAAGGGAAACTACATCTTTTCTCTGCTCATCAGCTTCCAATGGCTTCCCACTTCACTGAGAATATAGATTAATTTTCGGTGGCCCACAAGGCTCTTGGTGATGGAGCCTTCTTAACCTTGTTGACCTTTCCTCCTGTACTCTACCAATCCCAACTCCAATGACATTGATGTCCTTGATGTTCCTTCAGTGATACTTTGCCTGTTGTACACTCATATCAGGAATGGTCTTCTCTCAGATATGACATTTCTTCATTTCCTGCAAGTCTTTGCTCCAATACCATCTTCTCAAGGAGGTCTTTCTGAACCATCTTTCAAAAAATGGCCATCATCATTAACATTACCCTTCTACCATGCTTGTTTTCCTTTTTTAATTTTTTCTTTCATATAGTGCATTTTACCTTCTAATACATTGCCCTATTTACTAGCAGGGATATTGTTTCTTCTGTTAACTATGTGTTCCCAGTGATTAGAACAGACTTAACACTTAATAGGCATTCCATATTTGTTAAAAATGAATGTATGAAACTCTAAGTCTAAAACCTAAATAAGCCTCGTTGCATGTTTTCATGAGGCTCATAATAAGAAAAATCTAGGAAGAGACTCTTCATATTAATGAAAATCTAGGGAAAGCCTCTTATCATTCCCAATGAGACAATGGGCTTTCCTAGAAAGTCATATTTTAATGTTTCTACCAATTTAATTTGTTTTAACTTTAAAAATATAAATGCTAAGTGCAGTGCCCAGATAACAGCTGACCTTCGAAAGACACAAGCTAGAATTCAATGCTTGCCAGGGGAATTTTGCTTAGTCAAGTTGAACAGATATTTTACCTTTTACCCTAAAATTTAAGTATCTCAGGTCCAGTGACTTTTTTCCATTATGTAAATTGTTCCCAAGTTTTCCATATGATTCCCTTTCAAGGAAAAATTTTCTAGTTTTGTGTGCTTCATGCTTTTTTCCACCCCTGAAATTCCAAGATCACTTAACTGTGATTCAATCATAGCTCACGTTTCTTTTACTTCACCATAGCTTAAAAGGAGCTCTTGCTCTAGTGGCCCCTAAATGCAAAACAAGCATTGCCTGGCCACAGGTATGCTTGGCCATGGCTGGTAATGAGAAAGTAGGAATTCTTAAGGCAGGATGAGTATAAAGTGAATTATCTGGTTTTGTTCACAGACTATAGCTCAAAAATCAGGCACCATGTGTGGTTCTCATTCCCCACTTGCCAATGTTGAAACCCCATTAAAGAAACCACCAGAGCATTGTCATAAATATTTCAAATAGAAGTTTGCAAGAAAACACTGCATTAAAAACAATAAGCCTTGAAACTTACACTGTGATGAACCCCTAAGGTAGATAATACAAACCAAGACATTTCTCTTTTATGTGATTTCCTAGGAGATTTTCTTGTTCTATTTTCTTGAAGCCATACGACTAGTTAAAAAACCATACATTCGGTATCTAGGAACTAACTAAATTTAAAACCACAGAACCAATCTTTCTTAAGCTGTGTTTTCAACTATTTTACACTTCGTAAACATTGGCTTTAAATTGGCCTGTATATCTGAGCTGGTTGTGGTCATTAGAGAATTCTAAACTAGATAAAATTTTTGCAACCACAGCCCACAGTAAAAACACTATAAATTGAACAGAGATTTGTCATATTGCTATTTACACTTTAACGGGCTTAGTGGTTATTGGAGCAAGATCCTGGGGGACCACCTGAGAATAATGGCAGGAGAGTCGCTGACCTAGAGATAATGCAATGTCAGGGCAGCCACAGGACAAGCCGGAACATGCTACCATCCTCTCCCGAGGTGCTGAGAGCAGCCCAACTCTGACAATGGACAAACACAAATACTGTTCTCTGCCAGCCTGTCATTGGCCACCTCATTCTTTCAAACAATCTGATGGACTATAGAAAGTGTAACTTGATTATCACATGTGAAAAAGAAAGAAAACAAAGGGGAATGTAGCTACAAAGCCAAAATAATGACTTTCCTTTGGATACGTATGCTTGTGCTGCTCAGAAATGTGTTTTTTTCTTAAGGGCACTACATTAAATAGTTATTTCCTAGTGTGCCACACACTAAATTTTTGCACTGTAGGGGAATAAAACAAAAATCATATTTTACGGTGTACCCCCTCAGTAGAGAAGCTACAACTGAACCTCAAGTTTCGCATCTATTGAATGTTCTCAGGTCCAAGCTTAAAAAAAGACCCTGGTAAGAGGAACAGTCCTCACCTGTGCCCAGCCCAACTCCACTTAAGTGTGTCTGCCTGTGCTACCAGGAGCCCCATAGGGTAAGAGAATGTGGGCAATCATACACTGATTTCACTATGGTCATGGCAGGGACCCTAGGGCCACATAGTCAAGAAAACCATTCTTTTCTTAAACTAGATTAGATTTCTTTAGCCCAGAAGTTTTCTTTCTTTCCAAAATTGTGAGCAACATAGGGTACTTCACCTCCTCTCTCCATTTGCTCTCATTCTCTGTTTCTTCTGCTTCTCTTATTCTTTTCTTCTGACTCTCTCAACCTATTGAAACCATTTTTTAAGGCTGATTTGGGAAGAAAATGTTAAAGCTTTTATACTTTCACATTTGTATTAAAAAACAGGAAATTATTAAGTACTTAACAATGGGCCAGATATGAGCGCTTACAGAAATATAAAGATGACAAATGCAAAGGCCCTGCCAACATGAAAAAGGGTAAGTGGCATTCATATATGCTCTGAAGTGTGGCAGATTCTGCTAGTTACTTGTCTCATATCCATTATTCTCTTCTACCTGGCTAACAAGTCCAGTAGCCAGGTGCACAGCCCTAGAGAATAACTCTGCCGTCCTAGCATCTCTTACAACTAAAAGTAACCACATGTGCTGACCAATGAAATTGCACATGAATGTCTTCTGGGTTTTCTAGAGAAGTTTTTGTGTTTTCAATAAAAGAAGGTAGATGTGGGTAGAGTCCTTACATCCATCTGTCCTTTCTTCCTTTCTTCCTTTCTTCCTTCCCTCCCTCCCTCCTTCGTTCCTTCCCTCCTTCCTTGCTGAATGAAGGCTTGATGTCAGAAACTGCAGCAGTTCATTTTGACCACGACGTAAAAATTCAACTCAGTAAGAAATGCAGAGTCAAGAACTAACAACAGCTTGTATCCCTAATAAAACTAGTGAACCTGTGAGTCATCTGTATCACTGAATATACCTGGATATTTTTTGAAAACCAACTTATGTTTGTATAAACCATTTACAGATCAGTTTTTCTGATCATTGCAACTAAAAAAATTCATAACAAGTTTATGTGATAACAAGTTAGACATCTTGGAGTATGATGGTGTTTCTGGCAGTGGCATTCTAGAGGTTTTCAAGGACTCTAGTCATTGGATTCCTCATCTGCAGAGACAAACCTGACAACTCTTAGAAGAGGGGATGGCAAGAGGTGAAATTTTGCTTAGATGATTGGCAAATTCAGGCAATGTGAATAAAATCCATAGCTCCTGAAAGTCTTTCTTTGGAGATACACCCATTTGTTTGAAGCTATTACTCCCATAAGTTCTCTGTTTAAATGGAAATAAATCTGGAAGAGATAAGGCATTAAGCCATGGTAACATGAGATTGTGAAAAGAGCTCCAGCTTTGAAACCTTCCTGACATGGGACTAAAATCTTCCTTTCCCTCTCATTACTTGTGTGATGCTACTGAGCTTCTTTGGGCCTCAGTATCCTGATCTCAATGGATGAAGTATTAACACTGGCTTCACAGAGAAGTTGATGAAGTTAAATATTATGAATATTATGTACACAGTGTACATAGCAATTACTAGTATGTGGTAGCCATTCCAAACATGCTAGCTGTAATTTAACATTATTAATATTATTATTATTATTAGCTTAGGAAGTGATATACTTTTGCTATGACCTCACCCAACTCTCACCTTGAATTGTAATAATTCCCTTGTATCACCTGTGGGGCCAGGTGGAGATAACTGAATCATGGGGGTGGTTTCCCCCATACTGTTCTCCTGGTAGTGAATAAGTCTCACAAGATCTAATGGTTTTCTACATGGGAGTTCCCCTGCATAAGCTCTCTCTTGCCTGCCACCATGTAAGACGTGACTCTGCTCCTCCTTGCCTTCCAAAATGATTATGAGGCCATCCCAGCCATATGGAATTGTGAGTCAATTACACCTCTTTCCTTTATAAATTACCCACTCTTGGGTATGTCTTTATTAGCAGCATGAGAACAGACTAATACAGAAAGGATTGGCTTAACAGGTTTCTGTTAAGATGGCAGTGAGGAGGGAACACTTGGCAGGGATATTTTCCTAGGTGAGCATAGAGCATTAAAGGGAGAAACTTTTCGATTTCATCCGCAGCTATGGACAAAGGCTTTCCCCTTTCTTTAACTGAATAGCTAAGACAGCTGAATGTAATTCCTAGAGTCTCCCCACATATGCAATGCCAACAAGAAATGCTGCCTTGGTAAATGACATACATGAGGCTGGGTTTGCTGAGGACTACACAGAGATTCCAAAACCAGAGATCAAAGATAACTTGGTTGGGGGAGGGGTGGTTGTTTGTTGTGTGTTTATTTTGTTGTTATTGTTGTTTATTCCTTTATTTATTTAGTCTAAATGATTTGGTGTATAGTAATACCATTCTCCAAGAAAGCAATTCCTGGTATAGGAACAAATTTGTCGAAGGAAGGAGTTTTGAGTTAGGGTGAGCTGAGTTATTTTAAGTTACCTGCAGAACACTCAAGTGGGTATCAGGGGTGATTTAATGATAGGAGGAGTAAGAAAATAATATGGTTCAATTCCAGACCCAAAGATTACCCATTTAAAAGAGCCAAAGTGAGAAAAACAAGAATAGCTAAGAAGTTGGAAAACAAGCATTAATAAAAGAAAGAGGAAAGTCGGGAGGATTCAGTATCATTAACCAAAGGTAGTTATAAGTTCTAGAGAAAATGGCATGGTAGAAATAAATCCATACTCACTAGAGCATATCTAAAAGACTTTCCTACTTTAGTCATTATAATTATAAATAGTCAATATTAAAATATCTACAAGGATTTTCTCTAACGGAAGCACTGCAGTAACTATAGATATTAAAAGACATTACATTGAATTCAATAGTTCATACTTTCGTTTCATTTAGACAAACAAATAAGTATTCTACCCAGCATAATATTTAATAAAAACTCCATACTTGTGATCAGCACTTGAATTTTTAAATTTACCAGTATATAAGAGGATTGTCCTAAAAATAAGGAGATTTCTTTTTACAAATACATCAATGGAGCAATATATGATCTACCCAGGTAATGAAATGAAGGGCAGTGTTTATCACGCAGGTAGATCATGTATCGTTCCATTGATGCTGCCCTTACTCATGATGATTAAAGTCTTTGGGAAGAATTCCTTCAGAACAATGTAAGTATTATAGAGAGCATGTATTTTAGATTTATTCAATCCTATATTTCAAATCTTGTATTGCTTTTTAACGTATGACCTTGAGAATATTACCTAAGTCTCAATATGTTTTTCTGAATGGTGGAAAAAATAATATTGAGTTGCTATGAAGATGATATAAAATAATATGGATTAATCACCTAATACAGTGGCTGGAGCATGTTAGAACTTTAACAAGTTCTTGTTGATACTGGTATTATTAGCCTCAGGGTGGCTGGCAACATCTCATTTCTTTGTAACTGTGTATCATAATTGTATGTCAACTTGTTTTTTCTCAAAACAGTAAGTGATTTTTAATCATCGATCTTATTATATAGATTTTGTTCTGAATGACTCTCAAAGTCATTCTTTAAGTGCTCTATAAAACTTAAATCCATTTTCAAATGGTCAAGAAGGAACAGTTCCTGAATTCTAATGAATATGTCAGAGACTATGAAGGAAGTTTCACAAAAAAGAGTTCAAAAATATTTTAGATAGTGGCATCATTGTTGCAATAAAAACAAACTCCCTGGAGTCACCTTGAGAGTCAAAAGTAATTCAAATATGAAATAATCTTTTTAAAAGTAAAATGAATCCTATTGCCTTATTTATTTATTTATTTATTTTATTATTATACTTTAAGTTCTAGGGTACATGTGCACAACGTGCAGGTTTCTTACATATGTATACATGTGCCATGTTGGTGTGCTGCACCCATTAACTTGTCATTTACATTAGGTATATCTCCTAATGCTGTCCCTCCCCCTACCCCCATCCCACAACAGGCCCTGTTGTGTGATGTTCCCCTTCCTGTGTCCAAGTGTTCTCATTGTTAATTCCCACCTATGAGTGAGAACATGCAGTGTTTGGTTTTCTGTTCTTGTGACAGGTTGCTGAGAATGATGGTTTCCAGCTGCATCCATGTCCCTACAAAGGACAGAAACTCATCCTTTTTTATGGCTGCATAGTATTCCATGGTGTATATGTGCCACATTTTCTTAATCCAGTAGGTCACTGATGGACATTTGTGTTGGTTCCAAGTCTTTGCAATTGTGAATTGTGCCACAATAAACATACGTGTGCATATGTCTTTATAGCAGCATGATTTATAATCCTTTGGGTATATACCCAGTAATGGGATGGCTGAGTCAAATGGTATTTCTAGTTCTAGATCCTTGAGGAGTCACCACACTGTCTTCTACAATGGATGAACTAGTTTACAGTCCCGCCAACAGTGTCAAAGTGTTCCCATTTCTCCACATCCTCTCCAGCACCTGTTGTTTCCTGACTTTTTAATGATCACACCTAACTGGTGTGAGATGGTATCTCACTGTGGTTTGGATTTGCATTTCTCTGATGGCGAGTGATGATGAGCATTTTTTCATGTGTCTATTGGCTACATAAATTCCCTCTTTTGAGAAATGTCTGTTCATATCCTTTGCCCACTTTTTGATGGGGTTGTTTTTTTCTTGTAAATTTGTTTGAGCTCTTTGTAGGTTCTGGATATTAGCCGTTTGACAGATGAGTAGATTGCAAAAATTTTCTCCCATTCTGTAGGTTGCCTGTTCACTATGATGGTAGCTTCTTTTGCTCTTTAATTTAATTAGATCCCATTTGTCAATTTTGGCTTTTGTTGCCATTGCTTTTGGTGTTTTAGACATGAAGTCCTTGCCCATGCCTATGTCCTGAATGGTATTACCTGGGTTTTCTTCTAGAGTTTTTATGGTTTTAAGTCTAACATTTAAGTTTCTAATCCATCTTGAATTAATTTTTGTATCAGGTGTAAGGAAGGGATCCAGTTTCAGCTTTCTACATATGGCTACCCAGCTTTCTCAGAACCATTCAACAGATAGGGAATACTTTGTCAGTTCTTGTTTTTGTCAAGTTTTTCAAAGATCAGATGGTTGTAGACGTGTGGTATTATTTCTGAGGGCTCTGTTCTGTTTCATTGGTCTATATCTCTGTTTTGGTACCAGTACCATGCTGTTTTGGTTACTGTAGCCTTGTAGTATGGTTTGAAATCAGGTAGCGTGATGCCTTCCGCTTTGTCCTTTTGGCTTACAATTGCCTTGGCAATGCAGGCTCTTTTTTGGTTTCAATGAATTTTAAAGTAGTTTTTTCCAATTCTGCGAAGAAAATCATTGGTAGCTTAATGGGGATGGCATTGGATCTATAAATTACCTTGGGCAGTATGGCCATTTTCATGATATTGATTCTTCCTATCCATGAGGATGGAATGTTCTTCCATTTGTTTGTGTCCTCTTTTATTTTGTTGAGCAGTGATTTGTAGTTCTCCTTGAAGAGGTCCTTCACATCCCTTGTAAGTTGGATTCCTAGGTATTTCATTCTCTTTGAAGCAATTTTAAATGGGAGTTCACTCATCATTTGGCTTTCTGTTTGTCTGCTATTGGTGTATAAGAATGCTTGTGACTTTTGCACATGGATTTTGTATCCTGAAACTTTGCTGACGTTGCTTACCAGCTTAGGGAGATTTGGGGCTGAGACAATGGGGTTTTCTAAATATACAGTCATGTCATCTGCAAACAGGGACAATTTGACTTCCTCTTTTCCTAACGGAATACCCTTTATTTCTTTCTCTTGCCTGATTACCCTGGCCAGAACTTCCAACACTACGTTGACTAAGAGTCGTGAGAGACAGCATCTCTGTCTTGTACCAGTTTTCAAAGGGAATGCTTCCAGTTTTTGCCCATTCAGTATGATATTGGCTGTGGGTTTGTCATAAATAGCTATTATTTTGAGATACCTTCCATCAATACCGAATTTATTGAGTTTAACATGAAGGCCTGTTGAATTTTGTCAAAGGCATTTTCTGCATTTATTGAAATAATCATGTGTTTTTTGTCTTTGGTTCTGTTTATATGCTGGGTTACATTTATTGATTTGTATATGTTGAACCAGCCTTGTATCCCAGGGATGAAGCCACTTGATCATGGTGGATAAGGTTGTTGATGTGTTGCTGGATTCAGTTTGCCAGTATTTTATTGAGGATTTTTGCATTGATGTTTATCAGAGATATTGGTCTAAAAATTCTCTTTTTTGTTGTTGTGTCTCTGCCAGACTTTGGTATCAGGATGATTTGGCCTCATAAAAGGAGTTAGGGAGGATTCCCTCTTCCTCTATTGATTGGAATAGTTTCAGAAGGAATGATGCCAGCTCCTCCTTATACCTCTGGTAGAATTCGGCTGTGAATCAGTCTGGTCTTGGATTTATTTTGGCTGGTAAGGTATTAATTATTGCCTCAATTTCAGAGCTTATTATGAGTCTATTCAGGGATTCAACTTCTTCCTGGTTTAGTCTTGGGAGTGTGTATGTGTCCAGGAATTTGTCCATTTCTTCTAGGTTTTCTAGTTTATTTGTGTAGAGGTGTTTATAGTATTCTCTGATGATAGTTTGTATTTCTGTGGGGTCAGTGGTGATATCCCCTTTATCATGTTTTATTGCATCTGTTTGATTCTTCCCTCTTTTCTTCTTTATTAGTCTTGCAAGAGGTCTATCAATTTGGTCGATCTTTTCAAAAAACCTGCTCCTGGATTCACTGGTTTTTTGAAGGGTATTTTGCATCTCTAGCTCCTTCAGTTCTGCTCCGATCTTAGTTATTTCTTGCCTTCTGCTAGCTTTTGAATGTATTTGCTCTTGCTTCTCTAGTTCTTTTAATTGTGTTTAAATTTAGATCTTTCCTGCTTTCTCCTGTGGACATTTAGTGCTATAAATTTCCCTCTACACACTGCTTTAAATGTGTCCCAGAGATTCTGGTATGCTGTATCTTTGTTCTCATTGGTTTCAAAGAACATCATTATTTCTGCCTTCATTTCTTTATGTACCCAGTAGTCATTCAGGAGCAGGTTGTTTGGTTTCCATGTAGTTGAGCGGTTTGAATGAGTTTCTTAATCCTGAGGTCTAGTTTGATTGCACTGTGGTCTGAGAAACAGTTTGTTATAATTTCTGTTCTTTTACATTTGCTGAGGAGTGCTTTACTTCCAAATAAGTGGTAAATTTTGGAATAAGTGTAATGTGGTGCTGAGAAGAATGTATATTCTGTTGATTTAGGGTGGAGAATTCTGTAGATGTCTATTAGGTCCACTTGGTGCAGAGCTCAGTTCAATTCCTGGATATCCTTGTTAACTTTCTGTCTCATAAATCTGTCTAATGTTGACAGTGGGGTGTTAAAGTCTCCCATCATTATTGTGTGGGAGTCTAAGCCTATTTGTAAGTCTCTAAGGACTTGCTTTATGAATCTGGGTGCTCCTGTATTGGGTGCATATATATGTAGGATAGTTAGCTCTTCTTGTTGAATTGATCCCTTTACCACTATGTAATGGCCTTCTTTGCCTCTTTTCATATTTTTTGGCTTAAAGTCTGTTTTATCAGAGACTAGGATTGCAACTCCTGCCTTTTTTAGTTTTCCATTTGCTTGGTAGATCTTCCTCCATCCCTTTATTTTGAGCGTATGTGTGTCTCTACACTTGAGATGGATCTCCTGAATACAGCACACTGATGGGTTTTGACTCTTTATCCAATTTGCCAGTCTGTGTCTTTTAATTGGAGCATTTAGTCCATTTACATTTAAGGTTAATATTGTTATGTGTGAATTTGATCCTGTCATGATGATGTTATCTGGTTATTTTGCTCATTAGTTGATGCAGTTTCTTCCTAGCATTGATGGTCTTTACATTTTGGCATGTTTTTGCAGTGGCTGGTACCAGTTGTTCCTTTGCATGTTTAGTGCTTTCTTCAGGATCTTTTGTAGGGCAGGCCTGGTGGTGACAACATGTCTAAGCATTTGCTTGTCTGTAAAGGATTTTATTTCTCCTTCACTTATGAAACTTAGTTTGGCTAGATATAAAATTCTGGGTTGAAAATTCTTTTTGTTAAAATGTTGAATATTGGCCCCCACTCTCTTCTGGCTTGGAGAGTTTCTGCTGAGAGATATGCCATTAGTCTGAAGGGTTTCCCGTTGTGGGTAACCCAACCTTTCTCTCAGGCTGCCCTTAACATTTTTTCCTTCATTTCATGAATCTGACAATTATGTGTCTTGTAGTTGTTCTTCTCGAGGAGTATCTTTGTGGCATTCTCTGTATTTCCTGAATTTGAATGCTGGCCTGCCTTGCTAGATTGGGAAAGTTCTCCTGGATAATATCCTGCAGAGTGTTTTCCAGCTTGATTCCATTCTCCTCGTCACTTTCAGGTACACCAGTCAGACATAGATTTAGTCTTTTTATGCAGTCCCATATTTCTTGGAGACTTTGTTCATTTCTTTTTACTCTTTATTTTCTCTAAACTTCTCTTCTCACTTCATTTCATTCATTTGATCTTCAATCACTGATACCCTTTCTTCCAGTTGATCGAATTGGTTGCTAAGTTTGCACATTCATCAAGTAGTTCTCATGTCATGGTTTTCAGCTCCATCCTCCATAAGGATTTCTCTACATTGGTTATTCTAGTTAGCCATTCATCTAATCTTTTCTCAAGGTTTTTAGCTTCTTTGCGATGGGTTCGAACTTCCTCCTTTAGCTCGGAGAAGTTTGATTGTCTGAAGCCTTCTTCTCTCGACTTGTCAAAGTCATTCTCTGTCCAGCTTTGTTGCATTGCTGTTGAGGAGTTGCGTTCCTTTGGAGGGAGAGAGGTGCTCTGATTTTTAGAATTTTCAGCTTTTCTGCTCTGTTTTTTCCCCATCTTTGTGGTTTTATCTACTTTGGTCTTTGATGATGGTAACATACAGATGGGATTTTGGTGTGGATGCCCTTTCTGTTTGTTAGTTTTCCTTCTAACAGTCAGGACCCTCAGCTGCACATCTGTTGGAGTTTGCTGGAGGTTCACTCCAGACCCTATTTGCCTGGGTATCAGTAGCAGAGGCTGCAGAGCAGTGAATATTGCTGAACAGCAAATGTTGCTGCCTGATCGTTCCTCTGGAAGCTTTGTCTCAGAGAGGTACCTGGCCATGTGAGGTCTCAGTCTGCCCCTATTGGGGGGTGCCTCCCAGTTAAGCTACTCGGGGGGCAGGGACCCACTTGAGGAGGCAGTGTGTCCATTCTCAGATCTCAAACTCCATGCTAGGAGAACCACTACTCTCTTCAAAGCTGTCAGACAGGGACATTTCAATCTGCAGAGGTTTCTGCTGCCTTTTGTTTGGCTATGCCCTGTCCCCAGAGGTGGAGTCTTCAGAGGCAGGCAGGCCTCCTTGAGCTACAGTGGGCTCCACCCAGTTCAAGCTTCCTGGACACTTTGTTTACCTACTCAAGCCTCAGCAATGATGGGCACCCCTTCCTCAGCCTCGATGGTGCCTTGCAGTTAGATCTCAGGCTGCTGTGCTAGCATTGAGGGAGGCTCCATAGGCATGGGACCCTCCAAGCCAGGCACAGGATATAATCTCCTGGTACACCGTTTCCTAAGACCCTTTGAAAAGTGTAGTATTAGGGTGGGAGTGATCCGATTTTCCAGGTGCTGTGTGTCACCATTTCCCTTGGCTAGGAAAGGGAATTCTCTTGCCCCTTGTGCTTACTGGGTGAGATGATGCCTCGCCCTGCTTTGGTTCTCGCTTGGTGGGCTGAACCCACTGTCCTGCACCCACTGTCTGACACTCCCCAGTGAGATGAATCCAGTACCTCAGTTGGAAATGCAGAAATCACCCATCTTTTGTGTCGCTCATGCTGGGAGCTGTAGCCTGATGCTGTTCCTAATTGGCCATCTTGGAACCACCCGAATCCTATTACCTTATAACCATATGTCAATCTTGATGAATAAGATTTTAAAGAAAAGATAAAATCTTATATGAAAGTTAACTATATATTTAATCAATTAAAATATTTGCCCCAAGTATCCTTCAGCTGCATGATTTATTTGGCAGGCACAATTATTCATGGTAGCATTTGATGTCACTGGTATTAGACATTTTAAAAAAAGAATGAATACGATGAACCTGTATGACATTTTATATCCAATGCACCATTAAAATTCATGTCAATGAAACACAAAAATTAAGACTCTATCCTGTATATAAAATTTATATAGTGAATAGGGAAATGAATCTATTTATACATTTAATTGTTTTCTATTTGTCAAATAAATAGTTTTAGTGAAATGTTCATTGTGATTAATGTATTTGAATTTCATCAAATTTACATGCCAGTTTGTATTTGCTTCTGTTACATGGAGCTAGTCTCAGTCAACATTTTCATATACTGACATTAGTTTTGTTTAAACTTCTATCTGTTTTAATATTTCTTGAGAACTTGATTAACATTTTAACAGCTTTGTGGTAGGTATTTTATGTGAATTATATACCTTCTCATTTTATTCTAATAAAAACCATCATGAAGTAGGCTCTATTATTAATCACTCTGAGGGATGAGAGAGTTGATGTTTAGAGATGAAGAAGTTTGCCACAAATGACCCAAGTACTGTAAAACAGGTATAGGAATCAAGTTCTAAAGTCTTTTAATGCACAAATAAAATTCCACCGGCTTGGTTATGAGGAAAAACAGAAATAAGAATGATTACAATGCCTTCTCCTTCTAAAGACTGCTAATGAATTAGTAATTCTTGAAATATTCTGAAAATAAAGAGCCTAATATGAGAAAGGCTATTCTTTAATATTAGACCAACACTGAACCCACCACACAACACTGCACAGTGATTTAGAGCATGGGCCCTGCCAGCTTTCAAACTTGCTTCCTATTTGTCACCATCTAAGTCTAGACACTTTATTTATCTACAATTCAGTTTTCTTATCTGTCAGTGAGTCTGAGACTCTACCATATAGAATTGTTGTAAGGATTAAAAAAGTGTTAGTTAAAAGCACTTAGAATAGTGCCTGTCACATAATAAATACTATGCACATATATAAATAATAAATTATTTGAAATATTTGTGAGAGAATAGTCAAAATCACTGTCCATTTAATGTACTCAGCTGGTAGATTTTGTTTATGCCCCTAGAGAAGACTTATTTCACACTATTAATCACTCAATGGAAGGGTCTTTACATTTATTCAGAGTAATTATTGATTAGATGATTTACCTACTGATCATACTTGCTAACTGCAGTATTTTTTTCTTAATCTCTCATTTAACAGAGGATAAAGACACACAGTCTTAGTTCTAAATGAAGACATAAAAGAAAATATATTCAAAATTAAGTCTACTTATTCTGACGTCTGGCGCCTGAAGAGGTTTTTCCATGAATAAATGTGTATATTAACTCTCGTGGAATGTTTTCTAAGCCTGATTGGCTATACCTCTCATGAGAAAGTCAACAAAATGTTATTTTAATTAATAAATTAATTTTGCTTTCATCAGTCAAAAATAAGTAGAATAACTGAAAGGAAAAAAAAAAAAAGTACCACATGCCTTTCAAAGATTCTACCAGGAAATTCAAGACAGTTGAATAGCAAAACATACTACTGTCTAGAAAACAGGAAAAACACAAAGAGAAAAAAAGAAATAAAAAACATAAGACACATAAGACAGCCCCTAAAGCCTGACAATGATTCATTAATTTTCTGACTTTTTCTGATAGACTAATTATGCACTGTGAAATATGGAGGCCACTAGCAATGTGTGGCTGTTTAAATTAAATTAAATATTTCATCTCACTAGCTACATTTCAAGTATTCAAAAACCATGTGTGGTTAGTGGCTACTGTATTGGGTACAGCAGATATAAAACAGTTCCCACCTCAAACCTCAAATCAGAATGTGCATTTTAACAAGGTCTTCCAGGTGATCTATAAACTCAAAGTTTGAGAAACAGTGACTAACTCATTCAATAATTTATCTTTGGCTTCACAATTATTGCAGTATAAAACACTGAATTGATTTTTCAGTGTAGTGAAATACTGATGTCTGTGTCTTGTGAAAAAAGGCAATACCGAATTATTTGATATTATCTCTTCTAACAATAAGAAAAACATGCCATCTTGGTTTTCTATAAACTCTCTAATTTTTCTTGACTTTCTGTAAATTAATCAGTTCTCTTTTTTTGTTCCCATATCTAGGAACAACTTTCATAATTACTGGTAAAAAAAATAAGTGGAAACTCTAAATGAGAAGTCTTCATTCTCATCTTACTATGTTCTATTAAATATTATTTATAATAAAAGCTGTAGACTAATTCAGAAATAAGATTCCCATCAAAATGCATGTAAATATATCAAGTAAGTTAAGAATGGCTGGAGACTAGGAAAATGACTGTTCCACTAAGAAGTTTTGAAGTGGAACAGAGACACTGCTTTTAAGAGAAATATCGCCAGGGCTACTCATCAAGATATTTCCAGATCACATGCTTCATATTGTTGTATGAAACCTGAGAGAGCAGAACTGGTGAAATCCATCAACTAAGATGAAAAATTACTGCAACTTTGAAAACAGAAATGGCTCTAAAAATTACAACTGATGAGACTCAGAGTTTTAAGAAACACAAGGCCACAAATTCCCCCATGAGACAGACTTCCTTGAGAACAGTGACTATCTCCCATTTCTGTGTACAATGTGCCTGTAACAGTGTTGGACAGAGTAGGCACTCAATAACTATTTGTCAAACTACACTTTACTTCATGCATGGGAAAAAGCACTTTCTCTACTATCATGATTGCTCACTTGAGAAATCGAATTAAGAATTTGATTATGTTCAAGTATCTCATTCTAAAATGAACTTTGTTGCCTAGAGTAAAAATGTAAAACTACCCTTCTCTCACAAAATGAAGTAAAAATAAAATTATATAGACAACTGTAAGTCAACTTAGGTGAGATATCCCCCATTTGCATTCATGAAATACATTATTAAATAGCTTTGGTGATATTTTTTCTGTCAAATAGATAAATCCCACTGAAAGGTGACATCTTTTGTTGTGGCTTCTTCCCTTGCTTACTTTAATGAAGCAAAAAGCTAAGAAAATATTTGAGAATTTTTTTTTTCAAATTGATAGTTCTGCCTCTTTTATCATGCTTCTTTATTTGAATAACAAAAATATTAATGAATTATTTCTCAGTAAGGCAAATTCCTTTTTTTTTTTTTCTTTTTTTGCAGGAGAATTGAGCCTTCTCATACAAATTTGATTTTTGCTATTCATGATACTTGTTTAGTTGTTCTACAAGTAATAATATGTGGGCCTCAGCAGTAATACAATTTGTGCAGTGTGGAAAATATGCCTAGAGTGCTAGACATGCAGAAACACTAAGCACAAGGCCAAATGTCAGCATCAAGACAGGAGCTTGATGATTCACCCTTGAAGATTCTGTTATCGATGTTTTCTCCTGATGTGCATGATATGTTCTCTCCGTTGATTAACTCCATGACCTTGGACCATTCACAATTGTTCTATTTTAGTTTCCTCATCTGAAAGGGGGTATGTGATCAAAGGAATGGGGAAATTATGGGAGAGGAGGACATCATAGACCCAACTACACGCAGAATGGGAGATGATGAACCCAGCCAGTTCCTTTGGAATGGCCCATGAATATAAAGCTTTATTCACTCATTAGGGTCCGGACACACATTACACTATGAGGCTGTAGTAAAAGCTGTAGACTAACTCAGAAATAAGACTCCCATCAAAATGCATGTAAATATATTAAGCAAGAAAGGCTAGAGACTAGGAAAATGACTGTTCCACTAAGAAGTTCAATCTTACTTTTTTCTTGAAAATATACCTCAGAATATCAACATAAGATTGAAATGTGTCTAAAAAGAGAAGCAATGAAAATTAATAGAATCAACTCTCAATTCTCTTAAAGCAGATTATCCTCGACAAAGCTTGCCAGCAAAAACAATATTCCACTTCACTGCTTACTTTGTTAACAGCTCACATCTATTTACTCTTAACTTGGCGTGTAGCCTGCATTCAAGCTCTACAATCATTCGGAAACGTGAAATTCATAGACTATTGAGGATGGAAGGGCCTTTAAAAATCATCAAGGCCTATCATCAATCTGAGCAGCTCTCAGAAGCTTGAACAATCCCACTGATGTGGAACTCACTTCTCCTTGAGGCAATCTATTCTATCTTTGGACCAAGTTTTTGCTCTCGGAAGAATGAAAGTAATAGCTGTGCTTGAGCTGCATTGCTATGCTGGTCTGACACACAAACTCTCCTCTCCCATGCTTTCCTAGCATAGACTAGGCTACGGGGAGAAGTTGAGAGCATTTTAGAAAGAAAATGCAAAGTTTCCTATTTAGATTGTTTTGACAGAAGCCCAAATTCTTCAAAACAATTACAGTGTAAATAAAACTTTCATATCATAAACAATCACTTATTAATATTTATTATTTTCCAAAATCAATATGAAAGATTATGATAAACACTAACTGTGATTACCCATATTTTAGTCTCATACTGCCACCTTTTACATGGCTTAAGACACTTCCTCCAAGAGGAGGCATGAGCGTGTAGCAAAATACTAATCTTCGCTCCTTTCCCCAGTCCTATTAAAATTACATCTAATTCATAATACACACACACACACACACACACACCCTTATTTCATCTTGATCCTCCTAAAGCCAAAATGCCAATATTTCTTTTCTTCCCAGTCTTTGCCATCCTTAACTCTCAAAGAGCATTTTATTCTTGCTATCTCTACTTTTTTGCTACTGTTTAACTCACTGCCACCTGACTTTTATCCCCAGTATTATAGTAGTAGTAGAGATAAAAATAAATTCCTAAATGGCAAATTTAGGAATTCAGCATTTCTCAAATCTTAACTCTAGCAGACTCAATAATGTACCTGATTTTGTTGATCACTAGCTTTGTCTTGGACCTCATCACTTAGTGCCTGTTACCTGGCTACCCTCAAATTTTCCTGCTATTCTGCCTTTCAATGAAGGACTGATGCTCTCCAAGGAGCCCAGATTCTGCAATTTTCTCTTTGCTTCATGTGCTCTCCTTGAGGAGTTTCTCCTACTTTGAGTTTTCTCTATCACCTGCCTACCTCTAACCCTCACCACTCCTACAAACTTCAGGCTCATTTGTCCCCATGAAAGGAAAAAAATAAAAAATAAAAAAATAAAGAGATACATACTATCTAAAGGATAAATAGGAATTAGTGAAAAGATACAGATGAAAATACATTGGCAGAGGAAAAGAACATCACAAGATAGAAAAGCAGATTTAAAAGCTTAGAGACAGCAACAACAACAAAAAAGATAAATCCAAGAAATTAAATGAAGATCTATCTCACTGGAGTAGAGACAAAGAAAGAGTGCAATCAGGATGGTGAGATAGAAAAGAGCTGGGTCCTAAGAGGTCTTATAGTCCATGTAAAGGAGTTCAATCTAAGGGTAAGAGAAAATAGAAACAGTCAAAGGAATTACATGACCAGATTTGCATTTGCTGTAAATGTCTCCTTGATGTTAATGTAGGCAATGAATTTATGGGGAAAGGGAGGGATGTGAAGTATTAACAGGATTATTCAGAAGTCTATTCAAGAGATGAGGAGGAGGCTGGACTAAGACAGTGACAGTTGAGATAGGGAGCATAGAGGTGATCGAGGTGAGATTTAAATCTATTTACTTAGTAAAATAAATAAGGTGTAATTGTTGGTAGGATTTGTGAAATAGAGGAGAGGAAGGAGTAGCTTTCTAAGTAGGATAGCTTGATGGATGCTAGCACCTTTCACTGACAGGGGAAGCCGAAAGCAAGGTGGAAGCCAGAAATACAATCTAAGCATCCAAAATCAATATAAAACTATCTTGCAGACATCTGCATAGAGTTATTCCACAGGCATCTCAAAATAAGTAAGTCTAAACTTCACAAGAGACTGTGGGAGGGAATATTCACCAAATGAAAAAAGAGTTTTGATGGGCTATTACCAGAGGAAAGGAGAATGGAAACTGGACAAACAAAAAACTACAGCTGTCCTTTGCATTTTCCTCTCAAAACCACTTCCCCCACGCTGGGTCAGTCCTTTATATTCCATGGCCAGAAGTATATTTTTGACATTTCCTATATTTCTCATTAGTCTCTATCTAAGAGACAACTTTTACAACCTTTACATTGCCATGAGATTGACCTTCCTAAAGAATCACTTCGACACATTACTCCCGTGTGTTAAAATCTTCATTAGCTTCCGTTGTCTACTAAATGATTTACAAATTATTCAGGCCCCTTGGGATCTGTCTTCACCTAATTTTCTAGGCATGGCCAAATTTACCTACACAAAGCCCTTAAAAGGCCATGACAGGCTGCTAATCCATCAAAGAGCCTTTAAGATTTTACCACTGCCATGCTTTGGATCATGTTGCCTTCCATTTTATCCATCTGCAATGCTCATCAACATTGGAGCCATCCTTCAGAGTCCAGTCCAGATCTAAATACATCCTTGAATCATACCCAAATAACTGTCAGAAGTGATTGTGCTCTTCTCTGAGTTCCTATACAAATACATTGCAGAATTTGTTCAGTCTAGATAGATAATGGCTACAGGGAGCATTAGACCAAACAACTAATTGTTTGTAAGCTTTTGATTTATCTCAAAAACTCCACTGTTTACTGATGACAATGTTGAATAGCCTTGTGCTTTGGAATGTCAGCAAAGTGTAGACATCCCCCCAGTCCCTTACGTTCTGCGATCTAATAGCAAATGACCACCTACGCTAACATATTCCAAGATGACAATATGCACTCTTCCTCAGTCACACAAGTGAGACTCAGCTCTATACTTCCTCATGACTCACTTGTTTACTTGCCTCTATAAAACTTCAGGTTTTGCCCTCATCTTTGATACATTTCACACTAATGATCATTCTCTGCAATGCAGTATCCTGAACAAAATCATCTCTTTAATTGTCCTATGCATTTTGTTTTTCACATTGGTTTGTTTTGAGAGACTGAATATACAAATGGATGATACCATTTCCTACAAATGGACAATACCAAATCCTATAAATAAATGTAACTGTAACTCACAGCCTACAGCAACCTGACCCAGAAACCATCCATTATCTACAATAACCAACCCAGGAAATCAGCCTGTTAAAAGTTGGACTTGTAGAAATTCTCACTGCTATCTCTAGCAATGATTTAGGAAGCTAACCAAAAGTCCCTGTAACAATCAGCCCAAAATGGCCAGGGCTTCATTAATAACTAACATCTTCGCTAATTTTTGTCCCTGCTTTCAACTCAGGACCAATAAGAGAAACCAAAATATGCACCCCTAGTTAATCGCATTGGATGCTTTTCATCAAGTTGGCCTGCCTAAACTTCCTCATGCCAATAGCCCCCAGTTGAATCATATCTGAAGTCTTCCCTTTTTTCCACTACAAAGCTTTCCCACTTTGCTTGCCTTTGAGTCTGTGCCAAAACACAAGGGATGGTGGCTGACTCCCTCGCTATAGCAAGCTGTGAATAAATAGCCTTTATTTGTTCTCATTTGGTTTGTCTTTGCTTATTTTCATGGTTTGACAGAATTATACTAGTTAATTTCTAAATCTCTTTGCATGTGTAATAATTTCACAAAGCATGACTGGTATCAAAATGATTTTACTACAACTTTCCATTAATGGTAAACCATTTGCTTCTGCTCTTTTGCATGTATGTGTATCATGTATCTTTATTTTAACCCATTACTCTTAAAGATGTAAAATAAGTGCATTAATACATGATGGAAAAATGGAACCAGTAGTTATTTTCTTTGATTCCTTATTTCAAATGCTTATCTCCATCTAATTATTTATTTAAAATAAATGTTTGGCAGAAGTTTTTTTCTTAGTCAAAACAGTGCATTTTTCAGAGAAACTGACATTATACTGCTTATTTTCAACAGATTGACATGATTTAATTAAACACACACATTTGCTTAAATTATTTCTATCAGAGTTCTAAATATTTTACATTCACCTATTTTCCATAACGGTGTCTAGGAAACAATTTAACCAATTGAGGACAATCACAAGGAAGTCCTTTGGATGAACAGTTCAAGAGTTACTCTATTCTTTGCTCTACATAAATAGTATTTCAAACTTTGCAAAATAAATTCTTGTCATCTAGGGAAGAACTTTAATTTTCATTGCTTCCTTTTTGTTTTTTATTTGGTCCTACTGTGATAGTTTTGCCTATTCTCCTCAAATGGAAGAGTAAGTAATAATAGGAATAATAACCCACATCATGCTAGCAAAGCAGCATCTGTTAAAGATTCCACTAGCTTTTCTGCAGCTCTAGAACGAGAGAAACATATACATCAATTATCATGTACTCATTTCCATTTTCATCTTGCAGGTAATACTGGACTTTGCTTACCTCTATTAAAACTTTAAAATCTAATGAGTTGGTTAAGGATAAGAAAGATTATATGATCAATTACATTTACTTCTTATTCCAATCATTTTTCTTTGTCTAAAAAATGACAACAAAAAGCCTTTGTCATTTGCACTTCTAGTCAATTTCCTTCCCAACAGGTTGCTGTTTTATGAAATTGACTTAACTCCAAGTTCTTGTGGGTGTTAAGGTTGCAAAGGCAATAGAGAAAAGACGTTTTTTGACAACTGCTTGAAGTAAGCATGAAAATGATCTTGGAAAAGTTTTACTGCTATATAAGCAAATGTCTTGGAGAAATGTCGGCCAAAGTTTCTTCAGAGAAAAACCAATAATGTGCATCTCTAGGTGGGTCCAAAAGCCCACATTTACCACTTAAAGGGAGGCTACTGTCCATGAACCTTAGCAAAGGAACTTGGCTCCTATCCAAACAAAATGTTCTGTGAAATCAAAGTCCTGATTATTATTATTATCATCATTTTAAACAACAGATTCATTAACCAGCAAAATGAACTAAATCAATTCAAATTTGTCATTTAGACCAAATCTGAGGTCATGTTTTGATATTTTGATGTACATAATTGTTAATGAGAGTCCTTTTAATCACCAAGCACATTGTGCCAAAGTATGTACAAACATTTTAGAACCAGTGACTCTTCTCTATGTTGTTGTTGTTGCTTTGGTTGTTTGTTTGTTTTAGGCATATCCTGCCTTGGGTTTATTTGTTCAAATAGCACAGGAGGACATCAACCCCATGCAGAGGGCAGCACAGTGGTCACACCAATCATTCTATCTTTACACTGGCAGACAAAAGCCTCGACTCAGGAGCCTTCTGGTGGCCTGGGTACCTTTGGGACCCTGAGCTGGAACCAGAACTGGAGCTGGAGCTAGAGCCACAGCCACAGCCTGGGCCTTGGTTTGACTCAGTTTTGGCCTTAACTTCTGGCAAGCAGAACCTGAGACCTTTGGAGACGCAGGCACAAGGACGTCTTCCAAACTTGGGGTGGGCGATGTTGGCAAGTCAATCAAGCTCATGTTGATGCCCTTTGGGATCTTGGGCTTGACCTTTCTGGTCTTTCAGGGAGCTTAGCCTGTGTACTCAGGGCCTTGGTGCTGTTGGTGGACATCCGTTTCGGGCC
The DNA here is from genome assembly GCF_002776525.5 of Piliocolobus tephrosceles. Taxonomy (NCBI): domain Eukaryota; kingdom Metazoa; phylum Chordata; class Mammalia; order Primates; family Cercopithecidae; genus Piliocolobus; species Piliocolobus tephrosceles. The sequence continues at coordinate 28,550,691 of NC_045451.1, read as the reverse complement.
GTTCTTGTTGTGCCTTTTGGCAAAGCTCCTGTTCCTGAGAAACATGGGATCCATTCTCTTAAAACATCTGTATCTTTGTGACTGGCATTTCTTGATCTATTTCTATGTCATTTCCAGGACTGGCTGTACATCATATGGTTTTCAAACTTGGTCACATCTGCACCTACACCCACAGCTTATATGTTTATCAACTAAGAATGACATATTTACATGAACACAGGCACAGGATGTATTGCTTTTGATCTAGTATATGCTTTACCAAGCACTTTAAGAGAATACACTTCTAAAATAATTAGAATGGTTATCGTTTAATGGGTATAAAGTTTCAGTTTTGCAAGATGCAAAGAGTTCTGGAAATTGGGTGCACCACAATGTCAATGTACTTAACACTGGATTGTGCATTTAAAAATGATGGAGGTGGTAAGTTTTCTGTTTTGTATATTTACCATAATTAAAAACAAGGAAATAACTAAATAATTAGAATGTGGTATGAATATTTAATAACCACTAGCTTAATATAGTTTCTGAACACATCCCTCTTCTCCATGTGTGAAAATGGTCAAGTGAGCCCATCAAATCCCAGCTTATCATCCATCTCAACTTTCACTTTCATTAATCTTGAAAATCATCTCTAAACCCCTATTCCCAAAATGCTACCAAATGCAGTACTGAAGTGATATACTCAGTTTGCTCAGCAATCAGGGGCAACACTACTTTTCATCTAAATCAGCCAAGAATTTCTTTCTTTAGGAATTTCTTACTGCTTTGTGCAAGGTAGCTGGGTTACTGGTTAAAAAAAAAAAAAAAAGTAGCCCCCAACAAATGAGAGCAGAAAAGGGGAGGCTTGATGAATTCCAAAAAGCATGGCTTATGTCTAAGAGTTCCTTCTTTCCTTTCTGGCTCCTTTGTCGTTTATCCAAAGAAGCCACATTTTAAAAGTTTATGTTTTCTTACAAAATTTAAAGCACTCTGGGAAACTAAGCTTTGTGTTTCTAACCCAGAGAAAATAGAAGGAAGACAAATACATATGAAAATTAGGGTATAGCACTGGCTTTCTTACTCTGTTTTTTCTTCAGATTATATTATTTATATATTATGATCACATGTTTTATGAAGCCCATTTACATCTATTATTTCAGTTAATCTCATTAAGCTTTACCAAAATCCTGAAAAGTATATATTATTGTCATTATCTCATAGATATGGTAATTTATATTCAGAAGAGTTAGTTGTCTGAAATCAAACAGCTAAGGAGTGGTAGAACTGAGAACCTATCTCAGATCTTTTAATTACAAACCTGCTTTATTTTCCACTCTGCCTAGAGTAACACAGACTGATTTAGTCTGTGGTTAACATTTCCCAGAAGGTACAAAAGTGCCTGTTCTTTATTTTTGATCATTTATTTGCCATAAAGGGCAAATGTCTCTGCTAAGAAGAGTGATTGCTATATCCAAACAGATAAAATAACAGGGGATTTGCTGAGGCCAAGTAACTGTCCATTTAACATACCATAAATAAAAGGTGATTTATTATAAGCATTCAGGGGAGACTTTCCAGAGCTACAGTTACATGCTGTGGCTGGGTTTTGCTTTGACCTGGAACTAGAAGGAAGCTTGTGGGACCCTGTCCTGACACTGTCCCATCTTCTTGATTCCCTCAATGCTCGTAACTCCCAAAAGTGCCACCCAAAAATGCAACTTCAGTTCTAACATCAACTTACAAGTTCAGTGTTCTCAAATATAGGACCCATACTTGTCATGCTCAAATTCTTAATTTTTGAGAGAAAAATCCAGAGAATCAGTTCATGTCAAGACTCTCCACCTGATTTGGTATACATTCACCATAATGATCAGATTAGGTGTTTTACTCTTCGGCAAGTGAACAAAATGAATATACCCTCTGTGCTATGGATTGTTCAGCATCTATCAATTTATTTTTATTTTCACTCTCATTATTATTTTTAATTTTTAGTTTTTGTGGGTATATAGTATGCGTATATATTTATGGGGTCCAGGAGATGTTTTGATACAGACATGCAATGTGAAATAAGCACATCATGAAGAACAGGTTACCATCTCCTTAAACATTTATCCCTTGAGTTACCAACAATCCAATTATCAATTAGACTAATGTATGGTTTGCTCTTAGAAAAAAAAAAATCCAGTGTTTCACTGATATACGCTGTGCTAACAGGAACATTAGGAAACACCAAGTGAAAGTCTATTTAACAATTATGAAGTTGGCAAAAGCTGAACAGTCTAACAATATCAAGCAGGCAGGCATATAGGAAAAAAAAAGAACTCTCAAATTCTTGTATAACCACATCAATGAGAAATTTAGCTGTATCTATAAAAGTAGACACCATGCTTCCCTATGACCCCCAAATACTCTAATTGTTGTCTTCTAGCAAAATCCTTGCTCGTGTGCTGTACACATGGGCTGGAGAAATATTTGCAAAATCTGTTCAAATGATGCCACTGGGAAACAGAGAGCTTTTGAGTTTGAGAAGGAAACAAGGAAGACATCTTACATCATTTATACATAAAATAAGATAAAGTAATAAAATATGAACATGAACTGGGTGGAGAACATGAGACCATTAATGTGTTCCCTGTGCATTTCTTGATTTTGTAAACTTTAAAATAAAAATAATGAAAATATAGAGAAATAAACAGTATAGCTTTTTCCTTTCTGAAAATAAAAAAGGAAATGTATTCAGTCATATAGCACGCTAATCATTTCCTAAGGAAAATGCTCCTCTCTGCAAACAGGCTCTGCTATTATTCTCACTACATGAGACTTCAATATGGGAAAGGAGAATCTGTACAAAATTCATTTTTCTTGTGTGTGTGTGTGTGGGGGGGTGATGTGGGGGTTGGGTATGAGTGTGTGCATGTGTATTTGGAAGTAGGAAGTAGTTTATAAGGCGAGGCCAGGTTCCTGATGCAGAAGGGGCATTGGTGCCAGTAGGATTTATAGTTTCTACAATTGTATATAGTCTATGGTTGGGTAACAAGCCACAGCAACAGCAATTTCCCTATCAGATAGTTCTGTGTTATGATTTTAACATGAATTTTAGAAATTTAATCTGAAGTCTAGTGAGGTTTCACTTATCTAAAAAATTCAGTGAGCTACTCAATATCTATTCAACCCTTTCTATGGTAAAACATAATACAGGTTCAGAAAAAGATAACTTAAATGGTTACCTTTGTAATGGATACCCTTTGTAACCACTATCCAGGGGAAGAAATAGAACTTGCCATCCACCCTAGAGTCAATCATCAACCCTCCTTCTAATTAAAAGCCTAACCTGACTTTTAAAGTAATTATTTACTTGTTTTTCATTATAGCTTTTTTACCAGATATAAATCTTTAAATAGTGCAGTTACTTGTTTTAAAAACTTTGTCTCTCTCTCTCTCTCTCTCTCTCTACCCCCAATCACTCTCTGCTTTTTGTCCACTCCCTCTCTTCCTCTACAATCTATATGTTAAAGAACTGGGTTATTTAACTTGTAGTTTCCACAGGATGTCTTTTTCTAAAACTCTGTAGTGGAGTTTCACATGTTTCACTGTTTTCTGTATTTCCTGTAACTTGCAAGTTACATATAAAAGATTGATCATATTCTGACTTGAATTTTTAAAAATTACCTCATAGTTGGTGGTGTTTTCTTCAGTCAAGAGGTCCACAGAGCTGTCTTTCATTCTGTAGGTTTGTCAGCAACTGATGCTCAAAACCTATTAGGCATTGCAAAAAAAGATAATATTCTGATTCGATCATTGCTTCTTCAATTATTAGCTAGAATACACATATGAAGAGACATTTTTCTGCATGTCCTATGTAATTACTCAGTAGAACAATTCTTAATTTAGAATAACTTATTTCCTTATTTATTGGCTTTGAAATATTTATTTATGCCAACTTGTAAAGGTGACCAATTAATTAATTTATTTATGAAGTCCATTTTGAACTCACACATTTAGACATATTTGAAGTTGACCAAAACATTACAGTCATTATCCTTTTGACAAATTGTCCCCTCTTTAGACACTGGACCTCTTCAAATTGGCTCCTAAGTCCATTAGCCATGACCCTTTTAGGCTCTCATAGCTTCAGCGATATCTACGGTGACAAGAGGTTTCTGGATTATCTTGAAAACATTGACCCAGATCTCTGAAATCACATATTACTCCAAGATGTCTTTATTTGTTTGTATGTTTGTCTTAACAGGAAAACTGTTTTCACTAAGCTGCATTTGGACTTCAGGAATGGTCATTACTATTAGACTAGCCATTATTTTGACATTTTCGATGAGCAGATCTAGAAAACACACACACATACACATATACTTACAAAGAGAAAATTCTTCACGACCTGAAAATAATATGACTTTCCATTCAATTTCAAAATGGCAGGGTACTGACATAAGCTCATTTATTTTATATCTGTATCTCATTTCTCTACCCTGAGAATGTGATTTTCAAGATCACTAGAGATGATAAATAAAATGCCACATAATTAGGTATTTGTGCCATCCCACGTGTTACTTTCACAACAATTTCAAAATTACAATACCAACATTACCGATCAAAATGATTATTCAAAGTAGTTAAACAAAGATTTGTGCTTATGTTTTCCCACTTCTCCCTCAATTTTTGCATATTTACATTGTCAAAGCATATCAACATGACATACTATATTTTTTTCATATAGTCCTCATTTTGTATTAGTTACATGAGCAAATATTTTATTAACGTCATCCTCAGTATTTATGTCAATGTGTCTTTGGTTATTGTCTCTGAAGTTCATGTTCTAGTAAATGGCACAGAAAGGATTTACAGGAATAATATTTTATAAATTCTTGGATATAGATAAAAGTGGACTTTACAATGGGAAGTCAGTTTGGCTTGACTTAGTTTTTGGCCCATATTTTCTGTCTATGAGTATCTTAACTTGATTATAATGCATTATAAATGTGTAACAAAATTTCACATGTACCCCCTAATTTGTACAAATAGTTTAAAAATATATAAAAGAATGGAAAAAAAGTGCAATGCTCCAATTCTCTTGATATAAAGTATTGCTATTTAAAAGCTGATAAAAATATGAATTTCTTCTAAGTAACTGGGTGATTTTCCTGAATGTTTAATAATTATTTGTGCTTTTTCTTTAATGTTTGATAATGTTACTTTAATATATCTTGATATTGGTTTTTCTGAGTCAATTTTCTCAAATACAAATGTATTCCTTCAAACTCTAATTTTAAATATATATATTAATTTTAGGACAGTTGATGGGTTTTGTTTGTTTTAAAAGTATATCATTTGGTGACTGTTGTGTTTCTTGCCTTTTTATTTGAGGAAAAGGGAAGCTGGAAGCACTACTATGGTACCTATTTTGAATTTTTTTGCTTACTGTTTTCCTCAAATACTTTTATCATTTTATTTTTTTGTTGTTGTTTCTTAAATCTTTCTTATTTTCAATTTCTGTTTCTTCTCTTATGGTATCGGTCTGTTTGCTTAAAATTGTGGTTAGGCATTGTGCTTTGTCAAGAGCCCTACAACTTTCACTTGTGTGTTCTCATGCCCTAAACAGTTCACAACATGAACTAAACAAACACTTGGTCAATTAAATTATGAATAGTAGGTGTAAGATTATATTTCTGACTCCACACAACTTTTAAAAAGAAGAAATGGTCAATTAAATCAAAATGTTCAAGTCTGATATTTATCTTCTTACGACCCATGGTAGGCAAGGGACAAATATAGCAAGTTTAATGAAAAGTAACTACACAAAGAAACATTAACTTAAAAAACAAAACTTTGAGAAAAGTCAGAATAACTTGAATCCTTAACACATAAAGGTATGGGGTGGGGAGTTAGGTGACCAGTAAAGCTAGTTTAAAAAAAAAAAAAAAAAGGCAAAATTCAAATTGAAAGAATAATGCTTAACTTTTCCTGGGAGGAAATATAAAAGGGAAAAGATGGAATGATCCTTTTTTTTGTGAGGGTGGGGAGCATGAAACCTTTAAATTAAATAATGTCTTTCTGTATATTCACGGCTGCTGCACAAGCATTCCATTTTGTCTTTTCCCTAGTAATATTTTAAAATTAAACTCAGAATTTTTTTCCTTTCCTCTTAAGAAATGTGTTTAGTTTATCTCAAAAGAGTTGAGCAAATGCTGGAAGACTGGAAGTACCCAGGTTGCAAAGCTGGCGGGCTATTCACCGGTCAAGATAATTTAGCACTTTACTCTATCACTGAGATTATGGTTAACTTTACAGTGTAAGGATTATTTGTTTGCTGTCGTAAATTAAAAAGAAAACACTTTCTGAATATTTGTACTGGTAGTCTTTTTAATTTAACATTGTCACTACATTAAAAAAAAAAATCTGTCCAACTTAACCGATTTTGTTACTAAAGAAAAGAGGAGCTCTTTAGTTTAATTAGATCCCATTTGTCAATTTTGGCTTTTGTTGCCGTTGCTTTTGGTGTTTTAGACATGAAGTCCTTGCCCATGCCTATGCCCTGAAGGGTATTGCCTAGGTTTTCTTCTAGGGTTTTTATGGTATTAGGTCTAACATTTAAGTCTCTAATCCATCTTGAATTAATGTTCGTATAAGGAGTAAGGAAAGGATCCAGTTTCAGCTTTCTACTTATGGCTAGCCAATTTTCCCAGCACCATTTATTAAATAGGGAATCCTTTCCCCATTTCTTGTTTTTCTCAGGTTTATCAAAGATCTGATGGCTGTAGATGTGTGGTATTATTTCTGAGGACTCTGTTCCATTGGTCTATATCTCTGTTTTGGTACCAGTACCATGCTGTTTTGGCTACTGTAGCCTTGTAGTATAGTTTGAAGTCAGGTAGCGTGATGCCTCCAGCTTTGTTCTTTTGACTTAAGATTGTCTTGGCAATGCAGGCTCTTTTTTGGTTCCATATGAAAGAAACTACCATCAGCATGAACAGACAACCTACAGAATGGGAGAAATTTTTTGCAATCTGCTCATCTGACAAAGGGCTAATATCCAGAACCTACAAAGAACTCAAACAAATTTACAAGAAAAAAACAACCCCATCAAAAAGTGGGCAAAAGATATGAACAGACATTTCTCAAAAGAAGACATTCATACAGCCAACAGACACATGAAAAAATGCTCATCATCACTCGCCATCAGAGAAATGCAAATCAAAACCACAATGAGATACCATCTCACACCAGTTAGAATGGCAATCATTAAAAAGTCAGGAAACAACAGGTGCTGGAGAGGATGTGGAGAAATAGGAACACTTTTACACTGTTGGTGGGATTGTAAACTAGTTCAACCATTATGGAAAACAGTATGGCGATTCCTCAAGGACCTAGAACTAGAAGTACCATATGACCCAGCCATCCCACTACTGGGTATATACCCAAAGGATTATAAATCATGCTGCTATAAAGACACATGCACATGTATGTTTATTGCGGCACTATTCACAATAGCAAAGACTTGGAATCAACCCAAATGTCCATCAGTGACAGACTGGATTAAGAAAATGTGGCACATATACACCATGGAATACTATGCAGCCATACAAAAGGATGAGTTTGTGTCCTTTGTAGGGACATGGATGCAGCTGGAAACCATCATTATCAGCAAACCATCACAAGAACAGAAAACCAAACACCGCATGTTCTTACTCATAGGTGGGAAGTGAACAATGAGATCACTTGGACTCGCAAAGGGGAACATCACACACCAGGGCCTATCACAGGGAGGGGGGAGGGGAGAGAGATTGCATTGGGAGTTATACCTGATGTAAATGACGAGTTGATGAGTGCTAACGAGTTGATGGGTGCAGCACACCAACGTGGCACAAGTATTCATATGTAAGAAACCTGCACGTTGCGCACATGTACCCTAGAACTTAAAGTATAATAATAAAAAAAAAAAAAGAAAAGAAAAGAGGAGGAAGGAAAAGGAAAAAGAGGTAATAGTCTATTTGAAATAAATTTCAATACTCAAACTGCTTCAAAATGACATGTCTTAACTCTGGAATAATTATTGATCTCATTTATATTTGATCTAAAGTAAGATAATATTAGAAATCACAAATTCCTCTAAATGCGGTATTGAAAGATAGTTTTCAGGAAAAATTAAAATCATGTCTCTCATGCAAACATAGAAATTAACATGCTTTAAAGATTTTATTGTACTCATTTGATATGAGCTAACCAAGTGAATATTAATATTGCTTTAAAAATGTACAAATTTAAATGAAATAAAGGAATGCTGTTTTGGCTTGCAAATAAGGACAAAAGTGCATTTCCTAGAAGGGAGAAAATCAACTAAAATCATTACCAAACAGGACACCATCTACGTATCCATTAGTTATCTACAACTAATAAATAATTGGAAAGTAGTTCAAAGACAATAATCAGAGTTAGAATTACATACTCTGGAAGAATATGCTACAGACAGAGCATAGTTTCTTATTGAAACACACATCCACAAATTCTACAGTAATTCCCTAGAAAGCATGATACAAAGAGGAGGCAATAATTCTCAATCTTTACATGTATATTAAATGTCACTAATTTTTGAATATTTTCAAAGAACACCAAAAACAGTTTTCTGCTTGAAGTTTTAATTACTTCTTTCTGTAAAACGTAAGCAAACGAAGACTAGGAGACAGACAGGCAATTTGATAGAAAATCAAAACAAGCAAATACCTAAGCAATAATAAAACAATAAAAATACATAGAGTTATAAATATATTCTGTACTCAAAATATTCTACTTTGGGGAGGTAGGCTTAATGTAAAATAGTCTCTAGTGACTACTCAAAGATAACCATAAAAACTAAATCAAGTCAAGTCTAATTTGGGGTCAGTGGTCCACTGCCAATCAGCCATCTGAAACTTTGGGGAACCTGATATTAAGTAGAATTACATTGGTTTAAGCTATATATTTATTTGCTTATTTATTTTGTTCTACTCCAGGGACTCATACTTTACTCAATCCCTCCAAGGATAAAAGCTAAGGAAATGGGAATGAACAGAAACTGGAGAGATTTAGAAAAAGACCAAATGTATTTTGAAATCTCATTCTAGACAGGAAAGGATACATAGATCTTGCTGACAAATGATTTTGCCTTTTTTAGTGTCTAATTTAGACTAGCATAAAACGGATTTGAATATTTTTATGCCAGCGAGGAGAAGGTTGAAGGGAGTCGGTAATACAATTGTGATCACACAGGTTTTATAGTTGTCCACGTGGGCTTTCAGGTCTCCAGTGGGGAGAGAGTGATTTCACAGTACTTTTTATGCTACTCATGGATCATTTTAATCTATCATTTAAAAATATATGAATATTTCTAGGCAAATTTAATATATTTTATTTTACTATTATCAAATGGAGAAATAACTCTCATAGAATTACATGAGAAATTATTTAATATGTTCTTTTGCCTGAAAATATTATTATTAAACTACCTGAGAAATAGAGGAGGGTATTTGGAATTGGGATAATGAATACTTGTCACAAATGGCTCTGGGCCTAACTATGATGTCCAAGGTGGACACTGCTTACTGAGCTCAGAGCACTTTACAGCTCAGCTGAGACGTAGCCTCAGAATATTACTTAGTGCAAGACTCCAGGAAGTTTTACCAATCCTTTGGAGATAACAAGAAAGTTTAAACCTATTTGCCACCACTGTTTTAAATGATCAGTTATTGATTCTATACCACAGAGACCAGAAGCTAAAATAACCAGTAAATCAAAACCTGACTGGGAAAGAATATAAGCTCTATATTCTGTTTTCACAAACAGTTTTTTATTGGCTTCACATAATCCTTGGCATAGGGTCCATTTAGTTGTTCTAACAATTATTCCTGACCCCATGAAGGCTCCTGAAAAAGTCTTTGGATATCCTAGGAAATGTGAAATAACAAGAACTCAATAGATGTGAGTGGCTAAATCATGGACAACTCCTACTCTGTCAACTCCTATATTTAGATTCTCACAGTGTGAGACCCCCTCTTCCAAAGGCACTCAATTTCAAATTTAGCATTTCCCTCTACATGTATCTTCCTTTCAAACTGTAGCCAGGGCCGGGTGCAGTGGCTCATGCCTGTAATCCCAGCACTTTGGGAGGCTGAGGCGGGTGGATCATGATGTCAAGAGATGGAGACCATCCTGGCCAACATGGTGAAACCCCATCTCTACTAAAAATACAAAAATTAGCTGGGCACGGTCGTGCACACCTGTAGTCCCAGCTACTCAGGAGACTGAGGCAGGAGTATTGCTTGAGCCCGGGAGGTGGAGGTTGCAGTGAGCCAAGATTGCATCACAGCCCTTCAGCCTAGAGACAGAGCAAGACTCCATCACACACACACACACACACACACACACACACACACACACAAACAAACAAACAAAAAAAAACAAAAAAAAAACACTGCAGTCAGACTCTGAGGGTAGCAGATATGACCACACTAAGCCTTCATGATCACTCTGCTGATAAACTCTCTCTTTAGCTCAGTGAATCGCTGCAAATCAGCTTATCTCCTTAACTGGGAAAAACAGATACCCATCTTAATTTATATGGTACTCACATTTGTTTCATTCCTTTTTGATTTTATAATATAGTAACTGAACTTTTAATAATGCTTCATCCTCATTTTTCATGTCCAAAGATCAACATTCCTATATATTATACATGATTATGAGCTCTTTCACTTGTGATAACTTTTTTTTAAAAAAAATTTCACTTTCCATTCTAACATTCCCCAACAATTCCAGGCAGGTATTAATCTACGGATCAATCATAACAAGAGGTTAGTGATCCATGTATCATTCAAGATGGATGGCCTTAGAGATATAAAGTATATGCTTTGCTGGGCAATATTCATGTTCCTAGCCTCCTCTCTATAAGATAATTGTGTCATTTGATATTTTCCTAGAGATTTACTCTCAAATCCCATTGTTACACTAGCAGTCTTTGGAAAGTTTACACATTCCTTTTCTACTCTATGTTTTTCTTGTCTTCTTCTCTGCTCCTTCTTCAAACATTTATAAGAATGTGGAATGTGCTAGACACTGCTACACAAAGGAGATGATAAAGTACAAACTTTCAGGGCCGCTTGTCCAGTGGAGAAAACAGATATCCATAAAATAAGTAAAATCTGAGGCACCATATTAAGTGTTGTTATATTATAGTCGAACTTTAAAAATGCTTGTGGGGGGCAAGAAAAGAGAGTGCTTAAAACTTCTTGGATATATCAAGGAAAACCTTGGTGTCTTTTTTTTTTTTTTTTTTTTTATACTTTAAGTTCTAGGGTACATATGCATAACGTGCAGGTTTGTTACATATGTATATCTGTGCCATGTTGGTGTGCTGCACCCATCAACTCATCAGCACCCATCAATTCATCATTTATATCAGGTATAACTCCCCAATGCAATCCCTCCCCCCTCCCCCCTCCCCATGATAGGCCCCAGTGTGTGATGTTCCCCTTCCCGAGTCCAAGTGAACTCATTGTTCAGTTCCCACCTATGAGTGAGAACATGCGGTGTTTGGTTTTCTCTTCTTGTGATAGTTTGCTAAGAATGATGGTTTCCAGCTGCATCCATGTCCCTATAAAGGACGCAAACTCATCCTTTTTTATGGCTGCATAATATTCCATGGTGTATATGTGCCACATTTTCTTAATCCAGTCTGTCACTGATGGACATTTGGGTTGATTCCAAGTCTTTGCTATTGTGAATAGTGCCGCAATAAACATAAGTGTGCATGTGTCTTTATAGCAGCATGATTTATAATCCTTTGGGTATATACCCAGTAGTGGGATGGCTGGGTCATATGGTACATCTAGTTCTAGATCCTTGAGGAATTGCCATACTGTTTTCCATAATGGTTGAACTAGTTTACAATCCCACCAACAGTGTAAAAGTGTTCCTATTTCTCCACATCCTCTCCAACACCTGTTGTTTCCTGATTTTTTAATGATTGCCATTCTAACTGGTGTGAGATGGTATCTCATTGTGGTTTTGATTTGCATTTCTCTGATGGCCAGTGATGATGAGCATTTTTTCATGTGTCTGTTGGCTGTATGAATGTCTTCTTTTGAGAAATGTCTGTTCATATCCTTTCCCCACTTTTGGATGGGGTTGTTTGTTTTTTTCTTGTATATTTGTTTGAGTTCTTTGTAGATTCTGGAAATTAGCCCTTTGTCAGATGAGTAGATTGCAAAAATTTTCTCCCATTCTGTAGGTTTAGAAAACTTCTAACTTTGAAAACAGAAAGTAGTATTTTTCTTCCT
>NC_045451.1:28504471-28533389 GCF_002776525.5 Piliocolobus tephrosceles | reverse complement strand
AGTCTGATGGGCTTCCCTTTGTGGGTAACCCGACCTTTCTCTCTGGCTGCCCTTAAGATTTTTTCCTTCATTTCAACTTTGGTGAATCTGGCAATTATGTGTCTTGGAGTTGCTCTTCTGGAGGAGTATCTTTGTGGCGTTCTCTGTATTTCCTGAATTTGAATGTTGGCCTGCCCTGCTAGGTTGGGGAAATTCTCCTGGATGATATCCTGTAGAGTGTTTTCCAATTTGGTTCCATTTTCCCCCTCACTTTCAGGCACCCTAATCAGACGTAGATTTGGTCTTTTTACATAATCCCATACTTCTTGCAGGCTTTGTTCATTTCTTTTTCTTCTTTTTTCTTTTGGTTTCTCTTCTCGCTTCATTTCATTCATTTGATCCTCAATCGCTGATACTCTTTCTTCCAGTTGATCGAGTCGGTTACTGAAGCTTGTGCATTTGTCACATATTTCTCGTGTCGTGGTTTTCATCTCTGTCATTTCGTTTATGACCTTCTCTGCATTAATTAGTCTAGCTGTCAATTCTTCCACTCTTTTTTCAAGATTTTTAGTTTCTTTGCGCTGGGTACGTAATTCCTCCTTTAGCTCTGAGAGGTTTGATGGACTGAAGCCTTCTTCTCTCATCTCGTCAAAGTCATTCTCTGACCAACTTTGATCCATTGCTGGCGATGGGCTGTGCTCCTTTGCAGGGGGAGATGCGCTGTTATTTTTTGAATTTCCAGCTTTTCTGCCCTGCTTTTTCCCCATCTTTGTGGTTTTATCTGCCTCTGGTCTTTGATGATGGTGACGTACTGATGGGGTTTTGGTATAGGTGTCCTTCCTGTTTGATACTTTTCCTTCTAACAGTCAGGACTCTCAGCTATAGGTCTGTTGGAGATTGCTTGAGGTCCACTCCAGACCCTGTTTGTCTCGGTATCAGCAGCAGAGGTTGCAGAAGATAGAATATTGCTGAACAGCGAGTGCACCTGTCTGATTCTTGCTTTGGAAGCTTCCTCTCAGGGGTGTACTCCACCCTGTGAGGTTTGGGTCAGACTCCCCCTCGTGGGGGATTTCTCCCAGTTAGGCTACTCAGGGGTCACGGACCCACTTGAGCAGGCAGCCTGCCCCTTCTCAGATCTCAACCTCTGTGTTGGGAGATCCACTGCTCTCTTCAAAGCTATCAGACAGAGTCGTTCGCGTCTGCACAGCCCTCTGCTGCTTCCCCTGTTATTTTTTAGCTGTGCCCTGTCCCCGGAGGCAGAGTCTACAGTGACAGGAAGGTTTCCTTGAGCTGCTGTGAGCTCCACCCAGTTCGAGCTTCCCAGCGTCTTTGTTTACCTACTTAAGCCTCAGCAATGGTGGCCCCCCTCCCCCAGCCTTGCTGCTGCCTTGTGGTTAGATTGCCACAGACTGCTGTGTTAGCAAGGAGGGAGGCTGCGTGGGCGTGGGACCCTCCCGGCCAGGTGTGGGGTATATTCTCCTGGTGTGCCGGTGTGCTTACAGTGCAGTATTGGGGTGGGAGTTACCCGATTTTCCAGGTGTTGTGTGTCTCAGTTCCCCTGGCTAGGAAAAGGGACTCCTTTCCCCCTTGAGCTTCCCAGGTGAGGCAATGCCTCGCCCTGCTTCAGCTCTCGCTGGTCAGGCTGCAGCAGCTGACCAGCACCGATTGTCCGGCACTCCCGAGTGAGATGACCCCAGTACCTCAGGTGAAAATGTAGAAATCACCGGTCTTCTGTGTCACTTGCACCTGGAGATGGAGACTGGAGCTGTTCCTATTCGGCCATCTTGCTCCGCCCCCCCCGCCCCCCCGTGTCTTACTTGTATTAATAACATCTCTATAACACCATTAGAGATTGGAGGGCATTTTGTATGTTGTCTTTCTTAACCTACCTCTAGCTCTCTTTTCCTTCCTCCCTGTATTATCCATGTCTTTTATTTTCTTTACTATAGTGCTTGCACATCTGAGGCCTTGCTGTCCTTAGAAGGACTGCTGATCCCAAAGAGAGCCAATTCGTAGAGATACTAAACAATTCACCCACAAGCTTTCTTTTCAAATGTAGACCCATCAATCCAGAAGCCACACCCCAACATGGTTTTATCAGGCTCTCATCTCTGTGCCAGCATCCACCTGCCCAAATCACCCCAGGAACAGGGAGCAGATGACCAGGAAAATCCCCTATGCCCTAGAGTTCATTGAAATGATTCAAACTAGCCAACCCACAGTTTGTTCACCCTGCTTCACCCTTTCCTTCCCACAGGAACTGCCACAAAGGCTCTTCTTCTTTTTCTCTTTCTTTCTCCTAACCAACCCCAGGGCTTCCCAAGGTGGCATGGCATGCACATGCCCAGCCTCTTGGAAACTGTAAGCAACAAATTATCTTTGATGGCAGTCATTTCCTGCTCTGTTGGCCTTAGTATACCTCCAATCATCTATGAATACACTATATTTTAAAATGGTCCCTCCGTACCATTCTTCCTGTTTCATCCTTGTTGTCCTTCCCATTTCACTCTGTTGGTATATACTCTGTGATTTATTTTTCTTTTTCTTTTTTTATTTTTTGAGACAGAGTTTCACTCTTGTCACCCAGGTTGAAGTGCAATGGCGGGATCTGGCTTTCTGTAACCTCCGCCTTCTGGGTTCAAGCAATTCTCCTTCCTCAGCCTCCCAAGTAGCTGGGATTACAGATGTGCACCCCACTCCTGGCTAATTTAAAAATTTTTAGTAGAGATGGGGTTTTGCCATGTTGGCCAGGCTGGTATTGAACTCCTGACCTCAGGTGATCCACCCACCTCAGCCTCCCAAAGTGTTGGGATTACAGGCATGAGCCACTGCACCTGGCTATACTCTGTGATTTAAAAAAAAAAAAAAAAAAGAAAGAAAGAAAAAAAATCTGTTATTAAAAAGTTGGTTCTCCCTTTACACACGAACACGCAGTCCTTGTCAACTACTTCCCTTATGAGAATAAAGGGCATACTCTATTCTTTCTACTGCTTGGTAGAACAACGAAGAAAAAATTATATCTTTTGCTAAAAACAAGTGAAAATTAACTTTATATATACCGATAGAGTGAATGATCTTTAAACTTACTTTGTTCAATTTTAAAAAATAAATTCTATTTGATTGAGTAGCTCTGGTTTGAAAGCTGAAAACCATAAATGAATCAAATATCGTAGCTTATGAATACACATGAGCCTATACATGAACACATGGATACACACACATTAGGGGCGAGTCACAGGTAGGTATTTGAATGAGGTAAATGTGCTTAACCCCTTTAAATAAAGCAGATACAAAGATAAACTTCTGCCTTCCTCCCTGTAAAATTCTTTGTTTGGAAAAACACTATTACAGAAAGAAAAGATCGAAAACATTCATTTAGCTTCCAGTCTAAGATATTAGCTACACAGATCAAGTACTTTATGCACAGATAGCTATAAATTGAAATGAAAAAACAAAGCCAAAGGACTAAAACAACAGGTAGGAAAAGAGTCTGCCTACTGAATTATACACAAGGATCTCCTCCAGATGTCCCAGGCTGCTGGTATTAAAAAATAAATACAGCCTAGCAAATGTGGAAAAAACTGATTAAGTTAAAAGAGTGTCTCACTACCCATCAGTATCAGAAGTTCAAGAGCCCTCAGGCTCCTTTAACAGTTCCTTAAAAAGAGCAATGATGCTGGAAAGCTTGATTCTGGCATAGGATTCCATGAAGGTTCAGAAGCAACCAAGGCATAAATGCCCTCTAAGTGCCAAAACTCATTAAAATGTCTTATGTTCATGTGAAGTCAATAGTAAAGCACCACTCTTCTCATGTGAACTGAAAACAATGTGAATCACCAACCATCATTAAAATAAAAGAAGCCAGAAATTGGTTATCATGACCCAACAGCCATTCACAACCAGAAAAACATACTTGACCAGATCTCATCATGCAAAGCACATTAGGCAAAAAGAATTCATGATTGTGAAGTGTTGGTTCTCCACTTCATCACCAGTCAAGTCGAGCCCTAGCCTATATCTACAAGTACAAACTAGTTTGATGACATTCAGTCGCTCAAAAAAGCATCATGGTAAAGAAGAAAGAGGGTGAACTTGCAGGCCATTTAGCTTTCCCCTTTACTAGTGAGGGCATTTGGACTAATCACTTCATCTCTGTGCCTCAGTTATTCACACGCAAAATAGAAATAAAAATTATTTCACTGCCTTCTACTCTGTATATTAAAGAATATTGTAAACTGGTGAGTCTATATGATTTACAATTTTCTCCTTAGTGTATAAAATTTATGAAAATTAGATTATTTGGACTTGGAGGAGGTCTACATTATACCAAATAACTTTCAATATCTTTCATATAGCAATGCTTGATTTTTTACCACCCTGTGCTGTCTCTCCACGAGTATTTCTTTCTTTTTTTATTTTCTTTAAGAGTCAGGACTTTGCTATATTGCTCAGGCTGAAATGCAGTGACTACTCACAGGAGCAATCATAGTGCACTGCAGCCTTGAATGCCTGGCCTCAAGTGGTCTTGCCTCAGACTTCCAAAAGGATGAGACTACAGGCACACATGGCCACTGTGCCTGGATCAACAAGTATTTCTTATCCACTGTGGATTTAAAAATAAATAAAATCTTTTTAAAAATTTAATTAGACTTCAAAGCTAATGGTAGTGATGAAAATAATATGGAAATAGTGCAATAAGGTTGACTTTAGTATCATGAAAACAGGAGGAAAAAGGACAATGCAAGACAGCATGCATTTTATAGCATCCACTTATTTTCTATAACACATGCATATAATACGTGTGATTTTATATTTTTTTCAAGTGCTTTGTGCATATAACCTTTGCTCCACAATTAACATTGGCTCCTTAGTAAATGAGAATGGACTTCACCCCATGCTAGATAAATATTTCCTGAAATATCAACTGATGATCTGGTTCTCATCCTAGGGTATCACAAAAGTGCACACTCACCTACTATAGTTCCTTTAGTAATACCTAAAGGATTTTTTTTCCCTACCATTCTCCGTCAGAGTTCACAGTATGTCCAAATCTGACATCCTTCACCCAGCCACCTTGGATGAAACACCACAGCTAAGACTGATTAAAGTCAGCCACCTGATGTGAAGAGACTACTATGGACATGTTCTCTTTAACCGGGTATCACATCTGGGTGGCTAAAACTAACTCTACCAAACTGTGGGTCTTGAATTATTGTGATCCTCTGGGACTACAAGAGAGCATAACCTTTATTCTTAATAAAGTAAAATTTTAAACTGACTTTTCTCATTTCACAAGTGTCCCCAATTGAGAAATCAATAGGCAAATGTTTTATCCAAAATACATTTTACTACCACCTATCTCAACTAGTTGTTATGTCCCTTAAGTCATTCTAACTTTTTATTGTGAAGTTCAGACATTTGGAAAAGTTAAAAGAAAAATACAGTGATCACCAGTGTACCTATCTCTTACACTCAACTTTTGTTTATATTTTGCCGTGTTATCATGTATATATCATATATCACATATTTTTAATGAATCATTTGAAATGTAAATTTTAGATATGGTGATAGTTTATTCCTAAGTATGTAAGCATGCATCTCCTTAAAAAAATTTTTTTAACTAACCTGTGATTTCATTATCATCTAAGAAAACTAATATTTTTTTTTCTAATTTCATTTAATACCCACTCTATATTAAAATTTCTTCAATTAAACCTCACATTTCTTTTACATTTTCAAATGTTTCCTGGAATGAGATATGCTAGGCTTACCTGATCCTATCTGACAATCACCAATTTCTCCTATAAGCCCTGGTTTCTTGGGGAACCAGATTTCTTGGTGGGGAAACTAGGTATCCTCGTTGCTACTGGGGAGTCATTATATCTTGGGCCATTCCAATGTGCACAAATTCACTTGAAAATTTTGAATCTCTTTTCTTCCAAACATTTTGTTCCCAAAATTTTGTTTTCTAATAACATTGTCATGTTTAGTTTCCTATCCTATGATATTCAAAAAACAGTTTTTAAATCGCTAAACTAATATAATAACAATGAAATTACTGGCTGTTAAAGATTTCTTTGCAGCTCTTTATTTCCCCCCTTAGAATATATCGCGCTAAGAAAGTACAATCAGAGCTGAAGATAACTTGAAATTTTTTTTTCTCTGTGTGATTGTTATAAAATTTACATACAGTTCTGCTGCTTTAGTTTATTTTCAGTTATCTGGTTTGTTTCCGTCTTCCTCAGTCCATTTAACTTTTGAATATATAAACCATTGCTTGTTTTTCTTCTTCCTATTTATTTGTTTGCATTGTACTGGAAGTGGCTTTTTGTTCCTTAAAAAGATGTTCTAGAGATAATTCAAAAATAGTTCATAGAATTCATTATTTTTTATGACTTTAAGAACTTTCCTTTGTGAATAATTCATAATTTATCCAACCCATCTCCTACTGATTAACATTGGATTTGTTTCCAGTCTGTTGCTATAAAGAATGCATGTGATATATGTCAATGTGCATTTGTGGTGGTGTTATCGTCAGGCATCCAAACTTTAAGAAAATCAAAAGACAAACGAAAAACCCAGGGACAAGAATTGTGGCATAAAATTACAGTTGTAGTGCTAGTCTCTAATATATAAAGTGGAGTTCTTAAAAGCTGAAAAACAAAAGTACCTCCCTCCAAAAGAGAATAGAATATGCAGAAAAAAAAAAAAAAGAATAAGTATATTTCATGGGGGGCAAAAAAAAAAAAAAAAAGTCCTTAAACATATTAAAAGATCTTTAGCCTCACAATTTAAATAAAGTATAGATTTAAAAACATACCTTTGACAACGTAGGAAAATTGTTCAAAAAGACTCCTATGCATTGATATTAAGAGTGCAACAGTATGCAACTCCTAGACAGGGAAATTTGGGAAATATCTAACAAAATTGTATTGGCATTTAACTTTGGCTCAGTGATTATATTAATAAATATTTTTATATTAACTATATTAGGTAAATATTATAATATTTAAACTTCTTTTCATGTCTGAAATGAACCCAATTTAGTCAATATTTTTAATATACTATTATAGCCTATTTGCTAATATTTTCTTTAGAATTTTGCATAATCTTAATTCTGTTATTTACTTTTTTCATGCAACTTATATCTGGCCCTGGTAGTGATATTATGTTTGTTTCATTAAAAACTGAGTTTTTCTTCTTTTATATGCTATGGAATAGCATCAGAGGCATTGGAGTTACTTGTATTTGAAAGTGTGGAAAAAATTCTGTATGAAGTCATCTAGATCTGGTCTCTTTTTCTTCTTTTTTTAATTTTATTTTTTTAATTAAAAAATTTGTGAGTACATAGTAGATATATATGTTTATGGAGTACATGAGACATTTTGAAACAGGCATGCAATGTGAAATTGTGTTAAGTGAAATAAGCCAGGCTCAGAATGTTCTGATTTGTTGGATCTAAAAATCAAAACAATTGAACTTACGGACATAGAGAGTAGAAGAATGGTTACTAGAGGCTGGGAAGGGTTATGGGGGGACTGGGGTAGGTGAGGATGGTTAATGGGTACAAAAAAATAGTTAGAAAGAATGAATAAGACCTACTATTTGATAGCACAATAAGGTAACTATAGTCAATAATAATTGTACATTTTCAAATAACTTAGAATGTAATTGTCTTGCTTGTAACTCAGAGGATAAATGCTTGAGGGGATGTATACCCCATTCCTAATAATATGCTTATTTTTCTTTACCTTTGAATAGTTTGGTAGAGGTAACTTTCTCCATTTGTTCTATGAAATCTGATATGTTAAACTCTACTAGAGTCAGTGTTGATAAATTGCCTGGAAATGTATCTATCTCATCCATGTTCTCTATACAAATTTTAGGTTTCCTCTACTTGTAATTTAAATACAAAGTAATCCCATTATTTACTTATATTTTGGGCATTTTACATTCTCCCTTTTCTCTTGGTTATATAAACTAATGGGTTTGTCTATGATATGGTTTAGCTCTGTCCCCACCAAATTTCATCTTGAACTGTACTCCCATAATCCCCACGTTTTGGTAGGGACCTGGTAGGAGATAATTTGAATCGGGTTCTCATTCTGTTCTCATGATAGTGAATAAGTCTCATGAGATCTTATGGGTTTGTCCGGGGTTTCTGTTTTTGCTTCTTTCTCATTTTCTCATGACACAGCCATATAAGAACTGTCTTTTACCTCCCGCCATGATTCTGCGGCCTCCCCAGCCTTGGGGAACTGTAAGTCCAATTAAACCTTTTTCTTCCCAGCCTCTGGTATGTCTTTATCAGCAGCATGAAAACGGACTAATACAGTCCATTTACTTCAAAGAACAAAATTTTTGATTTATTAAATATTATTACTATTTCCTAACTCAGTATGTTTTTATCCTGATTTTTTTTTCATTTTCTTAAGCTTCCTTTACATTCACCTTGTTTCTAGATTTTTTTAGCTGTATATTTAACTTTTTATTCTAATTATTTCATTCATTTCTAAATTCATAATTTCATAAACCTGCTAGTGATTGCTTATAATTATATGCCATATATTCTCATGTATACCTATTTATTTCATTTTATCATGTATTATTATTTCTAGTTTTGTGGAGATTATGGAAGTCATCAAATTTTATGAATTTCTACTTGCACTCAGATGGAACTATTAATGTATTGAGATTTGATACTCTCCTACAGCTACAAGATCTGTCTTATTGATTATAGTTTTCAGATTTTCTGATGGGAGAGTCATTTAATCTGTCTTAAACTATAATTTATGTATTAAAACCTTTCATTAATGATGTGTTTTATTTTGAAAATCCATTACTAAGATTGTAGCTGTGGTATTTGGTGCATAAATATTTATAGCTGTTAAGTTTTCACTTTAAGTTATGGGCTTTGTCATATTTACTATTACATTTAATACTATCTTCCCTAACTGAATTCTGTTTGTCCTTTATCAAGATCCAAACCTCTGCCTTATTTTTGTCTGTAATTGCTTAGTATACCTCTGCCTGGTCCTTATTTTTAATCATTCTCAGTCAAATGTATTTTAAGTGTGCCTCACATAAAGGGCATAGAATTAACCCTTGATTGGCGAGTCATCTAAAAACCTTAGTTTTTAATTAAGTGAGCTACTTCTATTTGCATTTATTGAGAGAATTCATATATTTGGCTTCAACTCTATTATACTACTTTGAGTATTTTAATGTATTATGTTATATTTGCCATGTCTTTCCTTATTCAGTTCTTTGGTTTTTAAAAGTTGTTTTGATATCTTAAAAATGTTTACATTTTTGTTTAAATAACTTTTGCTAATCGGTTTATATAAAATGCCTACTTTTTAAGAAATCACCAAGTCTTATTGCATTTGTTAGCATTAAATAGCATCCGTGAATTCTCCTGTATTGCTTATGCAGCAATCAGTTTCTTATACTTTTCCCTTTCTCCCCCCTTCCTTCTCCTACTTTTCAGTTGCATTATTTACTTTCTGCAAGAGTACATAAAATTTCCTTTAGCCTTTGAGCAACTTTTGTTTTAGGATTAGAATTACAGTACAACATACTCAGTACCTCATATTTGTCAATTTCCCCAATATTTATTTGGTTGAATCAGCACTATTCTCCCACTGACTTTTTGGAAAAGGTTTGTGATTATAATATTCTTAACAATTTTAAACTTATTTTTTATAGCCTTGATGCTGTAAGATTTGTTTCCCTGGACATAGAATTCTTGGCTTGTGTTTTCTTTCCCGGATTTAAAATGTTAAGATATTTACTTTGTTTCTCTTGCGAAATCATATGCCAAATTGATTATTACCCATTTCTCGGTTTTGTTTTTCACTTAGATGTCCAAAAAAATTAGTTTTTTCACTTTATTTTTAAACTTTTCTTAAATTTACTTTATTTAGTTTTTACTTTTGATTTTACTAGAATATATTTCAGAGCTGACCAGCAACTTCTACTTATATGTATATTCAGTCATATTTATTTTAGTTGTATAAAAAAACTCTCTCAATATACTTTTAAACTTTAGTTCTATGTAATTGCTCTGTTTCACTTCTCAGTAAGTCCAATAATACATATATTGAATCTTCTTTGCTTGTGTTGTAGATTGATCACTTTAAATTTAATCCCTGTTATCATTTATGTTATTTTTAGACTCTTTTCATTGGTATTTTACGTACCCCTTACTTCATTACTATTTTCCATGCTACTTATTGTAATAATTTGATTATAGCTATTCTAACCCTGATCATTCAATAAATAATGTAATGTAGTATTCTTTCTATTATAATCTTTTTCTTCACTTTTTCTTGAGTTTTGTCACCTCCCTGTTTACATCTTCCTGACTTTTTTTCATTGCCATTATGATTTATCTAACTATATTTAATTTATATCGTTGAGTTTAGCTTTCTTCCTTTTTCACAATTTTTTTTTTTTTTTTTTTTTTGGTGTGGTTGTTACTAGCATTTATGCCTGCTGAAAATTTTGAGTTTCACCTTGTTTTCTTCTTATATAAATTCCATACAGATATTGAATTCTCTTTATTTAAATTCATAGTTTTGGCCGGGTGCGGTGGCTCACGCCTGTAATCCCAGCACTTTGGGAGGCAGAAGCAGGCAGATCACAAGGTCAGGAGATCAGAACCATCCTGGCTAACACGGTGAAACCCCCAAACCCCGTCTCTACTAAAAAATTAACCGGGTGTGGTGGCGGGGGCCTGTAGTCGCAGCTACTGGGGAGGCTGAGGCAGGCGTATGGCGTGAATCCGAAGGTGGAGCTTGCAGTGAGCCGAGATTGTGCCACTGGACTCCAACCTGGGCGACAGAGCCAGACTCCGTGTCACAAAATAAAATAAAATAAAAATTAATTAATTAATTAATTAATTAATTAAACAATTCATAGTTTTTATTGGATTTGTAGCCATTCTAAACAGAGAGGTCGGAGTGACTTACTTAGTTTCATAGTTTAATAGCGCCCTCTTTTGTTGCTGTTCTAAGGCACAATTTCTTTAACAAAGGGCATCTCTTTCATTAATTTATTTCCATCTGCCTTCTGATTCTTACTTTCTTATTTTATTGTGGATTCTACCTTCCATTTCTTCTTTTCCATTACCACCATCTTTATTCAAGAGATACCTCCTTTTTCCAAGATGCCTCCATTTTCCCCATGAGTATTATTCTTAAGAACTGTTCCATCTGTTCAACAATTTGAGCCCCTTTCTATGGACTCTCCAGGAAACAGTACACTAACAGGTCTCAGAATTTTTCTCAACATTTTCTGACTCAGGGGAGGGTCCTTTCCTCCTATGAGTAAACTCTGGTTGATGCTATCTGTGTTCTTTTACCAGTAGAACCTCACAGCACTCTCTTCAACGCAATTGCTGATGTGTGTGTGTGTGTGTGTGTGTGTGTGTGTGTGTTTCTATATGGGCTGTAGAGATGACTTTGCTGGTTTAGGACATTTATTTCCCTTCTTACACCTGAATTTTTCAGCATTCTTTACTAACTACCATGTAGTCGTAGCTATGGTTTCATTAAGATTTTGTGGAGAGACTATAATTTAGTGTTTTGTTATTATACTACTGGTTCTATTACTCTCAAATCTCTTTTAATCTAGCTTAGACAACCTTGTCCTTTAAAAAAATCGCCATTAATGTGTTGAAGAAATCAGAGAAACTGTTCTGAAGATGCAAATACTACTTAGGATTGGTCTGATCATCTGTATTGTTTTGTTTGACTTCTTCTTGCATGACAGTGGGAAATTTCTTAGAACCCTTTGATAGCGGTGGGAGGCAGACAAAAGTGTAGGTTGATATAGGGGCAAGTCCCTGGTGAAACCCCAACTGCAAGTCAAAATCAGCTTGGACTGCTGGTTCTGGATGACACATGCCACCCAGAGTGAAAACTACTGTTCCTCTTTGCCCACCCTTTTTTGATAGGTTCTTTCATCTTTTTAACCAATCGAATGTTACCTTTTTCAATACTACTTACAGCCTGCCCTTCCCCCATCCGGGTGCCTATTATAAAAACAAACAAACAACAACAACAAAAAAAAACCAGACTCAGCCACACTGAGAGCGATGACCCCACCTGATCTTCACCTCCCTTCTCTGCTGAGGACTGTTTTATCGCTCAGTAAAATTCTCTATTCTCATCACCCTTCAATTTGTCAGCTTGACTTCATTCTTTCTGGATTCAGGAGAAAAGCTTGAGACCCATCAAATGTGGTACCCAGAAAGGCTGGAACATTGGCCCTCTGCCCTCGATCATGGAGAGCAGCCGTCTCACACAAGGGAAACAGCGGCAGGGTCCAGCCAGTCCCAGAGCCATGAGCCAGAGTGGCGCAAGGGGCTGACTGAGCTGTTAACGGGCCACTGTCCGTGGGGCTGCAGATGGGTTACTGAACGAGCTAATTAGCACACTGTAACACCCTCTATGGGGCTTTGGGGTCACGGGCACCCCTGCCTGGGTGCTGCCACGTTCCCCTCGGGGCAACATGCCTTGTCTGGCCGTAGGCTATGCACGGATTCTACTCCTGCTCAGTGCTGGAAGCAACCAGGCCGACCCCATGCTTACTCACTCTCTCCTTCCCACCAAGGGTTGAACCTGCAGTGGCGGAAGCCATAGCCCAGAGCGCAGACCAGACGCCGCTGGGTAGACGCTCTGCTACGAGCCCGGCAAAGAAGCGCAGAAAAATCCTACTTCACCTTCAACTCACTAAGTCACTAGCATCACATACTCTGCCTCCTTCCCTGATAGGAACACAACGCCGTCAGCAATGTTTTTTTTTTTTTTTTTTTTTTTTTTTGAGACAGAGTCTTGCTCTGTTGCCCAGGCTGGAGAGCAGTGGTGCGATCTCAGCTCACCGCAACTTCCGCCTCCTGGGTTTAAGCAATTCTCCTGCCTCAGCCTCCTGAGTAGCTTGGATTACAGGCGCCCGGCAGGCTAATTTTTGTATTTTTAGTAGAGATGGTCAATGTACAGCAGCCTAAACAGTGTTGGGGTTTGGCCGTATACCCAGCTAGATCTCAGGATCTCAACTTTCATATCAAAGGTTTATTCTTTTTTCAGAGGAATCAATTCTCTTTTAATAAAAGTTTTATAACAGCTTCATAATGGTTGCTAAAATTTATTGTTATATTTTGTTGTTGATGATAGTGATGGTAATTATTACTGATAATGCTATCTAAATGCTTTGCAGATATTACTAACACCCCTATCAGATGGATTATATTACATCATTTAACAAAACAAACTGAAGTACAGAAAAACAGTAATTTCTTCAAGGTTATACAGGTAGTTAAATGGAAGAAATGGGGCAGGATTTAATTTTAGGCAGTGTGGTTTTATAGCTCTTTGCATTTTAACCACTGGGCTATCCTGACCCTTTATAACATTCACTTTTGTTACACAAGGATTACAAATCCCTATTTAGAATATGCATGTGTAATGAGAATGGAGGGGTATAAAATTCCTTCACACACCTGCTGTATCCCCCCTCAGGGAAATTTACGAAATTTAACAGAACAATAAAAACTTTTTCAAGTATACTCTGCTAAGGCTAGTCTTGTTTCATTACTGAACCTCAAACATGCCAGCTTCATGCTGCTTTTTTCTTGATCAGAAAGTTCTCCTTTCTTTATTTTGCTTACTTACAAACTCTCTCTGTTTTGAGATTTGCTCAAGACCCATGACCCTGGTGCCTTCGTTACTTCTCTTTCTCTGAAATAGCAGCTTTCTTGGAATTTGTTCCATGTCTTCTAGAATTTAATAACATACTCTACTGTCTTTTAAAAATCTTTTTTATGTGTGTGTATATGTCTGCTACTGTTTCATGTGTGTATGTCTATTCTCTGCATCTGGACAATAAACTCTGGGAGGTCAGGACACTTTGGACTTCTTTACAGTCTCTAAAACAAAGATGAAATTCCATGCACTTGTAGGCATTTGTTAAATTATATTTATTTGATTATTTTTTTCCAGTTTGAATAGAATCTGGAAAAGCTTGGAAATTTGGTGCTAAGCCAGCCCCTATCAATGTCCTAGCATCAGATCAAGCTCATCTTTTGGCAGCTTAGCACGTATGAGGCTGGAAGATGTAGATGTCTCTGAAAACTTGAAAGTCTGAGACTTTTCTGCAAAATCTTTCCTAATAACACCATCACATGTTTCTTATGATACCTCTAAAGAGAGCTTCTTATCAACTTCTGGGCCTCACTTTAGGTATCGTTTTAGAACTAACTCACAATGCCATTCTTTTGAAGACACTGGTTTTGGATCCTGAAAATGGTTTCTGAGTTCTTTCTGATCTCAGCTCTTGAGAACTGAGACTCTTGTTCTTCAGACCTCTCATCCAGGATCCCTAACAATAAAAGATAACTTGATGCAGGAGTTTTTGTTGTGGTTGCATTTATTGTTTGCAAGATAAGCAGGTAGAGAGGCAGTGTGTTGTTTTTTAAATCAGGAGAAAATAAATCATGCTTAGATTGTACAGTGTTATTGACTAACATTAAGGTGTAGGAGCCATCTCTCACCATATGGCCATGTGAGAGAAAGAAAAAAGTGCACATTAGGGAAAGGGAGGTGTAGCAGAACTCAGACCTCAGCGCAGCTAGGTAGCAAGTCCAGGTTGTAGGTTTATGGACTTCAGTGTACCAAGTTTATCAAGTCTGTGTCCCAGTTACAACTCTGAGCTGATGTTATTCTTAAATAAAATGAAGCACTGCAAGCCAGAAGCAAGACATAAGATTCACCAGCTATGAGCATACTATTTACAGATTGAACTTGGGACCAAAACCATTATATGACATAATTTATGACAGAACTCAAGAAAATATGTTTTGACAGAGGTCTTAAAAAAGGGGGGGGGGGGGGCTAATATTCCAGACAGGATCTCTCTCTTTAGTAGAATGCAAACATTCTGCAATGTTTCCTCCCCTCTCGTAACCATCTTGAAGTTTAGATTTGATGAGAGTAGATAATGTTTTTCTTTACTACAAAGAAGCAGAGACTAAAACAAGAAGGGCTTCAATCTACACATACATAATTGCTTCAGTCTTTCTGGGAAACACAGCCTCATTTTAAATGGTAACATGGAGAGTGGTAAGGATTAAAACTGTGATATTTTATTGCCCCTGTCTGTGAATTATTTGCAAGGTTGGATAAATGTAATATATTTAAGCAGCTTAAGTCTACACATCATCAAGTGCTTTTTAAAAAGAAGCTATAAGTTGTCTTTGCAGTAATCTTGAACTTAGGGGTGGGTCTATATTGTAAAACTTTAAATAGACCCTGGAGCAATTGTATGAATCATTCTGATGGTTTTCATCAATTATTTGGATAATTCATTTATTGGTAGACTTGTATTTGATATATTAAAACTGGTCCTTGGAATGAAGATGTGTTGATTTAGAAAACTGAGCATAATTTTATTTACTGCCTACTATGACACTGATACTATGTGAAGTACTAGGAATAAAAAGATTTACTAGATGTTGCCTTTCTTGAGAGTCTATCAGGTTATTTTTAAAAGTCCTCCATTCCATATTTCATACACAGTCATACATTGCATAGCTATGTTCTGGTCAATGAAAAACCACATCTATGACAGTAATCCCATAAGATTATAATGGAGCTGAAAAATTCCTATTGCCTGACTGAGGTTGTAACAGACCTAACATTGCAGCACAATGCATTACTCACGTGTGTGGTGATGCTGGTGTAAACAAATCTACTGTACTGCCAGTAATGTGAAAGTATAGTATATAAAACTGTGTACAGTACATAATACCAGATAATAATAAGCAATTGTCACTGGTTTATGTATTTATTCTACTACGCTTTTTTTTGTTGGTAGAGTGCATGCCTTCTACTTATTAAAAAATAACTGTAAAACAGCCTCATGCAGGTTCTTCAGGAGAGATTCCAGAGAAAGGCATTGTTGTAGTAGAAGCTGACAGTTCCATGGTTGCTACTAGCCATGAAGATCTTCCAGTGAGATAAGATGTGGAGGTGGTAGACAGTGATATTGATGATTCTGATCCTGTTGCTATAAATAAAGCTTTAGCGCCACAAAAGAAATAGCCCTTGAATATAAAATTTTCTTTTTTTCTTCTCAGCATGGCAGTTTACTTCCATAGAAGGGTGAGCCCTCACAGATGGAGCAATAGTGAGCGCACACCCGGACAACGGAGGAATAAGGGGCCTTATTCCTGATGCACGTGACCCCTGCTGCCATGTCATTCCCCTAGTGGCTAGTGTTAGACGGCACAGGCTAAACTAATTCTGATTGGCTAATTTAAAGAGAGTGATGGGGTGAGTGGTTTGGCAGGAAAAGCAGTTATGGCAAAGCAGGAAATCAGAATGAGTCAGGGTGGAGAATGAGCAGGTAATCAGAATGAGTCAGGGTACAACAGGTAACCGGAATGAGTCAAGGTGGAGCAGGTAATCAGAAAAGGTTGCTTTATGAGGAAGTTAAGTTTAAAAGTAGAAGGTTACAAAAAAATAAGAGAATTTTACACCAATATCTCTGATGAACATCAATGCAAAAATCCTCAATAAAATACTGGCAAATCAAATCCAGCAGCACATCAAAAAGCTTATCCACCACGATCAAGTCATCTTCATCTCTCAGATGCAAAGCTAGTACAACATATGTAAATCAATAAATGTAATCTAGCATATAAACAGAACCAAAGACAAAAAACACATGATTATCTCAATAGATGCAGAAAAGACCTTCGACAAAATTCAACAGCCCTTCATGCTAAAAACTCTCAATAAATTTGCTATTGATGGAACATATCTCAAAATAATAAGAGCTATTTATGACAAACCCGCGGCCAATATCATACTGAATGGGCAAAAACTGGAAGCATTCCCCTTGAAAACTGGCAAAAGACAGGGATGCCCTCTCTCACCTCTCCTATTCAACATAGTGTTGGAAATTCTGGCCAGGATAATCAGGCAAGGGAAAGAAATAAAGGGTATTCATTTAGGAAAAAAGGAAGTCAAATTGTCCCTGTTTGCAGATGACATGATCGTATCTTTAGAAAACCCCATTGTCTCAGCCCAAAATCTCAAGCTGATAAGCAACTTCAACAAACTCTCAGGATACAAAATCAATGTGCAAAAATCACAAGCATTCTTATACACCAATGACAGACAAACAGCCAAATGATGAGTGAACTCCCATTCACAATTGCTTCAAAGAGAATAAAATACCTAGGAATCCAACTTACAAGGAATGTGAAGAACCTTTTCAAGGAGAACTACAAACTACTGCTCAATGAAATAAAAGAGGAAACAAACAAATGTAAGAATATTCCATGCTCATGGATAGGAAGAATTAATATCGTGAAAATGGCCATACTGCCCAAGGTAATTTATAGATTCAATGCCATCCCCATTAAGCTATCAATGACTTTCTTCACAGAATTGGAAAAAAAGACTTTAAAGCTCATATGGAACCAAAAAAAGAGCCCACATTGCCAAGAGAGTCCTAAGCCAAAAGAACAAAGCTGGAAGCATCACGCTACCTGACTTCAAACTACGCTACAAGACTACAGTAACCAAAACAGCATGGTACCAGTACCAAATGAGAGATACAGACTGATGGAACAGAACAGAGTCCTCAGAAATAATACCACACATCTACAACCATCTGATCTTTGACAAACCTGACAAAAACAAGAAATGGGGAGAGAATTCCCTATTTAATAAATGGTGCTGGGAAAACTGGCTAGTCATATGTAGAAAGCTGAAACTGGATCCCTTCCTTATACCTTATACAAAAATTAGTTCAAGATGGATTAAAGACTTAAATGTTAGACCTAAAACCATAAAAATCCTAGAAGAAAACCTAGGCAATACCATTCAGGACATAGGCATGGGCAGGAACTTCATGTCTAAAACACAAAAAGCAATGACAACAAAAGCCAAAATTGACAAATGAGATCTAATTAAACTAAAGAGCTTCTGCACAGCAAAAGAAACTACCATCAGAGTGAACAGGCAGCCTACAGAATGGGAGAATATTTTTGCAATCTACTCATCTGACAAAGAGCTAATATCTAGAACCTACAAAGAGCTCAAACAAATTTACAAGAAAAAAACAACCCCATCAAAAAGTGGGCAAAGGATATGAACAGACACTTCTCAAAAGAGGACACTTATGCAGCAAACAGAAACATGAAAAAATGCTCATCATCACTCGCCATCAGAGAAATGCAAACCAAAACTACAATGAGATACCATCTCAAACCTCTTAGAATGGTGATCATTAAAAAATCAGGAAACAACAGGTGCTGGAGAGGATGTGAAGAAATGGGAACACTTTGACACTGTTGGTGGGACTGGAAACTAATTCAACCATTGTGGAAGACAGTGTGGCGATTCCTCAAGGATCTAGAACTAGAAATACCATTTGACCTAGTCATCCCATTACTGGGTATATACCCAAAGAAGTATAAATCATGCTGCTATAAAGACACATGCATACATATGTTTATTGAGGCACTGTTCACAATAGCAAAGACTTGGAACCAACCCAAATGTCCATCAATGACAGACTGAATTAAGAAAATGTGGCACATATACACCATGGAATACTATGCAGCCATAAAAAATGAGTTCCTGTCCTTTGTAGGGACATGGATGCAGCTGGAAACCATCATTCTCAGCAACCTGTCGCAAGAACAGAAAACCAAATACCACATGTTCTCACATATTAGTGGGGGCTAAATGATGAGAACTTATGAACAGAAAGAAGGAAACAATAGACACTGGGTCTACTTGAGGGTGGGGGGTGGGAGGAAGGAGAGGAGCAGGAAAGACAACTATTGGGTACTGGGCTTAGTAACTGGGTGATGAAATAACCTGTAAAACAAGCCCTGTGACACAAGTTTACCTATGTAACAAACCTTCACATGTACCCCTAAAGCTAAAATAAAAGGTTTTCTTTTAAATAGAAAAAACAAAACAAAACTAGAAGGCAAATAATTGAACGTACTAATATATCGATTCTTTGAAGAGAAATTTTGAATTCATATCTAACACTGTGTAGGCCTAAGCTAATGTGTATGTTTTTGTCTTTGTTTCTGATAAAAAAGTTTAAGAATAAATTTTTTAAATTTAAAAATATAAAAAAATTATAGAATCAAGATATAAGAAAAGAAAATCTTTCTTGTACAACTGCACAATGTGTTTGTGTTTATAACTAAGTTTTATTACAGAAGAGTCAAAAATTGAAAAATTAAAAAGTTTATAAAGTAAAATGTTGCAATGATCCAAAGTTATTATCAAAGAATAAAATATTTTAAAAATAAATTTAGTGTAGCATAAGTGTATAGTATTTATAGAGTCTGCAGTATTGTACAGTTGTGTCCTAACCCTTCACATTCACTCTCCATTCAGTCGGTGACTCACCAACAGCAACTCCCAGTCCTGCAAATTACATTCATAATAAGAGCATTATACAAGTGTACCTTTTTTTATCTTTTATACAGTATGTTCACTATACAGTTTCTTTGTTTAAATATGTTTAAATATACAAATACGTACCATTGTGTTACAATTGCCCACAGTGTTCAGCAGAGTAACACGCTGTATATTTGTACCCCAGGAGCAATAGGTGATACCATATGGCCTAGGTATGTAGTAGGCTATACCATCTAGATTTGTGAAAGCACACTCTATGATATTCACAAAACAATGACAAAATTGCCCAATGATGCATTTCTCAGAATATATCCTCATCATTGTGACACATGACTGTATATCTAAGAGTAAATGTTTAGAGAAGTCACAGAAATACAAAATTTAAAGACAATCTAACAACAGCTTTACTTGTTCAGGGCCATCAATTAAAGAGGAGAAGGATAATTAATTCTTGAAGACATCTATTTTTTTTTCTACACAGAGGGAAAAAATCTTGCCAAAATAGAAAAAAAACAACAGGATTACTGCAATCTTTGTTATATCATTTACTTCTGTGTGAAATTTCTACAATGAAGCTCTGGCTATATTTAAGAAGTGACTTGGAACCACCAGTTACATTTGGGTTGGATCAATTTCTTCCCTGATGCCTGGACACATTTAGAACAATTGAAATTCAAGATATGTGTCCCCCAAGAATTTTAATTCATAATCTCTCATCATCTCTCTTTGCCAGTAGAAGCCCTTGTAGACTTCCCTTGAAAATAGAAGAAACAGATAAACACAGAATTGGATAATGTCTTTGTACCTTACTTCACTCAATGAACATAGTCTATAGAAATATGATATCTTAAAAATGAAAGCAAATTTAATATTTTAAAACTAAAAAATTCATACCTAAAAATACGAATTGGGGTAGACACATTTTCTGAAGTTATTTGATCCTTCACAGAAAATTCAAGGATAAGAAACAGAATGAATTATAGAAAATTATGCCTAACAAAATGCCACACTCTAGTCACTTCCATAAAAGTGTCAAGATTTCAAAGGATTTGGGTTCAAGTACTGTTGTAAGAAAAAAGTATGTTACATTTCACCAATGAATAATATTTGAGCTGAGATTAATTAAGAATTGTATTCATCTGATGAGGACACAAAATAGGTAGGTTTTGAAAGAAGTTGTGAATGGTTTTGAGTAATAAAATTGAAGCATTTTGCCAACATCCATTGTCATAAGTCTGATAAGAAATATTCTGCAGCCTATTCTCTCTGAAGCCTGCTACCTAAAAGCTTCATCTGTGTAGTGCAATCAAATTAGAACTCAGGACTAATAAATTCACTCAAAACCACACAACCACATGGAAACTGAACAACCTGCTCCTGAATGACTACTGAATAAGTAACGAAATTAAGGCAAAAATAAAGATGTTCTTTGAAACCAAAGACACAACATACCAGAATCTCTGAGACACATTTAAAGCAGTGTGTAGATGGAAATTTATAGCACTAAATGCCCACAAGAGAAAGCAGGAAAGATCTAAAATCAACACCCTAATATTACAATTAAAAGAACTACAGAAGCAAGAACAAACAAACTGAAAAGCTAGCAGAGGGCAAGAAATAACTAACATCAGAGCAGAACTAAAGGAGGCAGAGACACAAAAAAACCTTTCAAAAAATCAATGAATCCAGGAGCTGGTTTCTTTGAAAAGATCAACGAAATACATAGACTGCTAGCAAGACTAATAAAGAAGAAAAGAGAGAAGAATCAAATAGATGTAATAAAAAATGATAAAGGGGATATCACCACTGATCCCACAGAAATACAAACTACCATCAGAGAATAATATAAACACCTTTACGCCAATAAATTAGAAAATCTAGAAGAAATTAAAAAATTTCAGGACATATACACCCTCCCAAGACTAAGCCAGCAAGAAGTTGAATCTCTGAATTGACCAATAACAGGTTCTGAAATTGAGGCAATAATTAATAGCCTGACAACCAGAAATGTCCAGGACCAAATGGATTCACAGCCGATTTCTACCAGAGGTACAAAGAGGAGCTGGTACCATTCCTTCTGAAAACATTTCAATCAATAGAAAAAGAAAGAATCGTCCCTAACTCATTTTATGAGGCCAACATCATCCTGATACCAAAGCCTGGTAGGGACACAACAAAAAAAGAGAATTTTAGGATTTTAGGTCAATATCCCTGATGAACATCGATGCAAAAATCCTCAATGAAGTACTGGCAAACCGAATCCAGGAGTACATCAAAAAGCTTATCCACCATGATCAAGTGGGCTTCATCCCTGGGATGCAAGCCTGCTTCAATATATGCAAATCAATAAACATAACCCATCACATAAAAAGAACCAATGACAAAAACCATATGATTATCTCAATAAAGGCAGAAAAAGCCTTCGACAAAATTCAACAGCCCTTCATGCTAAAAACTTCCAATAAATTAGGTATTATGGAACATATCTCAAAATAATATAAGTTATTTTAGACAAACCTACAGTCAATATCATACTGAATGGGCAAAAACTGAAAGCATTCACTTTGGAAACCAGCACAAGACAAGGATGCCCTCCCTCACTACTCCTATTCAACATAGTGTTGGGAGTTCTGGCTAGGGCAATCAGGCAAGAAAAATAAATAAAGGGTAATCAATTAGGAAAAGAGGAAGTCAAATTGTCTCTGTTTGCAGATGACATGATTGTATCTTTAGAAAACCCTATCATCTCAGCCCAAAATCTCTTTACTGATAAACAACTTCAGCAAAGTCTCAGGATACAAAATCAATGTGCAAAAATCACAAGCACTCCTATACACAAATAATAGACAAATGGAGAGCCAAGTCATGAGTGAACTCCCATTCACAATTGCTACAAAGAGAATAAAATACCTAGGGATACAACTTTCAAGGGACGTGAAGGACATCTTCAAGGAGAACTACCAATCACTGCTCAAGGAAATAACAGAGGATACAAACAAATGGAAAAACATTCCATGCTCATAGATAGGAAGAATCAGTATCATGAAAATGGCGATACTGACCAAGGTAATTTATAGATTCAATGCCATCCCCATCAAGCTACCAATGACTTTCTTCACAGAATTGGAAAAAAACTACTTTAAAGTTCATATGGAACCAAAAAAGAGTCCTCATAGCCAAGACAATCCTAAGCAAAAAGAACAAAGCTGGAGGCATCATGCTTCCTTACCTCAAACTATACTACAAGGCTACAGTAACCAAAACAGCATGCTACTGGTAACAAAACAGATATAGAGACCAATGGAACAGAACAGAGGCCTCAAAATTAACACCATGCATCTACAACCATCTGATCTTTGACAAACCTGACAAAAACAAGAAATGGGGAAGGATTCTCTATCTATTAAATGGTGCTGGAAAAACTGGCTAGCCATATGTAGAAAGCTGAAACTGGATCCCTTCCTTACACCTTATACGAAAATTAACTCAACATGGATTAAAGACTTAAACGTAAGACCTAAAACCATAAAAACCCTAGAAGAAAACCTAGGCAATACCATTCAGGACATAGGCATGGGCAAAGACTTCATGGCTAAAACATCAAAAGCAATGGCAACAAAAGCCAAAATTGACAAATGGGATCTAATTAAACTAAAGAGTTTCTGCACAGCAAAAAAACAAATAGACAAACAAACAAACAAATACCTATCATCAGAGTGAACAGGCAATCTACAGAATGGGAGAAAATATTTGCAATCTATCCATGTGACAAAGGGCTAATATCCAGAATCTACAAAGAACTTAAACAAATTTACAAGAAAAAAGAAAAAAAGAAACATCAAAAAGTGGACAAGGGATATGAACAGACACTTCTCAAAAGAAGGCATTTATGCAGCCAACAGACAGATGAAAAAATGCTCATCACTGGTCACCAGAGAAACGCAAATCAAAACGACAGTGAGATACCATCTCACACCAGTTAGAATGGCTATCATTAAAAAGTCAGCAAACAACAAATGCTGGAGAGGAAGTGCAGAAATAGGAATGCTTTTACACTGTTGATGGGAGTATAAATTATTTCAACCATTGTGGAAGACAGTGTGGCAATTCCTCAAGGATCTAGAATTAGAAATACCATTTGATTCAGTAATCCAATTACTGGGTATAACCAAAAGGATTATAAATTATGTTACTATAAAGACACACTCACATGTATGTTTATTGTGGCACTATTCACAATAGCAAAGACTTGGAACCAACCGAAATGTTCATCAATGATAGACTAGATTAAGAAAATGTGGCACATATACACCATGGAATACTATGCAGTCATAAAAAGGATGAGTTCACGTCCTTTGCAGGGACATGAATGAAGCTGGAAACCATCATTCTCAGCAAACTATCACAACAAGAACAGAACATCAAACACTGCATGTTTCCACTCATAGGTGGGAGCTGAATAATGGGAACACATGGACACAGGGTAGGTTCCATCACACACAGGGGCCTGTCGGGGTTTGGGGAGCTGTGGGAAGGGTAGCATTAGGAGAAATATCTAATATAAATGACAAGTTGATGGGTGCAGCAAACCAACATGGCACCTGTATACCTATGTAACAAACCAGCATGTTGTGCACATATGCTAAACATATGTTTAGAACTTAAAGTATAATTAAAAAATTAATTTTAAAAAAGCTTCATCTGTGTAGTAAAACGTTGGTCTTTACAACCTGTTATCAAAACCCAGATGTTCCTTTCTATTGATCCCAGGTCTTTAGACAAACTCAACCGTCAACCAGAAAATGTTTAAATTTACCTACAGCCGAGAAGCTGTTCCCAAGCTTTGAATTGTCCCACCTTTCTGGACCATACCAATATATTTCTTAAATGTATCTGATTGATGTCTCATGCCTCCCTAAAATGTATAAAACCAAGCTGCAACCTGGCCACCTTGGGCACATGTTCTCAGGATATCCTGAGGGCTGTGTCACAGGACATGGTCATTCACATTTGGCTCAGAATAAATGTCTTCAAATATTTTAGAGAGTATGAGTCTTTTTGTAGACATATTATCATTTGTTCTACTTTTGCATTAAAAACTATAATATATAATGCGTTTCATTGTTTTCCATAATCATATATTAACAATAATTATAATAAAACTCTATCCAGATGAATTTTTTATAACATCAGAGCTTTAGGGACAGAGGGTAGACAACATAGTCATTGAAAGGACATATGATGTGAAAGGTGCTCAATACAACTTTCAAATGTAAATAAATATTATATTAGAATAAAATATTGTGGAAGAAGTGAAACAAAAATATGATTTTGTAGCATACAAATAAAAGGTAAAATTGTTCATACACTGATGTAAAATGCATGATGATAAGTTTTAATTACTATAGTTACATCCTGTTAAATATAATTAAAGGAGTGATCAAATTATTTTAAAGTGTTAATTATTAAAATATGCTGGAAATTAAAGGAGAGTTCCCAGAAACCAATATTTTAAATTGTCCCTTTACTTAGTGTCTTTTTAAAAAGCATCTTGAGTCAATAGACTATAGTTAATTCTGGATGGGTGAGATGGAAAATGAAAAGGAATGTGGAAAATAACAATTGTTTAACATCTCAATTGCAGACCCCTTAGGCAAATCAACTTTAGGAAACAGCACATATGAAAACTGAAGTACTGGAAATTAATTCACTTAAAGTGTATACGCCAGGGTACCCCTAAAAAGAGTCTCCATATACTCCCAGGGATAGGAGTCCCTCAGTTTGAACTGCTGGTATAGGGTACAATTGAGGAAAGTGTTCTGGAGATTTTTGCTAGGAGTGATTGATATTAGTGAAAGGCCATGTTAAAAGCAAGAAGAGTCAGAAAGGAGAGAAGTTCTGAGGAGGAGGAAGGCCCACCAAGGGCAACTTCAACAATTATCACAGTTTTATCACGTTTGAATATGATTGCCATGACTTTCCTGCATATTTACTCATTTTGAACTCTTGAATATGAAATAAATGAGTTTCTTACAGTCCTTGAGAAGAAATTGGATAGGATAAGCACAAATGCAAAAGGGGAAACATGAAAAAGTTTCCTCTTATGGAAATACTCTGGGAAACACTGTTTAGAGAATTACCTATTAGATGTTATGCTTACTCTGCTAGCCTAATTTTTTTCAGCCAAAGAAATACCAGAGGGCTTCAAATGAATCATCTTGACTTAATCTTGTCACAACTTGACTTAATTATCTTTCTGCCAATTATGTTAAAACCACTTTGCCCTCTAGCTTTGTATGTAAGTTGTGTTGGCATGGTTACCCGACACATTATTCCAAGTGTATTAATCCTTTAACTCTTCAAAGCAATAAATTCCTTATCCAATACCAATCCAATCAGTCTCAAAATTATAGACCATGGTATCAGTTTCTGAGTC
Source organism: Piliocolobus tephrosceles (assembly GCF_002776525.5). Lineage (NCBI taxonomy): Eukaryota > Metazoa > Chordata > Mammalia > Primates > Cercopithecidae > Piliocolobus > Piliocolobus tephrosceles. Next base: position 28,507,517 of record NC_045451.1, on the reverse strand, counting down.
TAGAAATTTATTACCATGAGGAGGCTTTATAAACTAATAGCTAATTTGTCTAAATATCTATTAAAGATTCAACAGAAAATATTAAAGAGAAAACATAGGAGGCATCACATCTTGCCTTAATGAATTAGTAATTCATGAAGATGAATTAATAATGGACCAAAAATGTCTTTTATAAATTTATCAACTCTCAAGACCAGCATCCCCCAAAAGCCCTGGGCTCAATTCTACAGCAAATGTTCCTTCAAGCTGGAGAAGAGAAAAAAAAAAATAGTTTCAGAAGTTTATTTTCTGAAAGGCGTATGGCAGTATGGAAGGTTTGGTGATACAATTGTTGCCACGATCACATATACCATTAAACAATATGAAGAAGAGAAAATTATTCTATTAAAACCACATTGTGCAGATAAAGACCCCAGGTTTTGGAACAAATTATATAATAGCAGTGTGATTTCGGTCAAGTCTTATTGCTTCCTGAATGTCAGTTATTTCAGGTAGACCAAGGATTCTTATTTGAGACTGTTTTTCACCACTAGGGACATTTGGCGACATCTGGAGTCATTTTTGGTTGTCACAATTAGGGGAAGAGGTTGCTACTGGCATCTAGTGGGTATTAACCAGAGATGCTGCTAAACATCCCGCAATGCACAGCTCTTTCAAGGAAGAATTATCTGGCCTCAAATGTCAGTAGCACCGACATGGAGAAACCTTATGTAGGGGTTAAAGACACTCAACTTGCCTTGCCTGTACTGAGGAAGTGTTATGAAGATAAAAGGGAAAAAGGATGTCAAGGTTTTAGAAGTCCATAATATTATATAATTGGTAGTATCATTATCCATGTATTATTTATTCCCATTCACCTTAGAACTCCGCCCCTTGACAAAAAGCCTCACGCCTTCATATTCTGCCATTTTCAGGATGTCTCAGTCTCTTCAATCCAGCTCCTTGCTCAGGTCTTTCTCTTCAAAGCCTCTGCCTCCTTTCCTAACTCCTATGCTGCATGAAAATACCTTCATTAAATGACCTAGTTTCTCTGGGTATTTTTAGATGATTAAATTTCCTGAGAAATTACTTTGAGTTGATGGCTCAAAACATAATTGTTAATAGTTATATATATATATTTATCTGTGTGTATACATATGTATACTTGTATATATTTTAACTTGTATATATGTATATGTATATATATGTGTGTGTATATATATATATACACACACACAGAATCAAAGGACTTTTTAACATGAGTAGAATTTCAATTTTTCTTTTTGCAATGATTTTCTAAAAGTGGGCAGAAAAATCCTAGATTCTGGAGAAACATCACAACAGAGGCCTTGAAGGGCATGAGAAAAAAGTAGAACAAGATCTTTCAAAGTCCTCTGCTTCCTTTTTAAGATAATAAAAGTGTGACAAATACAATAAATCCCAGAATCAGGTTTTCTGACCACCAGTCCAGTATCCTTTCCAATCTGCCACGTTGGCTTCTACATAATGATTACCTTTGAACAAGAGGTGTTAGTGGCCTAATGCAAAATAATAAGTCATGTGGGAATTTTCAGGTCCAATCTGTAGCAGAAGAAGTGAGGTGGGCATGTTCAAGTGGAAATCTTTTGGTATCTTCAAATAACATGTAGTCTAAGATCACTGATTCTGCCAGTAGTTTGCATTAGGAGGCTGAATCACTGCATTCACGAGTAAATCACTGCATTCATGAGTAAAGCCGTTTCTTGCTGGTTTCTTCTTCTCTCCAGATCATTCCCTTTTATGGAAGAGGAATGAATGGACACAGTAAAGCATCCACGTCTTACTGAACTGTGTACCCCAAACCAACCCAGTCATAAAATTCACTCGGGGGAGCTTGTTATAAAATTACCTGGATCTATGCCTCACAAGCAGAGTCAGAATCTTCATGTCTATAGGTCAGAAATCTTTATTTTAACTTGGCAACCATTACTATCACAACAATATAATTGGTTAAAAAAAGAAATATTAGAATCAGGAAATGTGAATAATTGATGTGATTATGTTTTATTGGTATTGCCATTGAATCAATTGGTTGTTCTGGTATCCTATAGCCATAATATGTATTGTCCAAATAATAGAAAGGACCAATCTTCTCTCCCTAAATTAAAAAAAAAATAAAACATAAGGCTACCAGTCTCTTTTTCTCCACAGCTGGCATCTCAGGGCCACTCAGACTGGTATGCATTCCACCCTCCTTTTGGCATTCCTCCTACAGAATTTAAAACCTATAACCACAAATGTTAAGCATCCATATGGCACTTTATGCCTGTGCAATGTTTTATTTTCATTTTTATTCGTCATTTCTGGAAACAACTCTCTAAGGCAGGTTCATGTCATCACCCTTAGATGATAGATGAAGGAAGACAGCCTCACAGAAGGTCTGGTCACACAGCAGGGAGAAGGCTGATTTTCCCTCCAGGCTCCGCTGCTTCTATCTCATCTCTACATCGCTGTGCTGGAGAGCTTCCATTTGCCCAGCCAGAGCCATGCTCCTCTGCCTAGGGAGCCTGACATGTACCAATAGACCAATAGACTCTTTTGCCCTTGTCTTCTGTTTGAGTTCGGCTATTGCAGAGAACAAGAGACCAAAAAAAAAAAAAAAAAAAAAAGAAAGAAAGAAAAAGGAGGATGTTAGGAATGGAGTATTTATTTCTCTAGCTCTCTTTCTGAGGGGACATATAAGAATGAAATTAGAACTCAGGATTAAGAAATTCACTCAAGGCCGGGCGTGGTGGCTCATGCCTATAATCCCTTTGGGAGAACAAGGCAGGTGGATCACGAGGTCAGGAGATAGAGACCATCCTGGCTAACAGGGTGAAACCTGGTCTCTGTTAAAAATACAAAAAAATTAGCCAGGCATGGTGGCAGGCACCTGTAGTCCCAGCTACTCGGGAGGCTGAGGCAGGAGAATGGCTTGAATCCAGGAGGTGGAGCTTGCAGTGAGCTGAGATCACGTGACTACACTCCAGCCTGGGAGACAGAGTGAGACTCCATCTCAAAAAAAAAAAAAAAAAAAAAAAAAAAAAAA
>NC_045451.1:28502755-28504371 GCF_002776525.5 Piliocolobus tephrosceles | reverse complement strand
AAACTGCAAAACTACATGGAAACTGAATCTGCTCCTAATTACTACTGGGTAAATGGGTAAATAATGAAATGAAGGCAGAAAGTAATAAGTTATTTGAAACTAGTGAGAACAAAGACACAAGGTACCAGACACAGCTAAAGCAGTGATGAGGGAAATTTGTAGCACTAAACGCCCACAGAAAAAAGTGGGAAAGATCTAAAATCAACACTCTAACATCACAATTAAAAGAACTAGAGAAGCAAGAGCAAACAAATTGAAAAGTCAGCAGAAGACAAAAAATAACTAAGATCAGAGCAGAACTGAAGGAGACAGAGACATACACATACACACATACAAATAAAAAACCTCGAAAAATCAATGAATCCAGGAGCTGGTTTGTGAAAAGATTAACAAAATAGAACTCTAGTCAAACTAATAAAGAGAAAAGACAGAAGAATCAAATCAAATAGATACAATAAAAAATGATAAAGGGTATATCACGGCTGATCCTACAGAAATACAAACTACCATCAAAGAATATTGTAAACACCTCTACACAAATAAACTAGAAAATCTAGAAGAAATGGATAAATTCCTGGACACATACACCCTCCCAAGACTAAATCAGGAAGAAGTCGAATTCTTGAATAGACCAGTAACAAGTTCTGAAATTGAGGCAGTAATTAATAGCCTACCAACCAAAAAAAGCTGAGAACCAGACAGATTCATGGCCAAATTCTACCAGAGGTACAAAGAGGAGCTGGTACCATTCCTTCTGAAACTACTCCAAACAGTAGAAAAAGAGGGATTCCTCCTTAACTCATTTTATGAGGCCAGCGTTATCCTGATACCAAAACCTGGCAGAAGCACAAAAAAGAAAAAAAAAAGAAAAGAAAGACAATTTTAGGCCAATTATCCCTGATGAACATCAATGTGAAAATCCTCAATAAAATACTGGCAATCCGAATCCAGCAGCACATCAAAAAGCTTATCCACCACGATCAAGTCATCTTCATCTCTCAGATGCAAGGCTAGTACAACATATGTAAATCAATAAATGTAATCCATCACATAAACAGAATCAAAGACAAAAATCACATGATTATCTCAATAGATGCAGAGAAGGCCTTCGACAAAATTCAACAGCCCTTCATGCTAAAAACTCTCAATTAACTAGGTATTGATGGAATGTATCTCAAAATAATAAAAGCTATTTATGACAAACCCACGGCCAATATCATACTGAATGGGCAAAAACTGGAAGCATTCCCTTTGAAAACCGGAACAAGACAAGGATGCCCTCTCTTTTTTTTTTTTTTTTTTAATTATACTTTAAGTTCTAGGGTACATGTGCATAACGTGCAGGTTTGTTACATATGTATATATGTGCCATGTTGGTGTGCTGCACCCATCAATTCGTCAGCACCCATCAATTCATCATTTATATCAGGTATAACTCCCCAATGCAATCCCTCCCCCCTCCCCCCTCCCCATGATAGGCCCCAGTGTGTGATGTTCCCCTTCCCGAGTCCAAGTGAGCTCATTGTTCAGTTCCCACCTATGAGTGAGAACATGCGGTGTTTGGTTTTCTCTTCTTGTGATAGTTTGCTAAGAATGATGGTTTCCAGCTGCATCCA
>NC_045451.1:28487155-28502355 GCF_002776525.5 Piliocolobus tephrosceles | reverse complement strand
TTTATTATACTTTAAGTTCTAGGGTACATGTGCATAACGTGCAGGTTACATATGTATACATGTGCCATGTTGGTGTGCTGCACCCATCAACTCGTCAGCACCCATCAATTCATCATTTATATCAGGTATAACTCCCCAGTGCAATCCCTCCCCCCTCCCCCCTCCCCATGATAGGCCCCAGTGTGTGATGTTCCCCTTCCCGAGTCCAAGTGAACTCATTGTTCAGTTCCCACCTATGAGTGAGAACATGCGGTGTTTGGTTTTCTCTTCTTGTGATAGTTTGCTAAGAATGATGGTTTCCAGCTGCATCCATGTCCCTACAAAGGACGCAAACTCATCCTTTTTTATGGCTGCATAGTATTCCATGGTGTATATGTGCCACATTTTCTTAATCCAGTCTGTCACTGATGGACATTTGGGTTGATTCCAAGTCTTTGCTATTGTGAATAGTGCCGCAATAAACATACGTGTGCATGTGTCTTTGTAGTAGCATAATTTATAATCCTTTGGGTATATACCCAGTAGTGGGATGGCTGGGTCATATGGTACATCTAGTTCTCTCACCACTCCTATTCAACATAGTACTCAAAGTTCTGGCCAAGGCAGTCAGGCAAGAGAAAGAAATAAAGGGTATTCAAATAGGAAAAGAGGAAATCAAATGGTCTCTGTTTGCAGATGACATGATTGTATATTTAGAAAACCCCATCATCTCAGACCAAGATCTCCTTAAGCTGATAAGCAACTTCAGTAACATCTCAGGATAAAAAATCAGTGTGCAAAAATCATAAGCATTCCTATACACCAATAACAGACAAACAGAGAGCCAAATCACGAGTGAACTCCCATTCACAATTGCTACAAAGATAATACAATACTTAGGAATACAACTTTCAAGGGATGTGAAGGACCTCTTCAAGGAGAACTGCCAACCACTGCTCAAGGAAATAACAGATGATACAAACAAATGGAAAAACATTCCATGTCATGGATAGGAAGAATCAATGTTGTGAAAATGGCCATACTGCCCAAAGTAATTTATAGATTCAATGCTTTCCTCATCAAGCTACCACTGACTTTCTTCACAGAATTAGAAAAAAAAACTACTTTAAATTTCATATGGAACCAAAAAAGAGCATGTACAGCCAGGAGAATCTTAAGCAGAAAGAACAAAGCTGGAGGCATCATGCTACCTGACTTCAAACTATACTACAAGCCTACAGTAACCAAAACAGCATGGTACTGGTACCAAAACAGATACATAGACCAATGGAACAGAACAAAGGCCTCAGAAATAACATGCATCTACAACCATCTGAGCTTTGACAAACCCGACAAAAGCTAGCAATGTGGAAAGGATTCCATATTTAAAAAATGGTGCTGGGAAAACTGGCTAGCAACATGCAGAAAACAGAAACTGGACCCCTTCCTTACACCATAAAAATCCTAGAAGAAAACCTAGGCAATACCATTCAGGACATAGGCATGGGCAGGAACTTCATGACTAAAACACCAAAAGCAATGGCAACAAAAGCCAAAATAGACAAACGGGATCAAATTAAACCAAAGAGCTTCTGCACAGCAAAAGAAACTATCATCAGAGTGAACAGACAACCTACAGAATGGGAGAAAATTTTTGCCATCTATCCATCTGACAAAGGGCTAAATATTCAGAAACTACAAAGAACTTAAACAAATTTACAATTAAAAAATAACCCCATCAAAAAGTGGGCGATGGACATGAACAGACACTTCTCAAAAGAAGACATTTATACAGCCAACAGACATATGAAAAAAATGCTCATCATCACGGGTCATTAGAGAAATGCAAATCAAAACCACAATGAGATACCATCTCATGCCAATTAGAATGGTGATCATTAAAAAGTCAGGAAACAACAGATGCTGGAGAGGATGTGGAGAAATAGGAACACTTTTACACTGTTGGTGACAGTGTAAATTAGTTCAACTATTGTGAAAGACAGTGTGGTGATTCCTCAAGGATCTAGAACCAGAAATACCATTTGATCCAGCCATCCCATTACTGGGTAGATACCTGAAGGATAATAAATCAATCTACTCTCTTTTCCTTTCTCCACCATCATGGTGTGATCTTGCTTCCACTTCTCACCATGTCTTCTCACAAGACTTTCAGGATTAAGCGATTCCTGGCCAAGAAACAAAAGCAAAATTGTCCCATTCCCCAGTGGATTCGGATGAAAACTGGAAATAAAATAAGGTACAACTCCAAAAGGAGACATTGGAGAACAACCAAGCTGGGTCTATAAGGAATTGCACATGAGATGGCACATACATTTGTGCTGTCTGAAGGTCACAATCACATTACCATATCAAAGTGAAAACATCACCACTCTCTGGAGAGTTTGACGTATTTTCCTCTCTAAATCTATTATGAATGCGTTGGTTGGCTGGGTTAAATAATAAATATGTGAGGCCTTTCATTTCAAAAAATAAAAATAAAAATAAATCATTCTACTATAAATACACATGTACACGTATGTTTATTGCAGCACAGTTCACAATAGCAAGGCTTGGAACCGACCCAAATGCCCGTCAATGATAGACTGGATAAAGAAAATGTGGCACATATACACCATGGAATACTATGCAGCCATAAAAGGATGAGTTCATGTCCTTTGCAGGGACACGGATGAAGCTGGAAACCATCATTCTCAGCAAACTAACACAGGAATAGAAAACCAAACACCGCCTATTCTCATTCATAAGTGGGAGTTGATCAGTAAGAACACATGGACACAGGGAGGGGAACATCACACACCAAGGCCTGTCAGGGGGTGGTGGGCTAGGGGAGTGATATCATTAGGAGAAATACCTAATGTAGATGACAGGTTGATAGGTGCAGCAAACCATCATGGCACGTGTATACCTATGTAACAAACCTGCATGTTCTGCACATGTATCCCAGAACAAAGTGTAATTAAAAATAAAATAAAATAAAATAAAACAAAACAAAGAATGGTTGCAACCCTGGCCCAAAAGTCATTGCTCCCTTCAAGGTCATGACTCTCTCCTTGGGATTGTAGTAATGGCACCCTCTCCTTCTGCCAGCATGTCTAAGAGTCATAATAACCCCTCTTCCACCATTACTAGTCCTAGGATGCTGCCTTATTCCTTTTGTTTCCCTTTATTCGACCTACACATTTGTAGGCCATCAACTTCTTGCTGGGACCCTACTGACTCAATAATTGAACATCCACCTAAAGCTGTCATTAATTTTCATGTATAACACATCTTAAGCAAACCTTATGTTTCAAAATTCAAACATCAAATAAGTTTTAAACCAAAATGAATTCATCCTTTTTAGAATTTTATGAAAGCTATGACAATTTTACCCCAATGTTTATATGCATGCATGTGCACACACAGACACACACATATTCACACACTTTTGCCTAACAACTGAGTGGTCTTAGAGACCTATTGAAGCTCATCTGAAGAAGGTTATGAACACGAATGTTAGAGATAGTCTTTGTTTCAATTTTCTTATTTGATGTGTAAGAAATCACAGACACATGTCTCAGGACAAAAGGATAGTGACCGGCAGAAATGGAAACAGGAGTCAGACATGCCTCTGAACTGTATCTAATAGTTCTTTCTCTACAGTAAATATAAATATTAAATTGAGATTAGTTATTTCAACAAAATTTCTAGGGGTTTGTCAGAGTAGCATACTCCTTAGGTGTATTTTAAAAAAATACTCTTAAAGGAATGCACTTACTTATAAAATAGGGTGCATCTGTAAGCATTCTTTCCTGAGGAATAGGTTAGAGCTGTGAAGTGAGAATATAAACATAAGGGAAGTTGGTTTCTTATTTTCTGTATTATTTTGGTGATCAGCCAAAACTCAACGCTGACTTTTATTTCTTGATAAATCTAGGATTACCAAAAAGGCAAAGAGATATTTATTAGTCTGAGGTCTGCAGGGAAAGCTGCCCTTTTCTGAGAGCAGGGAGAGAAGGATACAGAAGCAAAATGCTGCCTCTGAAATCTACTGGCATCTTTATGATAGTCTATAATATGCAGGGTCTGGGTAGAAGAAGAATTACTCTTTTCTGTTACATTTACTGTTACTGGGCACCATCTGCAGCTCTGCATGCCCCAGAGGATGAGGGTCATGGAGAGGACTGGCATAAAGGAGACCGTGCTTGAGATGACTTTGCCAAGATGGCAGTTCTGAGCCCTATCACCAAACAAGAAAGCCTGTGCAGCTGCTATGAGGAATTGGCTGAGTCTCTGAAGCCAGTACAAATGGGGTGTAATGGATGGAGAATTTGTCTCTTAGCCATAATTTTGAAATCCAAAGGCCTCAGAAATCTAATTATTATTATTTTCTGCAAGTTTGTTGCAAATTCATTTGGAGGCAAAATCTGACCTGAATTGACTTGCGGCTATTTTTAAGCGCTGTTTATCCCACTTAGCATGAGTGAGCACAGTTTTCACTGCAACAATATTATTTTGATTACTGGGTATCGCTCCAGACTCTGCTAGTTATGTTATAATATATATGGTTTATGTATTGCATTACCTTTTTTAAAAAGTCGAGTTCTATAAAACATCAAGCTCCATGGTTTCAGATGAGTTATGGTAGACTTGTATTTTCTGTGGAATACAGAGCTAGAAATGCCTGGAATGGAAAAGGGAAAGAAAGGCTTGTCTTATGAAAGAAAGGATATCAATATGAGTTGATTGAGAAATCTTGAAAAGCCCATTATACCTCAGCTATCCATTTCTAATGTTTGAAATTCAACAATAATTTTAACAATAATTCACTCTCTGCTTTCTTTAATTCTGTCTGCTATTAAATAGATTGTAGATACCACAGAAAGAAAACACTTAGAACTCATAGAACATTTGCACCTTAGTGTAAGTTTTGAAAGGGAGAAAAAATGTTCAGAAACTACCCAACAGAATAAATGAAGTACATTTGTGGAGGATGGACACTGTGCTAAAAGGGGAGACCAGCTCATTCTATCTCTATCTCTTGGGAACCAGTTGCCCTGCTCCAGGAATTAACTGTGGTCTAGAGCAAAAGGGAAAACCACCCCAGCTTCATTAGTCCAAGGCAGGAGGGTCAGAAATGCACTGGGCATATTCTCTGCCAATTCAGTCTTAGCATTCCAGGCCAGAACGCATTGTCTAAATACATGAAAAAAAAGCTAGTCTCAAAGTCTAGAATACATCTAATGGAAATTACTCTTCAGACTGATTTTTTAAGTTGTTCAAGGACCCAGTATTATACATGTTGTTTCCATTCTTGCCATTCACTGCTTTTTAGTGTCACTTGATAAGGGGTAGTGAAGTGGATTGTGCTGCTTCTCTGGACCAGGTATCATCATCCTGAGATGCTCCTGACATTTCTAAACGTCCCTATTTCTCCATTCATAATACTGAGACCTTGGTTTAAAAAACTGCCATTCAGCTTTGTACTATTACCTGTAACCAAAGGGACATGTTTCACCATCATTGACAGAAATTGGGGTGAAAAGCAATGAGCACCAAGTTGATTGAAAGCTGCTTTTAGGCAGTGATGAATTCGCAGGACAGGTAAAGAATGCCTATGAAGATCACCCAGTTGTTCATGCCCTAGAGTTTCCAGATTTCCTTGGCACATAAAAAAGGGCTAAGCAGATCAGTGAGAATCAGAAAATAGCATGTTGATCCTCAAGGAGCTGCCAATCTAGTGGTGACAATTAGGCCAAAAGCAAGGGAAAGAAAGCAACTCAGCAGTGACGCAAAAAGAGCCAATGGTCTCATCTCAGTCAGCATGATCTGCAGGAAAAGGAGGCAAGTCAAGCAGGGTTGAATAAAAGTTCCTGCAGGAAAAGAATTTAGAACTAGCTCACTCATGATAAGAAGAAATACTCTCATATAATTACTTTGTGAAATAATTCAAAAAATGTGAAAGCTGCATATAAATGAAATAGAAAACACACGAGAGCAACATATTGTCTGCTTTTACATTTTTAAAGAAGTATTTCTTTTTTTTCTTAGGTTTAACAATTTATCTTTGCTACTGCAGTTTATATTTCTCATAGTATTCTTCCTCTCATAACATAGTATGAATCCTATAGCATTGAAAGGAAATATATTTCTTGAAACTGTCCAGTTATTTACTCCAAGTGGGTGGCAATCAAAAAGTACTGAAGAACAAATCCCTTTGAATTGTTAGAAGTCACAAGTCAAAATTAAAGAAAAGAAAGAAAAGAAATGAAGAAAGAAAAAGAGAGAAAAAAGATTAAACTGCCTTTTGTAAGTGTCTCAGATTTTCTTCCTAACAGATGAACACAAGAGTGATATTTCTGCTTTACTCTATTCCTTCCCCACTAACTAAATGAAACCAGAGTGGAAAATAGATGATTGTAGTGTGGGCACCATCTGAAGTAGGTTATACCTAATTTTATACAGAATAAAAAGAATTGAGAAAACATGTTTCATTCATTATATAAAATTTATAGTGTCTTTCATTCTGTTGAAGTTCCATGAATTTTTTGAAAACTTGCAATATATCTATCTATAAGAGCAATCTTATGCTCCATTGGCTGAATCAAGATGTATCAATTTTTTATATACATGGAAGACTCTTGAAGCATCAGACCTAAGACATATTAACTGGCCAGATGAGACTGGGAAGAGATAGAAACAAGTTACAGATAGCCTAAGTTAATGTCATCAACAGAGAATAGAGCTTTTGAGAGCTGGACAGACATCTCAGATGAGCTCCTTGAGATGATTTCCTTGCTGTTGTTTTTAGGAATTCCATTTTCAAGTCTATTATGGCAACCACTCAAAAGTATTTTTTGAAAAGAGAGGATATTGTTTTCTGTCAGTCTAACATTTAGTAGGCCAGTGTTTGATAACTAAGATATTAGGAAATAACCCAGCAATTATGCTATCAGAATTGGTCAAAATTATATCTTTTTTTTCTCCTCAGCTGGTCTCAATAAAAGTAACTAGCTTGAAAAGGACATATTTGTAGAATTGTTGCCACTAGGATAGGCCTGTTTAGAGGCCACATTTGATTCTTTACTAAAATTCTAGGAAAGCTTTCTTCAATTGTTCCTGTCACTTAAAGTGAGACTTACTTCTTTTTTTTAGGACAAAGGGGCAAGAATAGAAATACAAATAAAAATGGAAAACAAAGACATAGTAACATTATTTCTTTAAGTCTTAGTAAAGAATTTAGAGTGTATATATATATACAGGAATTTACATAAATATATGTAATTTTTTGGAGACAGAATCTCTCTCTGTCACCCAGGCTGGAATGCAGTGGTGCAATCTTGGCTCACAGCAACCTCTGTCTCCTGGGTTCAAGTGATGCTCCACCTCAGCCTCTTGTGTAGCTGGGACTACAGGCACCCACCACTACGCCTGGCCAATTTTTTTTTTTTTTTTTTTTTTTTTTTTAAGTAGAGATGGGGGTTTCACCGTGTTGGCCAGGCTGGTCTTGAACTCCTGACCTCAGGTGATCCACCCACCTCCTCGGCCTCCCAAAGTGCTGGGATTACAGGCATGAGCCACCACATCTAGCCTAGAAAATATATTTTAAAAATCTATTAGTAAGGAAGAATGTAGGAATAAGAATAAGAAGTTTGATTTAAGACACCATTTTAAGCACTACTGACCTTTCCTTCACTTGTCATTTAAACTTAATGTTTTCTAAAAAACATTAGATGTTTTTATACAAATGGATGACAGTCAACTTCATCTCTAAAGAACTCATTTTTTTCATTGTATTTTAAGAACAATCACAAATTTGGTTGTAAATGAGATTTTTAAATTTCTCAGTAGTTGAATTCAAGAAAACACTTTTTAGCTTCCTGAATGGCCCACTGTACTATAGGTCGTCGAAACACATTGGTAAATCTAGATGTGGAATAAACACTCACTGCCATAGGACCTATTGATTTGGCATTGAAATTTGAATCCTAGGATGCAGAATAAATAAATTACTACTAAACCATCTTACTTTGCCTACACAAAAAATAGGCCTCTAAGGCCTGCAGATTAAACATTTGAAAATAAAGTTTAGGAAATACCTTTAGTAAAATATTTTATAAATATAAAATAGAACACCAAATATTTTGAATGAGACATAAAATTACATTAAAGAGGTACATATATAAAGCAATATTTCTCAAATTTGAGTAATGTAGCTACCCTTTTTGAAGGGAAAACTGTAGATTTCTGTTTGCATAAATTAGTTAAATATGTACAAATAATAAGCTTATGTTTAATGTTCTTATGCAATTTTTAATCCAAAGCAAGTTTACAAACTGAAAACAGAGCTGCAAAAACAATAAAAATACAAAGTAACAATAATTTAATGTTTTATATAGTGCTTCACCATATCTATATCACCAACCAAAATATGAATATTGTATTGAAAAAGAATTTGTACACAATCATTTGGGTTTGATTTGTCTCTTCCATATTGTACCATTTGAGAACTCACTTTTTAAAGTGATATTTTACATTCAATTTATTACAAAACCTATTTCATATGAAATTCACTTAGTGAACTGTTTAATATTATTGAATCTAATGCTTTAATTTTCTTATTAGCAAGTGATGATAAATTAATTGGTTGAAAGAATCATCATGATCATGAATACAAATGAAAATATAGTCATTAAATTATATGGCAGCAGTCTGCTATAAGATGGTTATTCATATGATTCTGCATATGCTCATATTAAAATTTTTATCATTTACTTAAAATTCAAAATTCAAATATTTTTATGAAGAACTTGAGAATTTCTAAGAATAAGACCACTGACATCTAAGGATAGAATTCCATGGACTCTACTTTGAAAAAGCAGGTGGGGCCTATATGAACACTTTCTCTGATTGGGTTTCTCTTTTGTGACCCAGGGCATTGGGTCTAGATGGAGCAGTTTGTTCACATTGTTCAATGTAAATATGAAGATTCACGATCTGTACCTCATGCCTGGTTTGGGATCTACACCATGGCTGGTCACTTCACTGCATTACCCGCTTCCTTTCAAGAACTCTAGATCCCAAGGCTCTAGTGAGCTTCCCGGGGTGGGGGAATGTCACACTTCTCTGCAGTTCACAGCTTAAGAGGAAAGTACATCTGTGTAACCTTAGAGAGGAAGGACTCTGTCTTTGTTTTTGCCTGCTGTTCCCACACTGTCTTAATCTACTATTATCCCAAGCCAGTGTATTTTTCAGTGCTGCCATTGCAGTTTTCATCTCTAAAAGTGATATTTTAGTCTTTTAAGATAAATCTATTATTCGTCTCTGCTTAAATTTTTAACATACAAGATCAGTTATACTATTTGAATGGCTTTATCTGTTAATTCTAACATCTGTGTCCATTGTTATTTAGTTTCAATTGGCTGATGATGATGATATTATTTTTGAGAAGGAGTCTCACTCTGTTGCCCAGGCTGGAGTGCAGTGATGCGAAGTCGGCTCACCGCAACCTCTGCCCCTGGGTTCAAGCAATTCTCCTCTCTCAACCTCCGGAGTAGCTGGGACAACAGGTGCATGCCACCATGCCTGACTAATTTTCATACTTTTAGTAGAGACAGGGTTTCACCATATTGGTCAGGCTGGTCCCGAACTCCTGACCTTAGGTGATCCACCCACCTCAGTCTCTCAAAGTGCTGCAGGCCTGAGCCACCATGCCCGACCTTCTCCTGGTTAATTAGTAGGCACTGTCTGCTGATCTCTGGAATTTTCTCTTTGATTACTCTCTCTGATACTCTGTTTTGTGAACTCTAGTAATCTTTTTCTCTCCCAAATCTCAACTTGATCCTTTCAACAAGGGGAGTTTTTCCAGGTTCAACCTGGCTGTTCTCTCCATGTGCCACTACTTGGAAATTTTCTTAAGGAGATAAACTGAGGCAATGATAGGGTTCATCATTCTTGTATTCTATTTCTCATGAACATGATCCATCACTGAAGTGTCTTGAAAACTGTTGTAGATATGCTATTTTTGTTGTTGTTGTTGTTTAGACAGGAGGGTAGATCCTATTCCTGTTAATTGGAAGTGGAAGATCCCTATTAATTATATTTTTATGAAAAAGTACTAATTACATTTCAGCTGAAATATTTTATTTCATATTTTCTCTTGCATGTAGTAACATACCTTTTGACCCAAAGCAATGAAGAGTGCCCTTTGGCCGTTTCATTTTTCTCTTGTATGTTATATAAATTACTTATTTTAAATATTGAATCTTTCTTATGAAATAAAAATATATAACTTTTCCTTATATATGCATAGTTCATTAAGCTTGGGCTTAATGAAACCACATTATTATTAATACTTTTCAGTGCAGTCTCTTTTCTTCCCTGCATGCACTCCTTCTCTCTTTTATCCTTTTCTTGTATCTTCTAACCTAGGTCTTAATAACTTAAAATAATTTTTTTTCCATACCCATATAATTTCACTCAACATGTGTGCTTATATCCACACGTATATGGATATACCTGTAAGACAATCAACTGTTACCTTTAATTAACTTTATTTTTGTTCATTTTGCTGATGAGATCTCGTTGCTATTTTATCACTGTTATGTAAAGAACCTCTCCAGTTTTCAGCTCCATTAATGGTTACATTATCCCTCTCTTGCTATCATAATCAGATGCATATTTCTTGTTTATTTCTATACCTATTTCCTTCACCAATTCCCACGGTTTCTCTCCTGCTTTCTCCCACCCGAAAAGAATGAGATCTTTATAATATTTTTTCTTTCTGTACCTTCTACAAAGGCCTCTCTTTTACTGTGTTTGTTGAGAAGTTTAGAATTCTAATTTAAGGCTACATGTCGAATGTCTCTCTTTTTTTTAAAGCCCTTCTTTGTACTTACATTGCAAATTTTTGAACTATCTGTGAGGACGTATAAAACCATCCATTTATCTGTCTGTCTGTCTATCTCTCTCCCTCTCTATCTAGATATAGAAAGTTTTACCTACTCTCAGTCATTCAACACTTCTGACTTCAAGTATGTGTGAAGTCTTCCCCACATACCAAGCAATTCTCCAGCAGAGTTTTCAGTGGGGTGTCTCTAGTTCAATTCTATTCTGACACTGTCTACCTAGAGATAGCATCAGATCCCACAGGTTGAGGGCTGATTCCCTACTTCAAATGCCAGTCACAAGCCCAGGTTGTAGCCTGTGCTTCTGACCAAACAGGGTTATAAACCAAAGTTCCCATGATCTTCTCCTCAGGTTCAATTTATTTGCTACAGTAGATCACAGAACTCAGGAAAACATTTTACTTGTGTTTATTGGTTTATTATAAAGGATATTACAAAGGATACAGATGAACAGCCAGATGTAAGCAATGTGTAGGGTGAAGAATGAAGGAAGAAATACAGAGCTTCCATGACCCCCTGGACATACTAACCCTGCAGGAACACTTTTATTTCCTGCTCTCTGGAAGCTCTCAGAATTCAGTCCTTCAGGGTTTTTACAGAACCTTCAATATATGAACATACTTGATTAAACTAACGGCCATTAGTGACTGGCTCATCCTTCAGCCCCTGTCTTCTTCCTGGAGGTTAGTGAATTGGAGTTGTCTACAAGAAAAGATGGTAGAAGACCCCCAATATATTACAATATTACACTATACATGCCATTTAAATATTTAAATATATAAACACACAATTGTATAGGTGTGTGTACATATTTATACAGATATAAAATAAACACATATAAAGAGAAAAAGAGAGATGCAAAGTTCATTTTTAACCTCCATTTCCTTAACTCTACTATTTCCCCATTTTGATGGCCTTTTCTGGTTTACTTGTTGTGAAATTCTAATTGTTTTAAAGTAATTTCCTTTAAAGGAATACCTGAATGTTGTACCCTCTGAATTCTTCTGTTGTATTAACTAGGTATAGATTATATTAATATAACAAAGAACAAATAATAATAGCTTAAAAAGACAGAGTTTTATTTCTCTGCCACATTACAATCTAAGTGTAAGGAGAATGGGGAAAGATATGATGGCTCCAGAGTACCAAGACCTAGGCTCTTTGTCTTGTAGTTTCTTACTTTATGACCTCATATGGCTGCTCTAGCTTCTGCTATCGCATCATAGTTCTATAGACAGAAAAAGAAATAAAGAGAAGAAGGGAGCATGGTCCCTTTCTTTCAAGGTTGTACTCCCAAATTTGCATGCTTATTTTGTTAAAATATCTTTGTTCAGAACCAGATTATATGACCATAACTGGCTAAAAGGAAAATGGGAAATGTAATCCTTAGTGGACAAATCAAGTTTCCAGATAGAGTTTGTTACTTTAGAAGTAAAGAAGAATACATACAGGGGAATAACTAGGAGCCTCTGCACACATCTCAAATGTCAGTCTTCCACTCTGAAAGGTGAATGATTCCTTGGTTGGTTCTATAATTCAAAGATGTTTTCTTTTATCTTCCAGTGATGCTGGTGAGAAGTCTAATGCCAGTATGATTATTTCTCCTTTACTGATAACTGCTGTTTCTGCATGGAAATTTAATAGATTTCTCAAAGTGGGAATTTAATAATTTTAACAGGGAATATATATATATATATGTTGTACTGAAAAGAGTTAACATAGCAAGCTGAGGTTGCTGTCTTTAGAACTGCTTTCAAGGTTGACACTTGACTAACATTTGGGAACTTGACACTTGAATTATTCCCTAACTGCTAAAGTAGTTCACTGAACCTAGATTTGTACAAGCAATGGAATTTATAGTGAAGACTTGCTTGCCTTCCAAGAGTCTGAAATTATGCTATGTTCTAGGGAGAAGCTGTCTGCATTGACCCTTTCCCAATAAAAGTCTTAGGTTCTGAGTCTATAATGGACTTTATTGGGCAGATACAATATACATATGATATTGCAGGTTTTGCTGCTAGAGGACACATAGTGTGCTTCCTAATGAGAGGAGAAAGCATAGTTAGCCTGTGTATATATTTCTTCAGACTCCACCTCTTTTTTTTTTTTTTTTTTTCTTTCTGAGGCTGTTGTGTATTCTTCCACTGTAATAAATCTTAGCTGTAAGCAAAACCATATTCTGAGTCCTGTGAGCCTTTCTAGTGAATCACTGAACATATGTATGGTCTTGGATACCTCCTCAAACATATGTGTATCTTGTCTCATTAATTAAGGATAGGATTTGGATAACCCTTTCACTTTTCTGACTGAAGTCTGTAAATTGAAATTCTTTTTTTTTTTTTTTTTTTTAGCCTTTTTCCCCATTTGTTGTTATTTATTTTAATCTTTCTGAAACTCCTATAATTCTCATGTTAGTCCTTCTGGATTTATTATTCAAATCCTTTTCTGCTTGATTTTTATCTCTTTTTAACTTTTGCTCTGTGCATTAAAGATATCTCAACTTCATTATTTTTGCTTTCATCTTTATTAATTTATTCTTTTTGTTTATTATGTCATTCTTTTCCTAACTTCATAAGTTAGGTACTAAGCTTATACATTGTCAGCATTTATTCTTTTATGACATCAGCAAAATTTTCCTCTAAAAACCTTTTATCAATATTGTGCAGATTTTATTTTAATATTTTCATTGTAAATTAGTTCTATACATTCTAATTTTTATAAGTTTTTTCTCATGACTAAGTTAAGATTACAACTTAAAATTTAAATGTATGTAGTTTTGTTACTGAGTTCTTAATTTTAACATAATTAGTGTGGTCTGTGTGATACCAATGCTTTACAGTTTTTGCAACAATGAGACATTATCTTTATTATACTATAAAATGAACAAAATTGACCTTTTTTCCTAAGGGAGTCTCAGAAAGAATTAACCTCCAAGTTGTTATTAGGTCATATTATTAAACCTTTATCTTATTGAACATAATATATTTACTTTTATATTTTTACACTTGATAATTATAAAATCCATGGTTGCTGTCAGACTGATTTTACAGTTGCTTCTGTTGCTTAGTCGAATCTCATTCTTAGGAGACTGATTTCCTCTTTTTTTTTTTTTTTTTTTTTTTTTTCTGTCTTCACTATATTCATGTTCTTTGGAATCTTAACTGTCAAATTCACTGAGACCTGGGTTTAATGTATGCTTCTCAAGGGTACCCTTTAAATTTGGGACCACTTTAATCTAAACATTTAGCTTGGTGTTTCTTCTATCCTATGTGTAAAATGTTCACATAGAGAAAACTTTATAAGAACTAATTTTTTGTTGTTTGTTTTGCATACTTGGCCTTAGAGAAAACATGAAAGCTTTAGTGTTCTTTTTTGTTTTTTGTTTTTTGTTTTTTGTTTTGCCAACCAAGTGTGAATTTTTCCTAGTTCGTTATTTCCATTATAAAATAGTATCTTAAAGATCATAATTTATGATGGAGTAGCTTGCCTTCATGAACCTAGATCTGCTCTTCTCTTGACTTTTGTGTCCATTTATCTCAACAACCCTAGATTTCTTCTATTAGCATTTACTTCAAATCAAAACATGCTTTGCTTCTCTTTAGAATTTGCCTTTTCTGCAAGCTTAGGAAGGCACTTAATTTTTCTACATTAATTTTGTTAATTCAGTGAATTTTCTTCAGTAATTCGGTAAAGGAAATCAGTTTAGACTTAGTAGTTAGCCATACTTTTTTGATAATCTTTTTCATTTTATCTTTCAGGCTATATATGTGTGCCTTCAGAGTTGAAAGTGCAGCTCCTTCAAATACTCTATTAAATTGTTCAGTTGTAAAGCTATTTTTTTTTAGCTAAGAAAATTATTTGTCTGCATGTGTGAGAGTACTTCACTTAACGTTCTACCTAAGTGTCCTTATTATTTTCTTTTTTTTTTCTTCTTTGTTGAATTTCTTTTTTTTTTTTTTATTATACTTTAAGTTCTAGGGTACATGTGCATAACGTGCAGGTTTGTTACATATGTATACCTGTGCCATGTTGGTGTGCTGCACCCATCAACTCGTGAGCACCCATCAATTCATCATTTATATCAGGTATAACTCCCCAGTGCAATCCCTCCCCCCTCCCCCCTCCCCATGATAGGCCCCATTGTGTGATGTTCCCCTTCCCGAGTCCAAGTGAGCTCATTGTTCAGTTCCCACCTATGAGTGAGAATATGCGGTGTTTGGTTTTCTGTTCTTGTGATAGTTTGCTAAGAATGATGGTTTCCAGCTGCATCCATGTCCCTACAAAGGATGCAAACTCATCCTTTTTGATGGCTGC
>NC_045451.1:28358503-28486755 GCF_002776525.5 Piliocolobus tephrosceles | reverse complement strand
GTATGGGAGTCTAAGTCTCTTTGTAAGTCTCTAAGGACTTGCTTTATATATCTGGGTGCTCCTGTGTTTATTATTTTCTTATTCAGATTGTTGTCTGCCTTCTTAAACAGCTCTATTTCACTATTGTGAAAACAAGAAATCATTGATCTTCCCCTTTTTTTGTTGGTCATGCAGTCTCATGTCTAATTATAAGAGTTTTCTGAGAAGCAATAGTCCTGTAGATGATTGAAAATAAAGCTGTATGTTCTTGACGCCTTTCAATATAAAAACAGATTGGCAGTCAACCCACTGCTACACCACCTACAGGAATTCTTGTTATTTTGGGGTCACCAATTATTGTCTCAGTGTCAGGCAAAGGACGTTTTGGCTTATCCATTTTGGTTCTTCTAGCCACTCAGGGTCCAGCAAGATCAGGTCGTTTGTGAGTTCAATATCAATCTTCCCCCAGAGATCCTCAGTTCTACGTGGGTCAAACTCTTTCCAGGATTCAACAACCTTTGGTCCTAACTTAGGGCTCATGGCAGAAGAATACAAATACTCATCCACCTTTCAGGGAAAATGTTGAATCAGTTTTTCTGACTGGGATTTCCCTCAGCTCTCCAAGGTTCTATTGCACCCAATCACCCAGAAGACTGAGGAGACTGGCTCAGAAGTGACACATCTGAATTAGGTGGGAATAAAAGGGAGAGGCATTCTTGGAACAGCCTTTTACTCAAATACTTTCTGAGAATTAAGCTACTCACAGAATTAAGCATATAATAATCCACATTAAGCTATGACAGTCAACTTAATTTCATACTATATTCATAATACAATACATCATACAAATCAAACAGAATCACTCATTTTGTTAAATCAAGTTTTAGGTGATAGTCTACTGAACAAAATTGTTTACTTTCCTTTGTCTTCCCTATTCATATAACACAGTTTATAATTCAAAGAAAAATAGCAAAAGTATTTACTCCAATTACTTTTTCTGCTTTTTTTGTCTCTGATTATTTCTCCAAATAATGTCATGGAAACTGAAGTCTTTATTTCATTGATTTTCTGTTTTATTTTCTTAATTTTTTCCTCTTAACTGCCTTAAGAAAATATAATTTTGTTGTAATATATATCTCATAATTTGAGTTCTATTTTGTATCAAAGTGTTAACCAATAAATTATAAATCAATATATTAGTATTAAAATATTGAGAGTATTAATGAGATTGATAAACACTGGGGAGGTAGAGCAGTAAGGTACCACTTTAGTGAAAAATGCTCCTTAATTCAAATGCCAGCAAGCTAAGAATTTTGGGCAGGTCATTTAACCTGATTCTAGCAAGTTTAGATGAACAAAGCTACAATATCTCCTTTAATCTTCATATAAACCTATATTTAGCTTGTAACTACAGGTTTTTTAAAAAAATTTCTT
The DNA here is from genome assembly GCF_002776525.5 of Piliocolobus tephrosceles. NCBI lineage: Eukaryota > Metazoa > Chordata > Mammalia > Primates > Cercopithecidae > Piliocolobus > Piliocolobus tephrosceles. Next base: position 28,485,342 of record NC_045451.1, on the reverse strand, counting down.
TAACCAGGAGAAGCGTTCGAATAATCAATTTTAAAATAAGAATTCTAGGAGACACGTTATCTGGCAGATTGGAAAACATTGAAAGTATATGATCCTCAATTATCATTTTGTTTTCAGGAAGCAAGCTTGGTGGAGCAGTCAGAATAGAAACTTTGGAGTCAGAAAACATGAATCTGGATCTTGATTTTACCATGTACCTGCTGATCAGCATTTGAGCCTATTTAATCGTGATAATTCCTACCTAGTTACTAAGTGGTCCACTGTTTTTTTTTGTTTTTTTTTTTTTTTTTTTTTTTTTTTTTTTTTTTTTTTTTGAGATGGAGTTTCACTCTTGTTGCCCAGGGTGCTAGAGTGCAATGGCACAATCTTGGCTCACTACAACCTCCGCCTCCCGGGTTCAAGTGATTCTCCTGCCTCAGCCTCCCTAGTAGCTGGGATTATAGGTGTGTGCCACCACCCCTGGCTAATTTTGTATTTTTAGTAGAGACAAGGTTTCTCTATGTTGGTCAGGCTGGTCTTGAACTCCCAACCTCAGGAGATCCACCCACCTCGGCTTCCCAAAGTGCTGGGATTACAGGCGTGAGCCACTGCATCTGGCTAAGTGACTCACACTTTTTTGGTTTCCTCATTTCTCCACGGCCACTGCTGTTTTCTTTTTTCAGTTTCTTTTCCTAAGTTTTACCTAAAAATGTCACAGCTTCCCAGGAATCAGTCAGTGACCTTTCTATATATTTTTATACACAGCCCCAAATGAACTCATTCTTTCATCCATTGTGAATTATTAGCTCTGTTTTTACTTCCCCTGTATCTTCAGCTCATCCTTCTGATCTCCGAAATGTGATGCCATTGGTAATGACCTATGAGAATTCCACTGAAAGAGCTCAGAGACACAACAAAATTAACACTTGGCTTTTTGAAACAGAGTGCTCAATTTCCACCTCATTCACCCCATTAATCCCACCATACACACACACACAGTCACATACACACACACTCCTCCCTCAAGCCTTCTCCATATGAGCTCATGGTGTCATCATCATCTAATTTACTTAAGTCAGACTCTTGGAGTTACTCTTGACTTTCTAATTTCCTCACCTCCTTCTACACATATACAATGGATAAGGTATGAAAATATATCTTAAATTGATTTTTATCTTTCCTCACATCCAGCAATCCAAACATAGTTACCATCAACATGTTTCTTCTGATCTAAGAAATAACTCCTAACTGATACCCTTCCTCCACTTTTATCTTCGTCATATTCTTTCCACAGCAGCAAAAGTGATCTTTAGATACATGAAAGGGCTCATGATATTCTCCTTCTTAAAACCCTTCTGTGTCTTTTCACTCTGATGGCAATATAATTCAAACTCCATATCCTGCAAGCCCCTGAAATAATCTGATTTCTCTTTACTTCCTCAACATTACATTGTGTCATTCTCTCCTATGCTATATCTACCCTGGTTTCCTTAATTTAAGTTCTTGGGTACCTGTGCAGGATGTGCAGGTTTGTTACATAGGTAAACGTGTGACATGGAGGTTTGCTGCACCTATTGATTCATCACCTAAGTATTAAGCCCAGTTTGCATTACCTGTACTTCCTGATGTTCTCCCTCCCCACACTCAGGCCCCAACAGGACCCAGTGTGTATGTTGTTTCCCTCCCTATGTCCATGACTTCTTATTGCTCAGCTCCCACTTATGAGTGAGAACTTGTGGTGGTTAGTTTTCCATTCCTGCAATAGTTTGCTGAGGATAATTGAACTTCAAGTTCAATTCCTGTCCCTGCAAAGGACATAATCTCATTCCTTTTTATGGCTGCATAGTGTTCCATGCTGTATAAGTACCACGGTTTCTTTATCCAGTCTATCATTGATGCGCATTTGAGTTGATTCCATGTCTTTGCTATTGTGAATAGTGCTGCAGTGAACATATGCATGCATGTATCTTTATTATAGAATGATTATTTTCCTTTGGGTACATACCCAGTAATGGGACTGATGGATCAAATGGTATTTCTGTTTCTAGGCCTTTGAGAAACCACCACACTGACATCCACCATGGTAGAAGTAATCTACATTCCTACCAACAGTATAAAAGCATTTTTTATTCTGTACAGCCTCACCAGCATCTGTTGTTTCTTGACTTTTTAATAATGGCCATTCTGACTGGTATGAGATGGTATCTCATTGTGGTTTTCATTTGCCTTTCTCTGACGATCAGTGATGTTGAGTCTTTTTTCCTTTTTATTCTTGGAAACCAAGATCATACATATCCAAGGACTTTGTGCTTTCAAATTACCCTTTTTCCATGGCTAGAACTTACATTTCCTTCAGGTCATAGTGGAGATATGACCTCCTTAGAATAATCTCTTCTGGCTCCCAATATTAAGTAAAATAAAACAAAACAAAAAACATTAGATTATTCCATTTCACCTACAGCATTTGTCATAATTTGTAATTATTCAGATGTTTTTGCTTGTTTATTTTCTGTCCATTTTGTCTATTATAATTTATTTTATCAATATATTCAGTGCTGTGTATTGCCCAGCATGTTCTGGGGTCTCTGAGTATGTACATTTCATGAATGAATTCATCCAGTGAACACAGGATGCCTTTTTCTTGCCCCACTACCCACTGTGCAACAGAGTGGTGAAATGGAAGGGATCCAAACCCAGATTCTAAATCTGGCTACATAATTTTCAAGCCATCCTGTGTTTTAAAGTATAGTGTGTTTATTTTTTTTAAACTATTGGAGGCATAGTAAGGCCAACAGATCAGGAAAGGACTACCATTGAACAGACAGCCTATTATTCACAGTCCCCAAAAGGAGATGGCATGACACACCACAGGGAGCCACACTGGGAAGCCCTGGGATCAGTCAGGAGGCAGAGGGAGCTGGGAAAATGCAGACAAGAGCCTTTATTATTGTTTCTGTGGGAAGGTATGGGCAAGGCAGGGTACTCAGGCTTAGCATGGGCTAGTCTGAATAACTTCAGCAGGCTCTGGGCTGGCTCTGGGGCTTAGGGACTGTCTCTGGTTGTGTGGCAACTGCCCCTGGGGTAATTTAGGCAGATAAAGAATAGTCCAGATATAAGAGGCTATAAGGAGTAGTTTGAGTGCAGGCTTTGGATTGGCAGTGTGAATTTGGAAAGAATGCTTAGGGATGAGTTTGCTATCCAGGGATTGACTGTCTCTGAGAGGGGCAGTCCCTTCAGAGTCAGCAAGGTCCTAATGTTCAAGCACCAGAATACAGAAAATAAAAGGCATGTCTAATACAACTACTTTGGTGGGTAAGTCCCTTGGCACCACTCTACCTCAGACTTCATGTCTGAAAAAATGGAGATGATTATTATGTTCTGTTTCAAAAAATCAGTGGATAACAGATGTGAACGGACTTTGAAAATACTAAATTCCCAGGTAAAGATATCTATTCTTTTATAAGAACAGCCCATCCAGAAATCATGAGAGCCGTACTTTCTTTTCACACAGTTGATGTATTTGTAGCCATTTGCTCCAATTCCTTCCATTCACCTGTGAGACTAATGATCTGATTAAACAAGACAGCTGACCAGGGCAGGGGGAAAGAGGTCAATCAGAAGCCAGGCAGTAGAGTGGCACTAAATGGGCCTGGCCTCATTAACATCATGCCCTAAACATGTGAACTAAGCAGCCACTGTCATGTCCTTATGACATAAGAGAGAGGTCTAAGCTATTTATTTGTGAAAAGCTATCTATATTTAAAAGCATTTCTTTATTCACCATGAAAACTCATGAAAAAAAGTCAGTGAAAGGTCAAACAAGTGAAAATATTAGCAGAGGAATTTTGTAATTCTTCAAAATTTCAGAATGTTTAGATTAAAAAGAATTCATAGAAACTTGATGAAATCACAAATATTTCTGTAAAAAATATGTGGGGAAGGGGACTCCAAATCCGTCAACCCTGTGATTTCTTCACTCTCCTCTTCATCAAGCTCAGAATCCATGATAATCACTAGTTTGAGTGTTTCATCTTAGGAAAACGGTTAATTTCTATTGAACCATTCATATTTTTTTCCATAAAGTAAGAGGGGCTCTCATCTTCTGAGAGGGTAGTGAGGAAAGGAGGATAGAACTCTGAGGAGAGAGGAAAGGTCTGAAATAGGCATTATGGGTAGGCTGGGGTGAGAATGAGTTGTGAAATTGTTTTATAGAGGATCTAATCTGCTGTGTTGTGTTACTAGCATTCTTGTAGATTCTTAACTTCTCATTTCACCCCGTCCCGGGTGGGTTCGACTCTCAACTCTGCCCTGAGCAACTGAGCTTTCATGAAATTAGGCAATAGAAGGTTACACCTAAAAAAAAAAAAAAAAATGAACAAACAAAAAACCCCACCTTAATTGATGCTTTCCCTGTACCTGAAAATTCTACTCTGATTCTCTTTTCAACTAATATTTTTGTTTGTTTTGAGACGGAGTCTTGCTCTGTTGCCCAGATTGAAGTGCAGTGGCACTGTATTGGCTCACTGGAACCTGCCTCCTCCTGGGTTCAAGCTATTCTTATGCCTCAGCCTCTAGAGCAGCTGGGATTACAAGTGCACACCACCATGCCCGGATAATGTTTTGTATTTTAGTAGAGATGGGATTTTGCTATGTTGGTCAGGTTGGAATTTTTTTCCTCGAACACTGAACAATGACTATTCCAAACCTTCCCTTTACCTCAAAATTCTAATCATTCTCCTTCTACCACCCTTCTCAGCAGATGAATTACCCACCTTCTAACTTTGTAGAGAATACAGAACTTACTAGATAGGAGCATGTCTGTTTCCCTGGACCAAGCATATAAACCAACTTTATCTGTGTCCATCCTATTCTTTGTAGTTTTATTTATTTATTTACTTAGAAACAGGGTCTTGTTCTGTGACTCAGGCTAGAGTGCAGTGGTGCAATCATAGTGCACTGCGGCCTTGATCTCCTGGGTCCAAAGGATCCTCTTACCCCAGCCTCAGAAGTAGCTGGGAACACAGGTGCATGCCACCACACCCAGACAATTTTTTTTGAGGGATGGGGTCTCCCTATGTTGCCCAGGCTGGTCTTGAACTCCTGGCCTCATGTGATCCTACCACCTCAGCTTCCCAAAGTTTTGGGATTACAGTCATGAGACACTGCACCCGACCTCTTTTCAGTTTTAGGTAAGGAGAATTTGCTCCTCCTATCCAAGGCCAGTCGAGTTTCTTTTCAAGAACACATGCTGCTACTCTTACAATCCAACTTCTCCCTCCCTAGTAGTTTTTTCTCATTATTATTAAATGCTCTTAATCTGTCTCATTAAAACAAATTAAGAATACAGCAAAAATCCCTCCACCATTCAACTCTGTTGAGTAAGGTACTCTCTTCTTCTCTTTTCACAATCAAACTTCTCAAAACATTCACCAACACCGTGTTTCCATTTCTCATGTGCCATGCATTTTTCAATAACTTGCGATCTGACTTGCTATTTATCTATTTCCCCATTACTATTCTTCTGCAGATCATGCTTCCATGTCGTTAAATCCTATAGATTTTTCCCAGTTCTCATCTTACCTCACTTTTAGTCAATATTCAAACCTCTTGAATACTCGCTTGTAATTAAAATTATGTTTTCCAGAATTCTTTGATAAATACTTTTCAGGTATTTTTTTTTCTTGTCTCTCTGATAGTCTTTTTCAAATTTGCAAGCTTGTCATTTTCTGCCTAGGCCATTAGATACTGTAGTTCTTTAAGACTCAATCTTGAGCTCTCATATCTCCTCACACTATGTTCTCTCCCTAGGAAATCTCATTTATTTGCTGCTTTAATTACTACTTATATGCAGATGACTCATAAATACCTATTTTTAGTCAACTTCTTTTCTTTGCTAGATACTGCATATCCAAATGCCAACTTGAAATTCCTCTTAAATAACTTACAGAAACATCAAAGTAAACAAGGTCAAAAACAAATCTGCTGATCTTCCTTGACCTTCTCTTTCCGAGTTTTTCATCACATTAAATGGCTCACTATATCCAGTTGTACAAAACAGCAATGTAGGAGTCATCTTTGTTTCTCTCATACCCTCCCACACCAAGTCTGATCAGTTTTATCTCCTTTATATGTCTTTAATCCATCTATACTTTTTCATCTCTTTATTATCATCCTGCTCTAAGCTACTATCATCTTTTATTGGACTACCCTAATAACACACTTATTGATTTATTTGTATCTATTCTGGTCCCTCTCCAAGTCCCAGACTAACATAGCCACCCCCATTTCCTGACTATTCCTGATTAAAACTCTTGAGTGGCTTTCCACTGCATTTGGGAAGAAGGCAGGATTCCCCAATATGGCTTATGAATTACTGTACAGACTGCTCCGTAACTGCCTCCCCTGTCTGGTCATGCACTGCACTTTCTGGACAGGTCCCTGGCTTGGCAATAGCCCATGTGTATCACCTTGCTCTCTTACCCAACAAGCATTCTGCATATGCTGGTTCCTCTTCCCAGAATCTTTTCCCTCCATACATTGCCTAAATAATCCTTGCTTATTTTTCGGATCTCAGTGCAAGTATCACCACTTTAGGGGAGTTTTCTATGACCTTTGTGACTCAGTAAAAACACCACTAATGCCACTGTAGAGTTTTATAGCATTGTTCCTCCTCAGTATCACATCTTTGGGGGACTTTATTTGATAAATGTCTCTTTTCCCAACGATGTGTAAGTTGCACAAGGAAAGTGATATCTCTAATTTTACTACCAGCAATTAGCCTAGTGTTATAACACTTAGCATAGTTACTGATACTCATTCATTCATTCAACACATATTATTTATATTAATATTATAAATGGATATGCATAAAAATTAAGTATAAGTGAATACATAAACATGCACACACATATTAATTTACTATTAATATTTACAATAAACCCAGGCAGCAGAGTATCTTGCCCAAGGTTCCATAGCTAATAAATATTAGAGATCAGATTCAAACCCAGGTTTCAAAGTCAATGATTTCTAATATATGACACTGTCACATAAAACAAACATAATTTTTATCCCTCTATAACAGTGGTTCTTAACCCTAGCTTCATGTTGGAATCACCTGAGAAGCTTTGAATAAAAGTTGATGTCCAGTCCTCATTCCCAAAATTTCTATTCTGAGTGGTTAGAGGTTGGGCCTGAGTATGGTTTAATAAAGCTGCCCAGATGCAGAGCATTTGCTAGGATGACAGAACTAAACTAAGTGGAGAAGGTGGCCTGAAATACTGATGAAGATTAAAACAAAATTTTAAATAGGCAATTAAGATAAGGAGTGAAAGAGGCCGCTGTCCCATGATTTGCTGTTTCATTTCTTTTTAATTGCTGTTGCTGTTTCCTCCTCTTATGTGATTAATGGCCACCCAAAGTTTTCAGGTTCTATTCCTTGAAACCTTTAAATGTTACTTTACAAAGAAAAAGAGCCTTTGAAGATCTAATTAAATTAAGGACCTTGACATAGGAAGATTATCCTGCAGATAGTTCCTAATTCTTATCACGAATGTCCTCGTGATAAGAAAATATTTGACACAGACAAAAAAAAAATAAGAAGTCACTATGAAGTTGGATGCAGAGAATAAAGTGATGAGGCCAAAAACAAATGCATCTTGGCAGCCACCCACACCCAGATGAGGTAAAGAATAATCAGATTCTCCTTGAGAGCCTATAGAGGGAAAATGGCCCTGCTGACACCTTGATCTTAGACCAGTGAAACTAGTCTTGGACTTCTGGCCTCTAAAACTGTGTGAGAATAAATATCTGTTGTTTTAATCTACCAGGTGTGTGGTAATTCACTACAGCAGCCAGGAAGCTACCAAGATGGGGTCTGGCTCTATCTCCCAGGGTGAAGAGCAGTTGTGAGATCTCAGGTCACTGCAACCTCCACCTCCCAGGCTCAAGCTATCTTCCCATCTCAGCCTCACGAGTAGCTGGGACAATAGGCACATGCCACCATGCTCAGTTATTTTTTTGTTTTTTTTGGTAGAGACAGGGTTTTGCCTTGTCACCCAGGCTGGTCTCAAATTCCTGAGCTCAAGCAATCCACCTGCCTCAGCCTCCCAAAATGCTGGGATTACAGGCATAAGCCACCACGCCCAGCACCTCTTCTGCTCTTAAACTCCTTTCCTCAAAGTCCACTGGGTGTCCCAGGTATGTCTGCAAACTAGCTGCATTGTTTCCCAGATGATGTTTGCCATTTCCCAAGCCTTCCTGCCCCATGTCACGATGGCAGTGTCTCTGGCTACCAGTGACTCCAACAGTTACCTCCACCATCAATGCTGATGTCTATCAGTGTGAATGACGATTTTACTAAATCTGGAACTCATGATCTGGGCTAATGAATGAATCATCACACCGTGATTTCTGAACAATTTCCTTGATTGCACTTAAGAAATTATAATTTCAAAGTGCAGAGTAAATTTGAGATGAAACACATCAACTAGCTTCAGAAATAATATCCACACATATTGAAAAAAATGCAATTTCAAAATATGAAGCCATCAGTGGCAGATAAAGCTGTTTTACAAGAAGAAGCAAAATAAGCATATTTAGCTCTTAAGATTTTTCTTTTAAAGACTTACAAAAAATGTCTGGCATTTCCACATCGGGGTTCCTAGTTGTGATGACAGCTAAAACCTAAAGGATCCCTTGTTTTGAGATTGCAAGTGGCCCTGGGGACATATAAAATAAGAGACTCAGTAATTGACCAGGGATAAGAAGATGTAGTTTTTGTTGTTGTTTACTTTAAGTTCATGTGCAGAACGTGCAGGTTTGTTACATAGGTATACATGTGCCGTGGTGGTTTGTATAGGCTGCACCTATCAACCCGTCATCTAGGTTTTAAGCTTAGCATGCATTAGGTATTTGTCCCAATACTCTCCATTCCCTTGTCGGGGTGAGGTCTCCCCGACAGACTCGTGTGCGTGATGTTTCCCTCCCTGTGTCCATGTGTTCTCATTGTTCAGCTCCCACTTATGAGTGAGAGCATGCGGTGTTTGGTTTTCCGTTCCTGTGTTAGTTTGTAAGAATGACGGCTTTCAGCTTAAGAAGATGTAGATTTTTCTAATCCAACTGAAGATGGTACAGAATTTTGATGAAACTGACATTACAGTTGTGGGGTAACTCTAATTCAATATCTTTATATTTGAAAATACAAAATAGTAATTTCTCTAAGAAAACACAGAATTTTATTCTGTTAAATGGTCCACTGCCCCCACAACTATAATGTCACTATCATCAAAATTCTGTAGCACCTTCAGTTGGATTAGAAAAATCTGCATCTTCTTATCATTGGTCATTTACTGGATCTCTCATTTTATAGCTCCCAATGGCCACTTGCAATCCCAAAACAAAGGATCATTGAAGTTTTACCTGTCATCACAACTGAGAACCCAGGCATGGAAATGCCAGACATTTCTTATAAGACTTTTAAAATAAATCTTAAGAGCTAAGTATACTGATTTTGCTTCTTACTGTAAAGCAGTTCTATCGGCTACTGATTGATTATCAACTGAGTAATCACTCAAAGACCTAAATTTACAGACTAAATCTGACAGGTGTCAGAGTCCTTCAATCTCTCTCCATTCTGAAATAATTGATTCCCTGGCTTACAGTATACATACACACATATCCGAGAATCTCATCATTAATAATGCTATCATTATGAACATATGTATCTTTAATTTCAATAATTGGCATAAGGCATTTTATCTGTAAGTTTAAACCTCAAATCATAATAATTCACATGAATTAATTTTTACTCATCCTTATAATTAATAAAGTATTCATCAGAATACATTCTTTGCCAAGGTGTATAGTATCTGGCGATATAAATTATTAAATCAATGTTCTATAAAAACTGTATCAATGTTAAAATAATTGGACAAATACATTGCTTCTAGGTACCTTAATAATCATAGGATATTGTAGGCACTGGGCTGGAGAAAAGATTTCAAAGTAATTATTATGACAAAATCAACAAATACAAACTAAATAATAAAATACAAAACTCAGTTATTATTGTCAATATGAAAGTTAATTTTCCTTGCCTTCTCACACTTGCTAATAAAAGACATGTTCTGAGAAGATGAGAGTGAAGTGGCCAGTGGGAAAGTTTCCCCAAATCCTAAGGAGATATCAGGCTCTGGAAACAGGGCTGCCTGGGCAGGAGGCATAGAATGGATGAGAGTCCTACACCTGGTCCAAGATGTGTTAGATATGATCCTTAATGAGAGGAGCATCTAATCATAGTGGAAAGAAGGAAATGTTTTATCTTGAGGGGAATCTTAGGAAACTGAGAATTAAAAATTTTTAAAAGGTAAATTCTCACAGGTTTACTGAGGAAATGTTCTATCTTGAGGGGAATCTTAGGAAACTGAGAATTCGAATTTTTTAAAAAAGGTCAGTTTTCATATTTTTACTGAAGAAGGCTCAATGTCATCAATAAAAATGTAAGAATCACAATGTATGGTTTGGCTGACCTGATTTTGATTATAATAAGAAGTACATTTACTCTCAAAACTAAATTAGGATTTGTAGAAACCTTTATAAATATGTCATTAATTAGGGCTGTGAATTGTTAATACATCATTTACTAAGCACTTAGGAGGAGTCAATTCAATGACAAACAATATTGAGATTAGGCATGGAAATGATCTAGCTCAAGATTTCTCAGATAAAAATAAAAAAAAAATGTTACACTATTTCCATTTTGGTTGTGGAAATATTGAGTCCAAGGAAAGTTATTTATCTTCCGTGGAAGTCACCAGAGAACAGAAATAGACGAGAGATTCGACTCTTGCCCTTTGCTCTATTAAGAAATTTAAGGGCCAGATGTGATGGCTCATGCCTGTAATCCCAACACTTTGGGAAGCTGAGGTGGTAGGATCACTTAAGGCCAGGGATTCAAGATCAGCCTGGGCAACAAACAAGACTCATCTCTACAAAAAAAAAAAAAAAAAAAAAAAAAAAAAAATTAACATTAGCTAGGCACAGTGATGCATATCTGTAGTCCCAGCTATTTGAGAGGGAAGGCAGGAGGATTATTCGAGCCCAGGAATTTGAGACTGCCATGAGCTATGATCTTACCAATGTACTCCAACCTGGGTGACAGCGCAAGAAACCATTCTTAAAAAAAAAAAAAAAAAAAAAAAAAAAAAAAAAAAAAAAAAAAAAAAATTAAAAATAAAAATAAATTAAGGTAACCTTGACATGTTGAAAATGTCTTTCATGTTTGGTTTTCTCCTAGATTTCCTGATTTTTTAAACTGAGTGCCAATAGGCTAATCACTCTTAACTATGATTCTCTAACTCTCTCTTAGCTTCAGAATACTTTACATAGCTAACTCTCTAATTTACATCTCTACCTGAATGTCCTGTAGGGAATTCCACCTCGATGTAATAAAAAATGGAACTTTGCCCCCAAATACATACATATGTGCACAAATGTTCACAGACACACATACCCTGAAAATCTTCTTCCCTTCTCATATTAGTAGGATTCAGTAAAATCTATCCAGGGGCTCAAATTAGAAATCTGACAGCCACCTTTGGCTCCTTTTCTCACACTCTCCAACATCCTATTATTTCTCTAGACTTTCTGAATTTTCCCTTTGAAATCAGGTCAGGTAACTACATGAAAGCACCTGTATCTCCCTATTAGGCCTGTGCAGAAATGATTAACAAATCACAATACCCTTTTCTGCTAATCCTAAACTTATCACTACAACTTCCTCCAAACAGCACTCTTTGTAGACACCACCAGGTAGTTGATTGGAATTAACACTCAGGAGTAATTTGCCTTCCCAGTCCTAGGTATTTCAATTTCTTCCTCTCAATGAAGACTCTCCTACTTCTGAATATCACTATTTCCTTTCTGAACTATTTGAGTGACCTTGTGGGGGTCTCCCTGCCTTCAATCTTGACCCTATCCAATTTACCCTCAGTACACCCTGACAGAGGGATCTGTCCAAAAATACAAATGTGATTGTGCCAATTCCCTCTTAAAACTCATTAAAGTCTTTACTACAATTTACAAAGTTCTCAATATCCTGAATGTTGCCTACCTTTCCCCTCTCATTCTCACCGCCTCTAGCCTCCTATCTCATGCTCTAGTGAGACCAAACTATCTGAATATGCTGAAATTTTCATGCTGCTTTGACCATCATTCATTTGTCCATGTTCTCTCCATTGCCTGGGACATCCTTTTCCCTCCTCGTGCTACCTGCTTCTTTCATATAGTTAAGATAATTGTCCCCTCCAAATCTCATGTTGAAACATGATCCTCAATGTTGGAAGTAGAGCCTGATGGGAGGTGTTTGGGTCATAAGGGCGGATCATTGATGAATAGATTTGGTGTCTTTTCCATGGTAATGAGTGAGTTATCTGTTAATGCACGTGTAAGCCAGTTGTTTAAAAAAGCCTGGTATATCATTTCTCTCCCTTTCTCACCATGTAACACTCCTGTTTCCCTGTCACTATCCATTATGCTTGGATGCTTCCTGAGGCCCTCACCAGAAGCAATGCTGGTGCCATGCTTCTTGTATAGTGTGCAGAACCATGAGCCAAATAAAATTCTTTTCTTTATAAATTGCCCAGTCTCAGGTATTCCATTATGGCAATGCAAAACAGATGATATGGTTTGGCTCTATGTCCCCACCTAAATCTCATCTTGAATTGTAATCCCCACATGTGGATGGAGGGAAGTGATTGGATTATGGGGACAGTTTCTCTTTATCAGTCTGTTTTTACACTGCTAACAAAGACAAACCCAAGACTGGGTAAATTACAAAAGAAAAAGGTTTAACTGGACTTACAGTTCCATGTGGCTGGGGAAGCCTCACAACCATGGCAGAAAGCAAGGAGGAGCAAGTCACATCTTACATGGATGACAGCAGGCACAGAGAACTTACGCAGGGGAACTCCTCTTTTTAAAACCACCAGATCTCATGAGACTTATTTACTATCATGAGAACAGCACAGGAAAGACTTACCCCCATGATTCAATTACCTCCCACCAAGTCCCACCCACAACACGTGGGAATTTAGGATGAGATCTGGGTGGAGACACAGCCAAATCATAACATTTCTCTCATGTTGCTTTCAGGATAGTGAGTGAATTCTCATGAGAATGGTTTTATAAATGGCAGTTTTTCCTGTGCTCACACATGCTCTCTCTTGCCTGCTGCCATGTAAGATGTGCTTGCTTCCCTTCTACCATAATCGTAAGTTTCCTGAGGCCTCCCAGCCATATGGAACTGGAAGTGAATTAAATACCTTTTCTTTATAAATTACCCAGTCTTGAGTATGTCTTTATAGCAGTGTAAGAACAGACTAACACAACACACACACTCTTTCTTGACCTTTAAGTCTCTGCTAGAGCATTGATCTTTCATAGAATCATTCTCAGATCTACTACATCACCCCTAATTCCACACTGTTGGATAGGCAGCCATTCCAATTCTCTAATTGTACCCGTCCATGCCACTATTATGGCAACAAAAATAAATATCTTCCTCTGGTTATTTAATGGTAATATCTCCCTGACTATTCCATAAGGATAGAGACTAGTATATGTGGACTTTTGAGTCCCTAAATCTTTGTACAGAGTCTACTTAGAAAGAATTCAATAAATGTTTGTGAAAGTGCCCTAAATGGGAATTATGGTAAGTATTCCAATTTTAAACTTCCTATGTATTACAGAAGTTGCCAATCCATGTTTATCATTTGCTAATCATTCATTTACAATCATAGAGATATTGTTATTTTTCTATTTTACTTTAAGCAGAGTTATCATAGTGGAAACTCAGGCTGTGATATTTAAGTCTCCATCAGGAAGAGCAGACAGTAAGTACCACATGGTGACAAGTATTCTAGTCCTCTAGGGCTGCCATAACAACATACCAAAGACTGGGTGGCTTAAACAAAAGATATTTATTTTCTCACAATTATGGAGACTAGAAATCCAAGATAAAGGGTTCAGCAAATTTGGTTTCTTCTGAAGCCTCTCTCCTTGGCTTATACATGACCATCTTCTCACTGTGATCTCACATGGTTGCCTCTCAGTCTGTGTGTGTGTGCATGCACATGTGTGCATGTGTCTTAATCACCACTTCTTATAAAGACACCTGTCATATTGAATTAGAGTTCACCCAGATAATCTCATTTTAGCTTAATCATTTTGGTAAAGGCTCTATCTCAGGCATATGCCAAAGAATTGGGGGATACAGGTTCAGCCCATAACATAAGGAATATATTACAGGGATTTTCTTTCATCATGTAGTTCCTATAAGTAAAAATATGATGAGACCGCATATGGTAAATGCCTCAAATTAACTTTGTTACTACCATATTATCTATAAGTCAAAGAGGTGAAATGCTTTGAGATTACCATAAGTACATTTATGAGAGCAGCACTCTGACTGAGGGTTGGATGCTAAAACACATCATGAACTCCTGCTTACGTTTCCTGAATGTAAACTTCTGGATGTGCTCATCAATATTTTTGGGTTGGGGAAAATTATCTGATGACTATTTACACAATTCTAAAACATATAGCCAGTTATTTTCTGTTATTAGTTCATATAAACAGTTATTTTACTGAATTAAGTGACTTTGAATTACTATAACCAGCCAAGTTGGACAAATTGGCCAAGCTCACCTGTAAGTGAATTATTTGGATCTCAACACGGGACAACAGAATTAATAGAAAATTTCAATAAACCAAATGTTCCAATAGTTTAGGCAGTTTGTATTTCTAAGCTGAAACAACTATGAAAAACTTCTTCTTGAATTCAGTGATAAATGTTTTAAAGATTTGAAAATTTTAAACCAGCCAGTTAAATTCAGAATCATTTTTTAAAAATAACTTTCAGAAATTAGAACAAATCCCAGTGTTGTTATTGCTGTTATTATGTAGAATACAAACTTGTTCATTTTAGGAAATTGGAAAATTACAATAAAGAAAAGAGAAAAAATAAGCTTATACCTCCCTTAACCCCATGGGACATTTCTGGGCAACAATAGAGGGGCTAGAATCTAAGTTAGAGACTCTTCAGAGAAAATGGTTTGTAGCATGTGTGTGTGTGCAGGGGGAGCGGGCAGTGGTGGGTGTGTGTGGGTGTGGGTGTGGGTGTGGGTGTTTAATGCTAATATTAAATGATATTCAAAATACATCAAGTTAAAAGCAAAATGTACCCACTCCTAGGTATTTACCCAAGTCAAATAATAACTCTTTTCCATTAAAACCTGTCTGAAATACTTATAATGGCTTTATTCTTAATCACCAAAAACTAGAAACAACCCAGTTCTCTCTCAACTGGGAAAGGGGTAAACAAACTGTGGTACATCCATACAATGGAATACTATTTAGCAATGAAAAGAAACAAACTACCAGTACATGCAACAGCACAGGTGAATCTCAAATGCACATTTCTAAGTGAAAAAAGACAGACTGAAAAGACTACATACTGCACGATTCCGTTTATATGACATTTTGAGAAAGGCAAAGTTACAGAGAGGAAAACATATTAGTTAGTGCCAGAAAAGTGGAGGGAGGATTTGACTACAAGAGATATCATGGGAAAGTGTTTTCAGGGAGAGGGATGATAGAATTGTTTTATATTTTAGTTGTATCATTCTGCAACTCTATGCCTTTATCAAAAGTCATAGAACTGTATAACAGAAAGTGAATTTCGTCATGTATAAATTAAAAATGAGTTTTAAAAACACATTATGAAGTTATTCATAATTATTTTTCGTAATTCATGATTATTCTTCCCTTTGTGTTCTGTTTTTAAATGTACTTATAATATCTATAATATGTATCATTAAATGTGTACATGCATAAAAACTCTTTCTGGTGGTATGCAAAAAAACATTTAGAGTGTTGGCCCCAAGGAAGGAGAGCCGAGGTTCCAAAATAGAAGGAAGGCTTGATTTTTCATTGTATGTATAGTTATATTGCTAGAATTGTTTATGATGTTAGTATAGTACTTTCCAGTTAAAAATACACTAAACTAAAATAATGTATAAACCTTATGAGGCTGCAATTTTAGAGCCTACTTAGGTATATGTTCCTTTTTGACCAAACTAAATATTCTGTTTCCTTGAATCTGAGCACAATTAGGTTATGGAAATGTTCTGAAAGTTTCTTGACGACAGAAGCAGCCTGAACATTGGGGTTGCAATCTTTCCCCTTTCTATAAGAGATTCTCACAATTACTCCCTGGTGGACAGCCAAAGCCAAAAATCAATGAAAGTAGAATCAGCAGGTTGTTCCATGGTAGAAATGGCCTCAGTTTCATCAATAGCAGTTAGCACAGACTTCAGAAGTAAAAACGACTCAGAAAAAATATAGGAGCTTAATACGCAGGATACCCAATCTGGTAGCTGGTTGAAACTGTATATACACAAGGCCTTTAATTACATTTTCCATTTAAACTGCCAGTGAAATACATTAGAAAGGAAGAATTAACTTGTCCTTAAGAACACTTTAAGCAGCCCGCTGTGGAACAGGGCTGTTCTAAGTCTCAAATGACTGGACAGAGTAATCACCTTCTCCTCCAAGTTATGAAAAAAGCTAGAAAACAAAGTGACTGCCTCACCAAGGATGCATTTCAGACATCCAAGCTACCCAAGGCAAGAGTCTACATCATGTTAAAAAGAAGATACTAGAATAGCACCTTAATTAAAAACCCATAAAGACTGAAATTTTTTAGAAAAGCTGTATGTGTGTATGTATATATTTATGAAAGAGTATATGTTTCTGGATTGTTCTACACTTTCTAGACTGACTGTCTATGAGATATTTCAGAGGGAAATTTCTATCCAATTTCACCTATCTTTTCATAAAGGGAGATTGCATTTGTAGAATAGGAAAACAGCTGATTAATCCAGTGTGGAAAGGGTGCTATTTTTGTGCAAGGTCACACTTGCACACTATTCCAGAAACTGTCTAAAAAACATTTTTTGTTATTTTTGTTTGCCTGCTTTAAGCTTTTATTGGGAACTTTAATTCTCACACAGAAAAGTACATGAAATATGGACTATACATGATCAGGCTCATATAATTTTAATGCTATAAATCATTTATCTTATATATTGCTACAAATATTTTTGCCCACTTCATTTGCCTTTTCATTTTTTAAATGATGCCTTTTATAGAGCACAAATGTTGATTTCCATCAAAAGGAATACATTAATTTTTTTGTTTAGCACATTTTTAATCAAATCTAAGAAAATATCTGCCTATTTCAAATTTACAAAAACATTCTGCTGTATTTTCATCTAGGATCATCATAGTTTTCAATTTGATGTTGAGTTCTAAAATCCATCTCAAACTAATATTTGTGGAAGGTGTAAGGGAAGAGTTGAGATTTGTTTTTTTCCCTGTGATGTATCCAGGTGCCCTAGTACTTCTTATTAAGATTTGCCATTCCCCACTGAATTGCCTAGGTATCGGGAGAACCCGCCCCCGATGGTTAATGTGGGTTCTTTTCTATTCCCTAAGTATCTGGGCTGGTTTGAGAAATAAAGGGAAAGAGTACAAAAGAGAGAAATTTTAAAGCCAGGTGTCTGGGGGAGACATCAAATGTCAGCAGGTTCCGTGATGCTCCCCGAGCCATAAAACCAGCAAGATTTTATTAGCGATTTTCAAAAGGGGAGAGAGTGCGTGAATAGAGTGTGGGTCACAGAGGTTATATGCTTCACAAGGTAATGAAACATCACAAAGCAAATAGAGGCAGGGCAAGATCACAGGACCACAGGATGGGGTGAAATTAAAATTGCTAATGAAGTTTCGGGCATGCATTGTCATTGATAACGTCTTATCAGGAGACAGGGTTTGAGAGCAGACAACCTGTCTGACCAAAATGTATTAGGCGGGAATTTCCTCATCCTAATAAGCCTGAGAGCGCTACAGAAGACCAGGGTTTATTTCATCCCTTCCGCTTTGACCATAAAAGGTGGCCGCCTCAAGGGGGCCATCTATAGACCTACCATCAGGGTGCATTCTCTTTCTCAGGGATGTTTCTTGCTGAGAAAAAGAATTCAGCAATATGTCTCCTATTTGCTTTTGGAAGAAGAGAAATATGGCTCTGTTCCTCCTGACTCACTGGCAGTCAGAGTCCAAGGCCATCTCCCTTATTCCCTGAACATTGCTATTATCCTGTTCGTTTTTTCAAAGCACCCAGATTTTATATTGTTACAAGGACACATGCTCTACACACAATTTGTGCAGTTTAGGCAATCATCACAGGGTCTTGAGGCAGCATTCATCCTCCTCAGTTTACGAAGATGATGGGATTAAGAGATTAAAGTAAAGACAGGCACAGGAAATCACAAAGGTATTGACTGGGGAAGTGATAAGTGTCCATGAAATCTTCACAATTTATGTTCAGAGACTGCAGTAAAGACAGGCATAAGAAATTATAAAAGTATTAATTTGGGGAACTAATAAATGTCCATGAAATCTTCACAATTTATGTTCTTCTGCCGCGGCTTCAGCTGGCCCCTCCGTTAGGGATCCCTGACTTCCCGCAACACCTTGGTGCCTTTTTGCTTTTTAAAAATCAATTGACATGAAATTATGAATTTAATTCTGGACTCTCTAGTCTATGCATTGACCTATTCACTTATTCTTATGTTAAAATATCGCAGTTTCAATTCCTAAAGCATTATGATGGGTTTTAAAATCATATCAAGTACCGCAAATTGCTAGGTCTAATTATGGCAATCCTTTATTATGTTTCATAAGAAGCTGTCAAGTAGATATTAGGCATTTATAAGAATGGATAAAGTAGAAAATAGTGACAGTCCCAAATGCTGATGAGAATGCAGAGAAACTAGGTCACTTGTATATTGGTGGTAGGAAGTAAAATGATATTTCTGTTTTAATCCATTAATATAGTGAATTGCATTGATTTTTAAATGGCAAACTCACTATGCATTCTTAGTTTTGATATACAACCCTCTCAATATGTTTCTACATTCAATTCACTAATATTTTGTTAGAAATTTTGGTATAAATGTTCATGAGGGAAACGGGTCTATAATTTTTATTCTAGATCTTGTCAAGTTGTGGTAACAGGATGATGTTGTCTTCATAAAACAATATGTTTTTCCCCATCTATTTCCTTAAAAATAATTGTGTAAGATTTGCATTTTTTAATGGTTTATAATTTATACTTAAACTATTTGGGTCAGAAATTTTTTGTGTGAGTTTTTTAAAATAACAAGTTTATTTTAAAAAGCCATTTATATGTTCTACTTTATCTTACATAAAATTAGACAGTTGTATTTTTTCTAGTCATCTGTTAATTTTATCTAAAAGCAATAAAATATATACCATGAAATACTATGCAGCCATAAAAAGGAATGAGATCATGTGTCTTTTCAGAGACATGATGGAGCTGGAGGTAATTATCCTTAGCAAACTTATGCAGGAACAGAAAACCAAATGCCACATGTTCTCACTTATAAGTGGGAGCTAAATGATGAGAACCCATGGACACATGGTGGGGAACCACACACACTGGGTCCTGCTGGGGGGTAGGGAATGAGGTCGGGGAGTGGATCAGGAAGACTAGCTAATGGATTAATACCTGGGTGATGAGATGATCTATGAAGCAAACCACAATGGTACACGTTTACCCGTGTAACAAACCTACACATCCTGCATGTGTACCCTTGAACTTAAAAGTTGGAAATTAAAAAAAAAAAAAAAAAATTAAATTAATTTAACAAAAAGTAAACCAAAAAAAAAAAAAAAACAAAGTTCTAACATCCTCTTATAATCTTTTTTAATGTTCTGGTCTTTGTATTGCTATCTTTCTTTTCAATTCTACAGCTATGTGTTATTTTTCATTTTTTTTCTCATTAATCGCACCAGAGGAATATAAACTTTACTGCCTTTTTCAAAATCAGAATTTGCCTTTGTCGCTTCTCCACATTGTATACTTATTCTTTTACTTACCGTTCTTTTCTTCTACTTTCTTTAGTTTTCTTTATGTATGAATATACATGTTCACCTAAACCCTGCTCTCCTGCCTCTCACAAGTTTTAATATGCTGTGATTTGCCACAGAATCTGTAGTATCACTTCTGTTTTCATCCCTGAGATTATCTGTATCTTTTCTTTTTTCTTTTTCTTGATTAATTTTACCAGAAGTGTATCAATTGTACTAGCCTTTTCAAGGAACTAAATTTTGATTATTTTTGGTCTTCTCTATCTTATGCCTCTTTATCTTTGTATTTGCTTTATTTCCTTCCTTCTACTTTTTTTGTACTCAGTTTATTTACATTTAAATAAAATTTCCTCCAATAATTGTTTTAGCTGTATTTCACAAGTTTTGATGTATATTTTTAATATTTTTATTTTTTCCTTTGACCCAAAGTTTGAGTGTACTGTTTTATTTCTAAGAACATATTAATACATGTAGTATTTATATATATTACATTACATTTATCTTGATATATAGATCTGAATTCATCCCTCTGATCAGAATATATACTGTACTGTGTAAGTTTATAGCCAATTTTAATAAATATTCTGTGCATGCATGAAAAAAAAGTATACTCAGCAGTTGTTGGGTAGGATGTTCCATTTGGTCACTGTTATTAAGCTTACTCTTCCATATCTTCCAAATCTTCCTTATCTTTCTATTAGAGATAAGGGTGTTTAAAATCTTTCATTATTATTATTTTACTTCTATCATTTTTGCCTTAAATATATTTTTAAGAATATTTTATTAAATATATACAAATAGAGAGTTGTATTTTCCTGGTAACTTGAATGCTCACACCTGTAATCCCAGCACTTTGGGAGGCTAAGGCAGGAGGATCACGTGAGGACAAGAGTTCAAGACCAGCCTGGCCAACATGGCGAAAACTTGTCTCTACTAAAAATCCAAAAAAATATTAGTTTGGCATGGTGGCGCCTGCCTGTAGCGCCAGCTACTCAGGGAGGCTGAGGCAGGAGAATCACTTGAACCCAGGAGGCGGAGGTTGCAGTGAGCCAAGATCACACCACTGCACTCCAGCTAAGGCGACAGGGGGAGACTCCATCTCAAAAAAAAAGAATGTTTTATTAAGTGATCTTCCTTATATTATTGAAAATTGCTATCTAAAACATCTGCTTTGTTCTAAGGTTAATACTGCTGCTTTTTCTCCACTTCCTGTTTTCTTTCTTCTTTTCTTCTGATTACTGTCCTTCATTCTCTTATTCGTTTACTTCTTTCTCTCGTTTCCTTTTTCTCTCCCTTCTTTTCCCTCTTTTTCTTTTGAAGCACTTATGTCTGATATCATTTTCAATACTTTTAATTTCATTTTTTTCTAAATTTATTTTTGTTGTATCTCTAGTAAATGGGTAATAGTTAAGTTTGTAAATAAAATATTATCTGATAATCTTTGTCTTTTAACTTCAGCATTTAGTCCATTTGCATCAATGTAGTACTGAAGTATAAATTCTGTGTATATACACATACATATATATACACACAGATACATATGCCACATTTCAATGTGATTTCTAATTGTGGGTTTTTTTTTTTTTTTTTTTTTTTTTTTTTTTTTTTTTTTTTTTTTTTTGCCTTTAGTGAGGGATAAATTTTAAAAAAATTGATTTACCCTCCTGATGCTTCAGAAATCGAATTTTCTTGATGATTATTTTAGTGTTACCTTAGATTACAATTTTCATTTTTAACTTATTAAATTCTAGTGTTATATGTACCCTCCTCCCAGAAAATGTAGTGAATTTTGACTACTTCAGTCCAAGTTACCCCACTCTCAACTTATATGCTACTGTCTTCTTACACTTTAGTTTTCTATATATTTTAAAGTCCTTAAGTTATTATAATTGTTTTTCACTGCCAATGTTTAATGTTTAATTTGATTGATGCATATATGTACAGTTTCTATGGTTCTTTCTCCATTTCTTTGTAAGAGCTTTCACTTGGAATGGGGAGCTTCCACTTGGAATTTTTGTCCAGAGAATACCTCTAGCTATGTTGTTAGTACAAGAATCCTCATGGTTTTCATCTTTTTCTTCTTCTTTTTTTTTTTTTTTTTTTTCTTTTTGGTTCCAAAATATTTTACTCCACTTTTGAAAGATATCTTTGCTGGGTGGATAATTCCACTTTGTTTTTCATAATTTCTGTTGCGATTGCTGCTGCTAGTCCAAATTTAGCTGCTTTATAGAGCATCTGTTACGTTCATACAGCTGCTTTAAGATTTTCTCTTTTTTCTTTGGGTTTCTGCAGTTTCATGATTATATATATACAAGTAGATTTATTTTCACTTATCCCATTTAGAATTATTTTGATTCTTTGAATTTGTTAATTGACAATACTAGATTTGAAAAGAAATATGATCTTCTCAAGTGTTTTTCCTCTCATTTTCATCTTCCTTAAAAACTCCAATTAAATATACATTTATTCTTCTTCTACATCAATTCTTTGAGAAAATTTCTTGTATTTATCTTCTTTCATTTCACTGATTCTCAGTTTGGCTATGTCTACTTTGCTATTGAACCTCTCCATTGAGTTTTTCATTGGAGTTATTGAATTCTCCAGTTCCAGAATTTCTAGTCGAGGAAAAAAAAAAAAAAAAAAAAAACGCAATGTCACATTTTACAGTTTCCAGTTCCTTGCCAAAAGTTTTAGGTTTGATTCTTTTTCTTTATGTACATAAAAAGTCTAGTTCTTTCCTAGTTTGAGTCTGGTAATATATACATGTATTAACTGATTTCTAACTGTCTCTAATGTCTGTAACTTTTGCTAGTTGTTATGTATGTTGTCTATCACCTTACATCCTTATATGCCTGATAATCTTTGATTTTGTGCCAAACATAGACTTTGGAAACTTATTTGTAGACATAATTTAATGCCTAAGATAATAGAATCTATGAAGGGGATTTCTATTTACTGTTTCCAGGTAATCAGGTACACCCTCAGTGTAGAGGGATCACCTTAATACAATTTTATTATAATTTCAATACAATTGAAATTCATTTGGTTCACCCAGTATTGAATTGGCTTATTTCTAGTACTTACTTATTCCTAATATGCTTTCTGTAAGCATTTTAAACTAAAACACATAGGGTGGTTTCCAAGAATTGCCACCTTTGATAAGCCTTGAAACACAGCCTTTGTTCCTCAGGTTTTTTCATGCTGACAAAAGTTCAGCTCAGGCTTTCAACCACTTTTTTCCAATTATCAAAAAATCCAACCGAAAAAAAAAAAAAAAAAAAAAAAAAACTACTCTTAATGCTGGACAGTCTTCTTTGGAATTCTACTCTCTTGATACTTTAGGCTAGTTACTCCTCAGCATGTTGTTAGTGCTTTGCTAATTTTAAGCAGAGTTTTTTCATACTTCCTCCAGCTTTTTTAGGTGTCCAAACTATCTAGTTCATCATTTGTAGAAGCAGAAATCCTGGAACCTCATTTTTAACTAGAAGCTGGTTGATGATATTCTACACTAATGAAATTAAAGGTCTAACTCAAACAATAAAATACGCTTGTCTACATATATTTTATGTAATTCATTCAATAACAAACAATTCATCAGATTCATTTCCTAAAGTTTAGCCTATAGCTTTCTCCTTATTCTCCTGAATTTGTTATGTGGCCACTTGTTTCAAAATAATATCACCAAGGAAATACAGAGGGAAGAACACAAGAAGGTATAAAGTTATATATTTATTATGGTAACATATTGCTAACGAACTCATAAGCTTGTGGTCTGGGAGAGCGGTGGTGTAGTTCCAGTCCAAACCTGAAGGCCTGAGAACAGAGGAGAAAATGGTGTGTCAGCTCTAGTCTGAAGGCCTGAGATTCAGGAGCCTTGATATCCAAGGACAAGAAAAGATGAATGTCCCGGCTCAATCAAAGAAAGCAAATTCACCATTCTTTCCCCTTTTTCTTCTGTTAAGGCCCTCAACCACTGAAGAGTGCCCACCTGCATTGGTGAGGGAGATCTTTTCTCAGTCTACTGATTCCAATGCTGCTTTTCAGAAACACCCTCACAGACACGCCCAGCAAAAATATTTCTATTCTGGGCATCCCTTAGCTCAGTCAAGCTGATAATATGAAATTAACTATTACACAAGGGCACCCTAATAAGGATTGGGGAAATAGACAACCCCTTGATTAAAAGAACTGCAAAATCACACTGCAAATGATTTGGATAATGGGAGGGATAAAAAAAAAAAAAAGTTGGGACATTTTTGCAATTTTTCAATCATATACTCAAATTTATGGGACCTGCAATGCAACCCAGAAAAGTGGGTCAAATGGGTTTCATTTTCAGTTATTTTACATGATTCTTTCTCCTTTAGTCTTATGTAATTATATCTTAATAATCCCTATAATTAAGCACATTATAAATGGAGGAGATTATGGGGAAGAGAATAGACCAAGGAGGATGGAGATGTATAGAGTCTCAAACCTACCTTTTTCCAGAAAATAAATGCTAGGAATTATTGTCACTCTTTCCTGGTACATAATATTTAATTTGGAATTCTTCAATTAGAGAGAGATTTAGTGCTCCTTTGGGTTTAGCCTGGACTCGCTGCTGTGTTTCCCAGGGACCATAGCAAAAACTCACATTTATATATAAAGTATATTATGTCCCAGAATATGAAAATTATCAGAACTTCTGTTTAATGATAAGAGTAAAAGGACTGGTCAGAATTGTCACTCTTAAAGTGTCCTTAAGGGACTTTTGCCTTTGCGGAGACATAATCTTCACAAGACCACTATCTCTAAATGTCTAATTGCCTGCAAATGACTGATTATGGCTCAGGCATCCAGGGATTTATCTAAACCCTTCTCTAGCCCATTTAACCTTTCAGCCTGCACAATCTTTTGGGAGTATCAAGTTTCATATATGTTTGGAGAGTTCCCAACCCTTCAAATGTAATTCTGCTCCCTTGAGTACAATAGAAAAGCACTTGTTACTTGTGGATTTTGAATCCATTTACAGAAAAGACTTTAGTCCCATAGCTTCTGTTAGACACATGAAAAAAAAAAAAAAAAAAAAAAAAAACTGTATGTTTGTCTCTGTCTACTAGCTTTGCTATTTTGTAAGATGAATTAAGATAATTTTCTCCTTAAAATCCTTTCCTAACTTCATTTGTTTATCCATATTCTAATAAAGTTGGCAAAACTTTATTTATTCAGGTTATAAAAAAGCAAAATTGTTCAGCACTTGGATTTTCTCTGTGTTCCCTCAGCTCTGGTACATGAGATAATAAAGCAGGTTACCATTTTATAATTGTATTATTATCCTTCCTTTAAAGTCATTTTCTGTTTTTCTCCTATTGGAAATATGCAAGAAAAAAAAATCTCATAACTTCCTTACTTCCTGTGGGAGTTAATGGCTGCTAAGGATAATAGCCAGGCAGAATACTGTATAATAATTTTTATACAGTATAAAGGGATAATAATTTTCCTACAGTTTGCAGGATGAAAACTTAATTTGATACTCAGTAATTTGAACTACAGAGTTTAAATGATAAAAATTAAATAAAAATAAAAACTTCAACAGGCAACTAAGGTCATTGAGAACGTTTCATGAGTGTAATTTGAAAAGTGATTATTCACCAAGAAAGTGGAATAAGCAAATAAAAATTATTGAGAAGAAACTAACCCACGGTAGAATTAAACACATTCTATTTACTAACAAAATTAAGTATAAACTTATATACTATACATATACAGCTAAGGTATAGACACATACTTATATGCCTGTGTGTTTTATGCCATTATAGAGAGAGAGAGAAAGAGAGAGATCTGAAACTACAAAAAAGTAAACTGGTAATGAGAGTATTAACTCAAATCCATCTTCAGACATGTTCAAGAAAGTATCTGCCCCAGATTTTCCAAAGATTTTTTCTTTTTTGGTTATACCTCATTCACCTTTTGCATTAAGTGTGTCAACTCTCCCATCCCTTGCTATTCTGCATCCTAACATTTACCTTCCTGCATTAGAGTATGTGATCAAACTGCGAAGATATCAATCTTAAATTTTTGTATCAGAAACTGTTCAAAGTTCCTATTTATAGCAACCTTCAAATATTTTTTCTAAAGTTATAGTTATTGATTTCCTAATTTGCCTCTGAAGTTAGAAATCCCTCCAGTGAGGAATTTTAAAGATACTCCCTCTCCTCCAATGTGGACTTTAATTCTAAAAATGCCTCTTATATATATCTACTATTGTATAATCAGGCTGATGCCCTTCACCCTGCAGTCAAAACTTCTTATTTTATTGCTGTTTTTGTTTTCAGCTTTTATTTTCGATTCAGAGTGCACATGTGCAGGTTTGCTACGTGAATATGTTGTGTGGTGTTGAGGTTTGGGATACGGATGATTCCATCATCCAGGTAGTGAGCATAGCACCCAATAAGAATTTTTTCAGCCCCTATGTTTTTAGCCCCTATCCTCAGGGTCTATTTTTCCCATCTTCACATTCACCTGTATTCAATGTTTAGCTCCTACTTTGAAGAACATGCAGTATTTTATTTTCTGTTCTTGTGGGTTAAGTTGCTTAGGATAATGGCCTACAGTTCCATCCATGTTGCTGCAAAAGGTACATTTTTGTTCTTCTTATGGCTGTATAGTCCATGGTGTATGTATGCCACCAATGGTATGTGTACCGTTTTCTTTATTCAATCCACTGCTGATGGACACTAGGTTGATTCCATGTTTTTGCTATTGTGAATAGTGTTGCAATGAATGTATGCGTTCATGTGTCTTTTAGATAGAATAAATTATTTTCATTAGTAGCAGGATTTCTGGATGAATGGGAGTTCTATTTTAAGTTCTTATAGAAAACTCTATGCTGGCTGAACTAATTTGCATTCCCAACAACAGCATATAAGCATCCCCCTTTCCCCACAGCCTTGCCCGTATCTATTGTTTTCTTGGCTCTTTATTATTTGCCATTTTGACTGGTGTGAGATGGTATCTTATTGTTGTTTTGATTTGTACTTCTCTAATGATTAGTGATGTTGAGCATTTTTCACGTTTGTTGGTCACTTGTAAATCTTTTGAGAAGCATCTGTTCATATTCTTTGTCCATTTTTTAATTACATTTATTTTGCTTGTTGATTTAAGTTCGTTGTAGGTTCTTTTTTTTTTTTCAGGTTATATTTATTTGAAAGAAGACATTGTTAAACTGCTTTATCCTAAATGAGAATATAAATTAATTTACATAATAAAAGGCATATCACATTTTGCATTACACATTTTGCCAAAATTATTTTATAAAATAATGGTATATCAAGATATTTACAAAAAAATATTAAAATGAAAGTTTTTGAAGGAGCAAGTATTTTAGAAAATATTTTTTTCCTGTAGAACTACATAGAGCTATTAATATCATCTCACTAACGAACTTCATGAAAATTAATTGTTGAAGGAGGATATTGAATATGACATTTCCCAAAATTATTTGGCCAGGGATTCCCCATTTTTTTGATGCATCCCTAAATAAATGCTTAGAACTTTCTCAGATGCACAGTTTGCTAATATTTTCTCCCATTGTGTAGGCTGTTTACTCGGTTGGTAATTTATTTTGCTGCGCAGACGCTTTTCGGTTTAATTAGGTTCCACTTGTCAATTTTTTTTGTTGCAATTGCTTTTGGGGACTTAGCCACAATTTTTTATTTTTTATTTTATTTTATTTTATTTTTTTTGCCAAAGTCAGTGTTGAGAAGGGTATTTCCTAGGTATTCTTCTAAGACTTCTATTGCTTGAGATCTTATAGTTAAATTGTTAGTCCGTCATGAGTTATTTTTTTTTTTTTTAATGATGAAAAGTAGGGGTCCAGTTTCATTTTTTTGTATATGGCTAGCCAGTTATCCCAGAACCATTTACTGAATGGATAATTCTTTCCTATTGCTTATTTTTGTTGGCTGTCAAAGATCATTTGTTTGTAGGTATGCAGCTTCGTTTCTGGGTTCTCTATTCTGTTCCATTGGTCTATATGCCTGTTTTTGTATCAGTAGCAATGCTGTTTTGGTACTGTAGCCTTATGGTGTAGCTTGAAGATGGGTAATGTGATGCCTCTGGCTTTCTTCTTTGTGCTTAGGATTGCTCTAGCTATTCTGGCTCTTTTTTGGTTCCATATGAATTTTAGAATAGTTTTTCCTAATTCTGTGAAAAGCGGCCTTTATATTTCAAAACATCATTGAATTAAAAGGCACTGAATGTATATTGCTTTGGGCAGTATGGCCATTTTAATGATATTGATTTCTCTAATCCATGAGCATGGAATATTTTTCCATTTATTTGTGTCATCTCCAATTTCTTTCAGCAGTGTTTTACAGTTCTCCTTGTAGAGATCTTTCACCTCTTTGGTTAGCCGTATTTCTAGGTACTTCATTTTTTAGTGTGGCTATTTTAAATGGAATTGTGTTCTTAATTTGGCTCTCAGCTAGAACATTATTGGTATATACAACTAATACTGATATTTGTACATTGATTTTGTATCCTGAAACTTTACTGAAGTTATTTATCAAGTTTAGGAGCCCTTTGGCAAAGTCTTTATAATTTTCTAGGTATAGAATCATATTGTCAGTGAAGAGAGATTGTTTGACCTCTTCTTTTCATATATGGATGCTTTTTTATTTTTCTCTCATGCCTGATTATTCTGACTAGCATTTCCCATTATATTTTAGTTTCCTACCCAATCCCATACCTGGCCAATATAGATAGCCATCAAATAGCTCTCTTGGTTTCACTCCCTATTTCTAAATGCCAAGCAAACACAGGTGAAGAAACTAATCCATAACATTGGGACCCATTTTAAGTTGCCACTGTTGCCAATGAATGTAGTCTCCCAAAGCTTTGAGGATATTCTGTCTGAATCAGATCCCTATGCCGGGTCTGGTGAGTTTTTATTTTTGTTTTTGAGGAAAATGACAACATTGGTTTTAGTATTATATTCAATTGAGAAAATACTTTACTTGGGTTCTCAAAAATTCAGTCCTTAATAAGAATTCACAATTAATTTGTATTTATATATATGTACATACATGCATATATAAGCACATACATATACAAACATACATAATATGCATATGGACATGTATGTTATATGCATACATATTGCATGCATGCATATATGTTATATACATAAATACATATATATTATATACATGCATGCATATATATGTATATATAATTTATAACTTATTCATTATGCTTAAATATTGGCTGTAAATTCAAAGCATCTGGATCAGAAAGCGATCTCTTGCCTTTAACAAATGTTGTGCCTAAGTAATTCTTCTCTTCATGACATAAGCGGTCATGAATCCAAGTCACCAATTAGGATTTTCATTTCTTGTAAAGTGAATTCCCCTTTCAGTGTCCATAAAGGTCTTATTTGGAGCCATCTTAATCTCGCACAGAAGTTTGTTATAGTAACACTGAACCTCAAAGGGAAACTCCCTGGGGTCTTGATCCAGGAAGAGCCTCATCCTTTGCACAGATGTATCCACTTATTCCCCAGGCCTGTTTCTTGTGTACCAAGGAATAATGAGGAAACAGTCTCTGTCAAATCACAAACAGATGTGGTTACATATACCCCCTAAAGCAATGGGTACCTACTCACCTTAAAATTATTTTAAGAGGAAAAGCACAGTTGATTCTTCCCATAACAGCACAAATTTCCTCTCAGGTGGTTTACTCTCTGCAGCTTTAGACAGAGAAGTCTAGAGAATTTTAAATTCTGTCTCACTAATCAACATTCAATGGGGACTGTGGCACTGCCTTCCAACCACTTTCCACTTACAACACACATTAAAAAGAAAAAGATTATAACTGTATACCACACTGGGATAAACTGGAATGAATTTGAAAGTGTTTATATAGGGCTTGGTTTAAAAAAGAGTTACATTTTTAATTTAATAAAATAATGTTAGAAAAATAGAATAAAAGTGTTAGAAAGGATATTAAGTATTGGATTTACATAAAACTTCCAAGTAAAGTCTTTTTAATTTTTTGCTTTAATGAGAAATTTGAGCTTGCTTTCACAAAAATAGATTTTTATATTTGATTTTATGATTGAGCTGGCTACAGGCAATTCCTAATCATGATTTTAAATGATATTTCTTTAAATCCTTAAGAGTCACAACGAGAAAAAGTTTATTTACAAATAGATAACAAACATTTTAAAACCATTTTTTCACTTTTATAGGTGCCTAAAAACTAGCAAATTGAAATTATATTTAAAAAATCTAAATGCATTTGCTTTTCTCTCATTTACAAATGGTAGGTTGAAATTTCTTATAGTAATGAAACTGGATTTCAACCCCCCCTCCCCATATTTGTATGTGATATATTTCAAAATAGTGGAGAATATCTAATTTGCAGAATATGCATCCATTTTTAGGCCAGTCATACTACAGCTAGCTTGGATGCACTGACAAAACATATCTGTCACAAACACACAAATTCAAGATCTGCTCCTGAAGAAACACCCTCCAGGAGTTCTCTCATGGATTCTCTGACCCTCACCTCTGACCAGCTCATCTGGAGCCTTGTTCCATGTCGCTAACATTAACTGCTTCAGCAACAACCCAGGGTGCTTTCACTGGATGCTAAAATAAGTTTTCTCAAGGCAAAGCATCTCTTTAGTGTATAGAAGATTATATTAAAGACTATCAAATGTGATTCCTTGAACTCCTGCCCGATAACCTACTGATTGTCAAATTATCGGTCCAAACTAACATCAACAGCACTATCTCTTGCAAACTTTTTATAAATGCAAACTCACAAGCTCCACTTGAGACCCACAGAATCAGAAACTGTGCTGGTGTGGATTTTTGATTCATGCTCAAGTTGAAAACCACTTGGCTGAAGGAAACGATATTGAACACGACATCTATAATCCACTCAAAAGCACAAAAGTTAGGAAGCCCTGTGTCTGTTTTGTTGTTGTTGTTGCTGAAATTATAGAGATTTCTCCAACATTTTGTAAGAAAAATCTTCAAGGTGTGATGTCCACGTGAAGAAAGCTACACATTGTGTGAAGGTCATTGTCTGTATTGCTTCCTGATGCACTTTCAAACTTGGCTCAGTGGCCCAGAGTTTTGTAAATTGCTCCTTCCGTGCCCATTTATACATGGGCAACCTTACTAGAGTAAGTCACCACCCAGCTAATATTAATCCAAAAAGGACCATGAAAACATATTTTTTTTTTACCTTCCAAAAATCTCACCAATTCACCTTCTGTGGTGCCTAATATTCCAGAATTGAAGATGCTAATCTGAGGGTGGGCATTTCACCTCCAGCAGGACTCCTGTAAGAAGTAAGTGGTTTTATGATGGGGGAAAACAGCTACTGTCTATCAATGCCTTTGTTTATAAGATTAATATTGAAAATCAAGTAACACTGAAAGAATGTGATAGAGAACAAGAATGGTTGAGATTTGGTGAAGTGGAAAATAAGATGAAAAAGAAGGCAGAAAAAAAAGAGAATAATAGCAAAAAATAATCTGAAAATGAGAGAGACTGCCCAGCATGACATCCTAATGAGTTAATGGTCAGTGTAAACTTGGCCATTTAAGTGTATGTTGAAGTGAGGAGAAGGAAAAGCAGAGAAAGAAAGAAGAATAATGAGAAAATGAGAAAAGGAGGAAGAGGAGGAAAAGGGAACTTGTTAGTTTTCTTTAATACCTGCTCTGGTTAGATATTTTTTAACCCACCATTCACAATGGCAAATGTTATCTTTGCATGCACACATATCACCAGTAAGAAATCTATTTTTACTTCAGAGAGGCTTTACTTAAAAGACAGCAAGAATTTGATCAACCAGTTTATTCCATGCAATTTTTAACCATCTCTGGAATATCAGAAATCGAAGGGTTCTTACATAGTGTAGAATTTAGAAGGTTCAGAGCCTGTTTGATGCCTATTTGCCTATCTGTCAAAGCTATAAATTTCTCTCTAAAATTCTCAAAAATAGAGAAATTTGGGGACCCATGGTGGAATGAAATCTAAAAGAGAAGCACTCTACTTGTAGACACATTGGAATACTATACTGTTTTGTTTACCAGAAAGCATTAGCAGGACTTATTTGTGCCTGGATATATGTGATTTCAGGGATATTTCCACTAACTTCAGACACCCTGAAAACTTACATGCATTTCAGTTATTTTTGAAAAGGTAACGCCTCTCAATAATGCATTCCTAACTTTCCATTTCCATTCTCCACCAGAAACATGCACCACTACCAACAACACCATCATCACGATCTTTAAACAGTGGTGACCAAAGCCAGTGTACAATATCATCAGGAGAGAAAGCTTAGGCCTGAACAGAACAAGCTTAGGTCCCCACTGGCTTGAATATAGCTTTCATTAAACAAACATAGATAAGAGTGTGAATAAGATTAAACTGGAACTACAAAGTGACCCATTAAATAAACTTATATTCTCTGAAATAGATGTTCAGGCATTCCTGGAGCCATATTTACTACATTTAAATACATCCCTTAGGTTATTATTGCTATCGTACTCTTTTCCTCCAAGTCAGCAGATACACGGGGCAAATATTTGAGAAGAAACAAGAAAGGGAGTTGAGAATAGTAGAAAGTGTTTCTCAGTTCTGCTTCCCCTGGGTTGGCTGGACCATCACATGCCTTGCATATGCAGACTCACAGTATCTCAACACCAGAAGCAAGAGAGCAGTTTTCTTTCTGAAATCTCCCTCATGAGTCCTTACATTCACTCCGTTTCACTGGCCCAGATTAAGTCACATGCACTTTGACCTGGGGGAGGCATACGTGAATAGGCTTAGACCCACATTAGGTACCCACTGTTGGGATTGGAGATGGAATTCCCACTTAAAAAATACTCTGTGAGTGGAGGCAGGATGGTTCCATGAAAGCAAAATTTAAGTATTATTATCAGAAAAAGGAGAAATTATTACGGGGTATCATAAAGTCACACATGTCAACTACACTATGAACAACTCTTAAATATGAGCTGAAAAACAAAAATGTTAAAAGCAACATGCACTGGCACACAGAAAACTAGCCTAGCAGTTGGGAAACTTGATTGACTCTCCATCTAATTCACTGTGTGGTCTTGCAAAGGATTAGTCAGACTTTATTCTGCACGAGAACCTGTAATTCTCCGAAGTTATCCTCAGTCTCCTCAGGGATCTAAAGAAGAGAGACTCCAGCAAACCCAATGCTCAGAGATAACCATTGGTAACATACATATGCTATTATTTTATACATATACACACAGACTTTTTTCTAAGCTTAATTACGCTTTACTAATTTGGGGCATGAGATAAGGTCACAACTCTTTAATGTTCTTTTTTTTTTTTTTTTTTTGAGATGGAGTCTTGCTGTGTCCCTCAGGGTGGAGTGCAATGACACGATCTCGGCTCACTGCAACCTCCAACTCCTGGGTTCAAGTGATCCTCCTGCCTCAGCCTCATGAGTACCTGGGATTACCGGTATGCACCACCATGCCTGGCTTATTTTGTATTTTTAGTAGAGATGCAGTTTCACCATGTTGACAAGGCTGGTCTCAAACTCCTGACCTCAAATTATCTGCCTGCCTTGGCCTCCCAAACTGCTGAGATTACAGACATGACCCACTGCACCCAGCCTAAAGTCCAATTGTAAGCGACTTGCATTGTCCTTCCTGTAGCCGAAAGAGGGTCCATCTGCTTGTCACTTGTAGGAAGAAGCCAAAATAACAAGAGTAAGTTATGATAAAAAGAGAGTGAATTTTATTATTTGTTGACAGCAAGGGGGAAAGTGGCCAGAATCCTTTCCAAAAATTGCCACTTTCCAATTTCTGGAGAGAGTGCAGGGGTTTAAGAAGAGGGGCTTGGAATGCAGAAGAGGTATAGGGGCTAGGAAGTGCCAGGCAGCGTGACTTGCTCTGATGGCTTATCTCGAATTATTGTTCCATCTGGTGAAGGGGCTGGCAGCATCATGGCTCAACCGTGGTACAAATCAATCAGTCAACATTGCAATCAGCCTCTAGCCTGAAGTGAACTCCAGCCTGGAAGTAATCCCCTGCTAGGGAGAGAATTCTGGAGGTGCCTGGTTCACATCAGGCTTCAGCCAGTGAAGCTTCTATGGAGATAGGTGACTAGATAAGCAAGCATGGTGTGAGCTTAACAAGCACACAGGTAAACAAATGTGCATAAGGCATGGAAGCATAAGTGGGGAAGGGAAGGGAGTGGAGTTTTAAAGCACATTCCAAGGCTGCATTTCAAGATGAAGAAAACACATCTGTAGTTTGCCTCAAAGCACACTTTGAGACTGGGGAGAAAGAAGGAAAGGAAACAAAAGTTTTCATTTTTTTGTTTTTTGATTTTGATGGAGTCTTGCTCTGTCACCAGGTTGGAGTGCAGTGGTGCAATCTCGACTCACTGAAACCTCCGCCTCCCAGGTTCAAGCGATTCTCCTGCCTCAGCCTCCTGAGTAGCAGGTACTACAGAAAACAAAATTTTTAAAACACAGCGTGAAGCTAAGCTGCGCAGTTACATTCTCACAATGAGGAAAATTTCATATTCTTTCTTTTTTACTCTGAGATTACCCTCCTGGGCAAAGACTAATAATTCCTTATACTTATTCAGTCTAAGGATCAATATCTTGTTACCTTTTTCTTATTACTGGAAATAGAATCCTCAAGCTCTTGGAGGCTTGGGGATGTCACAACCACAATAAGGCATCCTAGAATGTCCAATTGATGTGCTAAAATATGCTGTCGGTGGCTCCTGAAGCCTTGGTTGAGCAATAGGAAAGGCTAGAAATGTACTCCCTTTACCCATTGCTTCTAGAACCATCAGTACAGATCCAAGATACAGTCATTCTTCGAGACCAGAGAAAGATTTCTGCAGTATTAAAATGACACAGGATTCCTAGTTTATACCAAAATAGGTGGCTATCTTCCTAGAGAATACCCAAGTTCCAGGGTTGAGTGGGCAGAGGGTGTTTCTCGATCAGCTCAAGACTAGCTCCTCCTTGGCACTAGCCAAGCCTTTGTTTACACAGAAGTTGACTCTCTTCCTTCTCATGGTTAGCTTCTTTTTGGGTTTTGGTGAGTTTGCTTGGTGTCCTTTCCTGTCTACTGATCTATGAGGACTGACTATTCATAACATACTAATATTCCAAGCCCATGTCCCCAGCCCCATCCCAAAGTGTGTCAGGGTCTTGATTTCTTTCTTTCCAAGAAGTTTCTTGGTTCTTAATAAAAACTACCTACCTTTTTCTCAGTAGCCTTTGTGCTCCATACACCAAGGTGTAGGGGAGGATCGTCCTATGTCATGAGGGGAAAAATCCTCTTATACTTTCCTTCCACAATTTCATGGCCTACTTGAGGGCTTTTCCCCCAGTTAAAATAATAACAGAGATTATACACCACAATACTGATTTCCCTAAAATAGAAATAGATGTTTTGTTAACTTTTTAATGCAAACTCTGTAGATGAATCCTAGTTAAAATAGAAGACGTACTAAGCACTAGATCTCTCTCTCTCTGTCTCAATCTCTTTCTCTCTTTTATGAACACACAAACAGAGACAATGCAATGAAAAATAGGAAATGGCTAACTAGGAAAAGAAGAGTTTTAAGGTTGAGTGACTGGTTGAGTTAAAATACTCAAGGTCAGATTTAATTTTCAATGTTCAGTTATTTTAATAGGCAAAATGCATATATGTCAGGATACCTCTATTCAGAGGATTGTTTTCCTACCCTTATATCTTCTTATACCAAAAAACATTATACAACATTCTGGTTGGCAAATCACTTCTGTTTCCATATTTGCCTTATGTGGTTTCAGCCGTCTGTTTGTGGTATGAGTATTTTTTTCACATGCAGAATCCAAACTGGATTCTCCACCAGTTTGTGAGGCAGACCCTTGGAGGATTCTTGCCTATCATCGGGCAAACTGCTTCAAAAGTGAATAGCTTTCAGAGCCCTCTTGTGACATGCCTAGGCCAGCAATGATTTTGATGATGACTTTCAATCCCAAATCCATTATCTCATTAGAGGAGGGCTTAGTGGTCAGGCCTTCTGTGACAACAGCATTAAACAGTAATCTGATATAGATTTCTTGCTAGAACTTGGCAATCATTTTATAACTTCATTTGTTTCAATGCTGTAAAAGTTACCATTTTCAGAAGAATTTACATGGATAAAGTTTATCATCATTACTTTTTATTGCTATCTTCTTCCTTGGAGAGAAAAATTACCAAATATGTTATGAGTATTAGGGAGCTTTGGGCCATAAATGCAATTCAAACACTTACTGAAACATTCCACATCAGTATTTTCCTTATTGATTTGGAATCAATGATAAAAATACTTTTATAGAGACAACACTTTCCTTTATTCTGGCTTTTTTAATACCTAGAACACTTTTTCACCAGATATATCTTCTCTACCTTGTCTACATTTTTTACTCCTTTGCTCAAAGTTACCATTAAATAAGACCTAACTTGACCACATCATTAAAATTTGTAATCTGTTCTACAGTATTTACAATCTGCCTTATCCCTTGCTGTATTTTCCCCACAGCATTTATCATCTTTTAATATAATAAATAAAATTAGACAATTTGCTGTTCATTGTCCATCTCTACTTTCTACAATGTACACCATAAAGGCAGGAATTTTTGACTGCTTTGTTCAGTAATTTTTCCCCAGTACACAGTACTGTGTTTGACATGTGGTGACCCCCTCAATAAGAATTTGTCATGTGAATGGATGAATGCCTGAATTTATGAATAAATAACTAAAAACCAAAAAAAAAGGTGACAAGTGATCTATCTAAACAATTTGGTATGACAGTGAATAATCTACTGAAATAATATATGATTTAACAAGAAAAAGAAGTAAACAGTTGTCAAATAATGGTACCTTTTAATTTTACTTATAAAAGTAGATCACAATTTACAAGTAGAATTGTTTAATTATGCAATGTACGTCTGACTTAATAGTGTTTTCAGTTTATAATTTTGAGTCTTTTTATGTTACCATTTTAATATGAAGTCCAATATTTTCAATTTTTTTTCACTGAAACAGGTGAGAGAAGTTATACATAATTTTAGTGTGGCCGTTACAATAATGCTATTTGTGGCTGTCATGACCCTTGAGTCACAAAAGATGAGACAAATTATCATTTTTTTAGGTAATAAGTTTTACTGCTAATTCAGATCTTTGTGTTATGTGTCCCAAAGCTCTCTTAGGTTCTAACAGTGACAGATATTGATTCATTTAAATAAACATCACACATAACTTTTTATGTTATATTGTTTTTAAAATTCTTTTAGATTTGGTAGGATGATTATAAATTATGTTTTGATTATTTGTGTTCACTGCAATACCTTAGGTATTGGGCATAGGTAGTGTGTTAGTCAAGGTTCTCCAGAGAAGCAGGAGCAATAGGATATCTTGTGTATGTGCATGTGTGTGTCTGTATGTGTAAAGAGAGAGAGACAGAGATGTATTATAAGGAATTGGCTCATGTCATTATGGAGGTTAAGAAGTTTCAAGATCCTTAGGTGACAAGCTGGAAACTCACGAAAGCTGATGCTGTAAGTTCCAGTGTGAGTCTGAAGACAGATAATCAATGTCCAGCTGGAAGACAGTCAAGGAGAGAGAGAATGAACTATCTTTTACTCAGCAGTTTTGTTTTATCCAGGCTTCTAATGGATTAGGTGAAGCTCTCCCACATTACAGAGGACAGTCTGCTTTACTATAATAACTCTATGGATTCAAAAGTTAATCTTCCCCAGAAATATCCTCACAGACACATCCAGAATAATAATTAACCAAATATCTGGTCACCCACACACCAGGGAAGTTAGCACATAAAATTAACGATCGTATTAGTATGTTAGGACAGTGTGGCTCACTGAGCAGTCAGGTTCCTGAAGTTTAAGTAGCATAAGTCCAAGCCACCATTCAGCAGGTGGCTCCCACAGCCACTCTGCCTCTAGTCAGAAAGAGTTATTTTATCTCAAATTGTTGTTTTAATCAATTGCTTCTGTATCATCTTAATTTTACACAGCTCTACTTTTTATAGATGGGGAGCAATTCAGATGCTTCAATATTTAACCTTTATATATGAAGAATACCTTTTGTGTTCATTCGATGAGAACCATCTTGATATCTTGTCTATATTACCAGTTTTACATAGCTGATTATTTTACTTTGGTTTTCCATGGCTTAATTTCTAGATGGATAACCTATCTTAAATTCATTATTCAACAGCACTACTATAATACTTTAAATATAAGATTTACAAAATAAATAATCATAGCATTTCTAA
Source organism: Piliocolobus tephrosceles (assembly GCF_002776525.5). Classification (NCBI taxonomy): domain Eukaryota; kingdom Metazoa; phylum Chordata; class Mammalia; order Primates; family Cercopithecidae; genus Piliocolobus; species Piliocolobus tephrosceles. Next base: position 28,447,021 of record NC_045451.1, on the reverse strand, counting down.
AGACTCCTATATGCAATTAAAATTTGTATATGTCATCTTTGAGTGTTAGCCTAGGGGTAGTATAAATTTTAGCGCATGACTTGTGGAACAACATATAACACTTTAGTGAAAACCACTAGAAACTCATATATGACTTTACAGTGTGTAATGTCTGCCCCTGTAGAGTATAAGAGTGGACAGGCCGGGTGCAGTGGCTCACACTGGTAATCCCAGCACCTTGGGAGGCCAAGGCAGGAGGATCACTTGAGGACAGGTGTTCAAGGCCAGCCTGGCCAACATGGTAAAACTCCGTCTCTACTAAAAATACAAAAATTAGCTGGGTGTAGTGGTGGGCACCTGTAATCCCAGCTACTCGGGAGGCTGAGGCAGTAGAATCACTTGAACCTGGGAGGCAGAGGTTTCAGTGAGCCAAGATCATGCCATTGCATTCCAGCCTGTGTAACAGAGTAAGACTCCATCTCAATTAAAAAATAAAAAAAAAAGTGGACAAATTACCTGTATAGATTCAAGTTTTCTCTATATCTACAAATCTAATTACTGCTAGTCAGTGTAGAAGCCTCTCCAAGTCCATTCTTTTGTCCTTATTATATTACCCTCAGGTATTTTCAGAAGAATTTGGATAGAAAAAAATTCTTTTAGGATTATTGAACTATAGTGTAAAAGCCTATGGTTTCATTAGTGAAAAATAATAGAAATCAAAATATAGGTGCTACGGGTCACATTGTATTATTCACAAAAGGACTGGTAATAAATCAGTTGCTATTTTATCATCTGAACATTGTGCCCTTTGATAAGAAACTCCTCCCCTCTCCCAAGAGTATAGCAAAAAATACAAAGACATAGGACACACAGAATTTTAGACAACATCTGTATACTATTAAGGAAGCACAGAAATAAAAGGAGACCAGCCATGTTCAATTATTTGAAATGTCATCTATATCCTCCATTAAGTTTTTAATTTGCAATAAACTATATGCTACAATGTGGATGTTAGTGTGTATGTGTGTATTTGGTTTAGAACATGTATCTGTTGTAAAACCAATTTATCTTACACACACACACACAATCCAGGAACCAACTGAGGAAGTAGTAAATGTTAGGACTTTGGTATAAAGTCTAGTAATTTAGAGACATTTTAAGGTTTTTAACTATAGCTGCTTTTGTAATTTTAGCTTTTATGTAAAAGTCTGAGTCTTCATGGATTAAAATATGTCACATGTGTATTTTTCATCTTGCATTCAGTGACAAACACACCTTTACTTCAGTAAGAGAACAAAGATAATCTGAAAAAAATTAAAGCTCCCCCCCGGCAAAAAAATTGAATTTACAAATAGAGGCCTTATTGTTTTGTTCTAGAAGCATTAGTTAAGAAAAAATCTTTAAATAGAGCAGTCATAAAATTCTCAAACTTCTCATACACACACACACACACACACACACACACACACACATACACGTACATATACACATACATCTTAATTTAATGTAAAATTATCTAACTTTGGAATTAGAACCTTTCAAAATAAATTTTCACTGCATTTACTGAAGGAAGTAATGTGACAATTTACTCTCTCATTCGGGGCTCAACCACAATTTTTAAAGTGGCACCCAGAATTTTTTTCTAAGATTTTATCCTTGGGAATAGTAAGAAGGGCTTTATCATCCAGTGTCATCTACATTCTAAGCATGTTGTCATCTTTTATTCAATTCAGGATGTACCGTCAATTTCTGGAAAAGTCATTCAGAAAATTAAATTTTGTTTTGAATGTAAGATTAGAGTGAAAAACAAAATTATTGGTTTAAAACATAGTTTAATTTCTTGATTGCATTTAACTCGACTGATTGGCCTACATTGTAAAACAGATAAAGTAACAACCCTTCATATTTTTGCAGAGTCACTGCTTTAGTCTGTTTTGTGCTACTATAACAGAATATTGGAGACTGAGTAATTTATAAGAAACAGAAATTTATTTTCTCACAGTTTTAGAGGCTGAGAAGTCCAAAATCAACACTCTGGAATGTGGTGAGGGCCTTCTTGCAGTGTCATCTCATGACAGAGGGAAAGAGGATGAAAACTTACACGCAATGAAGAAAGAAAAGGGGACTGAATTCATCCTTTTATAAGCACCTCACTCTCATGATAACAGCATTAATCTGTTCATGAAGGCAGAGCTCTCATGGCCCAATCACCTCTCAGCAGTCTCCACCTCCCAACATTGTCACACTGGGGATAAGTTTCCAGCACATGAATTTTGGGGCACACATTCAAACCACTGCAATCCCAATATACATTAAATCATTCCAGAACAATCACATATTTGCCTTTGGGAAAAATTTTAAAGGAAGGTTTTACATTTTGCTGGAAGTTTTTCTAAGCGCATTTTAAAATTTGTTTCCACTTAAAAAATTATGTTTACCAACATATATGATCTTTCTCAGTAAAAGCAAAGAGTGAGAAAGAAGAGAAAATCTACCGAGGTTTTTTTTCCCCCTGCCTATGCTTGCCAGCAACTGCACAGAAGAGCTCTACAAACCCCAGGAGAGGAAGGGAAGTAGAGAATATTAGATTCAATAATAATTCAGCTTCCCTGTATCTCTAGCAATCTCCTGCACTACTAGCTGCATAGCTCCATGCCATGAAATTTGCAGATGTACTGAAACCACACTTTGGCTGTTTCTGCCTTGCTACCACATTGTGGCCAGCTGACTGCATTCTCTACATTACATCTAATTTTAGGATTCTTAAAAGGAGCAATATGGCAGAGATTTTAAGATATGAGGGGACATAGGGACCAGTTAAATTGTGATTCTACTGCCTCTACAGTCTTTGCAAACACAACATTAGATAACATTTTGATAGTCCGAATATCATTCATTCTATCCACAGAATGTGACAGTGATTTCCTCCTTCTTGAAATATATTTCATGGCTTTTATCAAACCAGTTATCCTTTGATTCTTCTTCAAGCTCTGCTGGCTTTTCTCATCTTCTCACACTATACAGTTTTAGGTGCCCCACACTCAGTCCTCAGTTCTTTACTTATTGTGAATTCATTCCTTAGGGAATCCAATGAAACTATGGTTGCAAAGACCATCTATATCCACTGATGCAAATTTGTATGTGCAGCCCCCAAAATTCCTTAAACTTCAGGCATCATATCATTAAACAGTACCAACATTTCCACTTGAATGTCCAGTAGGCCTCTGGACCTCAATATGCTCAAATATTCACTCCTGATCTCAGCCACTACGATACTTTCTGCATACCCTTCTGTGACCCATCCCCACACCTCACCTCCCTGTCCCCAGGATTTCCTCTTCTCCGGAAAAGAAACTTATTTTTCTGTAGTTGCCCAAGACGAAAAGATATTGCCTGCATCATTGGCTCCTCTATTTCTCCCAGAACTCAATTCATTTGCAAATTTTATTGGTGCTACCTTCAAAGTACACTGAAACGGAAATCATTCATCTTCATCTACTCTTGCTCTCATTGACCTTTCACAATATGAGTTTAATCATAACATGCCTCTGGTCAAAAACATTGGATGATCCTCTCTTTCACGGAACATCAAAGCCAATGTCTTTACAAGGTCCTATATAAATTATTCCATTTACATCCTCTCAAATTTCCTTTCCCACAACTTTCTCTCACTCTATTCTGGTGATGCTGGTAGATCAGGCACTCTCTAATGCCAGAGCTATTTTACTTTTTGTTTTGTCTGTCAGAAAGTAGTATCACCACATATACAAAGCACTCACTCCCTTCACTTCTTTCAGATTTTAACTTCAATGTAATTTGTTCAGAGAAGTCTCCCTGGTCATTGTATACAGTAATTCCCCCCCCCCCCCATATAACTACTCTCTTCCTCCATAGCCTTTCTCATGATCAGATATATTTCTATTCATATTTGGCTTACTGACTATCCTACCACTGAATTATAAACTATAGAAGTTGGGCCTTTATTCAAAGCTGTTTTTTCACATCTAGAAAAATGCCTGGTATACGTACAGTAGACAGTTTTTCATACATCTAAACCACAGAAAGATTCACTGCCAACCTAATGAAGTTTAACCTGCAGTCCTCTTATTTGACATGGGCCCTGTAAGTACTGAGAACTGTTGGGAGGTGTTTAGTGTTGCAGGTGTTCAGTGTATGTGAGAGTAAAGCCAGTTTAGAATTACGAAGTATGCAAGCATATATGGAAAACTGCCTGAAGGAATGTCAGATGAATTCTGCATGACTGACTTCAGTAAATTGTCAAGATTTCTTTCCTCATTCTAAATAAATATTCTTTCTCATCTCAAATTCTTGGTTACACAATGTTGTATTCTGTTTTCTTAAGGGGATCCCCTCAAATTCTGTAACAGCCCCATAAAATGAGCATCTGCCAACATAGATCACCCAGCTTTTCTAGGAACAGACAGCAGGCAAGTTTGTTGGCAATCAAGTATCCTCTCCAAAAGAAGATATCCAGACCCTGTGTGACTACTCTTGGATCACAAAGGATTCATCCTGACAGCATTATCAAGTCTAAGGTTGCCTTAACAAGCCAGTGATCTCTCTGTTCTTTAGTACCAACGTTAAAGAATAAATTAGCATGAATAGTATACAAATATAAGTATTGCATGTGTCTTTAGCTGTGACAATGCACAATTACATATACAGATCACAGCAGAACTCACTTTTAAAAAGGAGTTAATACTCACATTTTTTATTTTCATATTTTCCCAAAAGAAAACAAAAATTGAATATATGATAAATCTTAAAGGGGTATTTAAGTCCATAAGAAAAATTTATCTAAAAATATTTTTAATTATAGATTTCTCCAAATTGTCTACACTTTTTACATGTATACTTCAAATAGTTCTAATTTTTGTTATGTTTTCTAAATCATCAATTCTGGTTTGATTTTTCTTTCGCTTTTCTTAGGTCTTCCTTGTGACTGTGGTTAATTATGCCTAATGAGAATATTTGGTTGATTTTCATTCTTTTATTAGTATTAAGGAAATTATACAAGTTTAGAAATTTTATTTCATGGTCGGGTGCTGTAGCTCACACCTGTAATCCCAGTATTTTGGGAGGCCAGAGAGGGAGTATCACTTGAGGTCAAGAGTCTGAGACCAGTCTGGTTTACATGGTAAAAACCCATCTTTACTAAAAATACAAAAATTAGCCACCTGTCGTAGCACACACCTGTAGTTCCAGCTACTCAGGTGGCTGAGACACAAGAATTGCTTGAACCTGGGAGGTGGATCTTGCCTCCTTGCAACTTCCACCTCCCAGGTGAGGGTGAGTCTGAGGATGAGGATGTGGGTGAGGGTGAGGGTGGGTGAGGGAGGGTGAGAGAGAGAGAGAGAGAGAGAAAACCTTTTAATGAGACTGGGGTTTATATTTGTTTCATGTGATAGCTGCTAGTGTATTACTTAGTGGTCAGAAATTATATTCTATAAAATATCTCCTTTTTAAAATGTGTAACATCTTTGTCATTAGTTGATTTTTATAAATGTCTATGAGTACTTGAAAAGTAGTTGTTCTCAGCCTAGAGTAGCAATTATTTTTTAATTTATATAATACACTGAGGTATATCTTGAAATACTTGTATCTTGGTTCAGAAAACTCAGGGCTGTTTATCCAAAAAACAATATACATTTTTACTGGAAAGCTAGCACCAGTTATGTGAGTACGGAGACAATTGAACTATTTGAATATATCAAGAATAAAGTAGACTTCTTTTTTTCAAGAAACAGAAGCTTTAAAAGTTTGCAATACAGGTTGAGTATCCCTTAACCAAAATGCTTCAGGACAGAAGTGTTTTGGATTTTGACTTTTTTTTTTTTCAGATTTTGGATTATTTGCATATACATAATGAGATATCTCTTGGGTGTGGGACTCAAGTCTAAATACGCAATTCATTTATGTTTCATATATACGCTATACATATAGCCTGCAGGTAATGTTATATAATACTTTAATAATACTGTGCATAAAACTGACCAGAAGGCAAAGGTGTCAATATCTTCACCACCCAAGTTCTCAGTCTTTGGTTATTTAGCATCATTATCATTCCTGACTATATATGTTTTTCTTTTTGTTTGTTTGTTTGTTTTTTTTTTTTTTTTTTTTTTTTTTTGATACAAGGTCTCATTCTGTTGCCCAGACTGGAGAGCTGGAGCACAGTGGCATGATCTTGGTTCACTGCAACCTTGACCTCCCAGTGATACAGCTCTGATGAGTGGAGGAACACCAGGGCTCTTGTCTCACATCAAACTAGATAAGACTACACAGACACATGTAGAGTGGTTTTAAGGAGTGAACAGTTTAATAGTAAAGAAGAGTCAAGAAGAAAGGGAGAAGGAAGAAGAAAGAAGCTCCTTTGTACAGAGACAAAGGGAGGGGGACTCCAAAGTCAAAAGAGGAGGAGGTCCTCACCTGCCAAGATACCAGCCAGGTATATATATACAGAGGCTGGAGGAAGTGGTGCCTGATTTGCACAGGGCTAAGGGATTGGTTTGACTAGGCATGTCATTTATGTAGCCTGCGAAAAAGCTGGCCCTCCCACTCTAGCCTTTTAATATGCAAATGAAGGGCGCCATGATGTTCTACACACGTGGGGATATGTGGGGGCGGCCATATTGCCAGGAACACACTGGGAAAGGGCAAGAAGGCCCCTCTGGGAATCACCACTTTGGTTGGACCCAGTGTCTAATGGCTGGCATTTGCATATCAAAGGTCGCCAGCCTGGCTCTAAGAGCCAGGGCTTTACCAAAAACTTTTCTGGAAATGCTTTAAAAAAATGAAAACTTCCCAAGGACCCTTTGCCTCTCTATCTGCTTATAATAATTTTTTAATATCTCCTACAACACCAGACTCAGGTGATCTTCCCAATTAACTCAGGTGATCCTCCCAATTAGCTGGGACCACAGGTGTGTAAGACCATACCTAAGTAATTTTTGTGTTTTTTTAATAGAGACAGGGTTTTGCCATATTGCTCAGGCTGATCTCAAACTCCTTTGCTCAAGCAATCTCCCCATTTCGGCTTCCCAAAATGCTGTGATTACAGGCATGAGCCACCGTGCCTGGCCTCTGACTCTGAATTTATATGGTGCTGAAAAGCAATCATTTTTCTACCCTTATCCATACATAAGTATTCAACGGAAAAAAATGGCATAGCATTAACACAGTAAAAAAATAACGTATCCAGGGAAACCAACAGCACAGTAGCATCATCAAAATTTCTTAAATAACAGCAACAACAAAGAACAGTAGGCTTTCAGTGTCTACCTGCAATGCTGTGCTTTGATGAAAATGTTACTGTATGGAATATTTTATGTTTTTAGATAAGAAGAAATATCAGAAACAGTTGAGGGACCAGAAAGTGGCCCCTCTAAGGATAAGGATGCATTCTGCCTAATGGTTTCTTTAAATGTTTCCACCAGAGTCATCTGCCTCGTTAACAATGGTTTGTGTCTTAGAAGTCTCGCTTCGATTTTATAAACTGACATGATTTATTTTTCTGTTATGAATGCCCGCTGCTCTCATCTTTCAATAAGCCCATTATACATTTTTATCATGTTGTGTATGGGCACTTTTTCTACAGTGTTAAAGTCATTTTCACCATCAATATTATCATGATCACTTTGATTCAGAACCATTTTGGCTATTTTACTTTCAGTCAATGAATGAATAGCTGCAACCTCATTATCAATGTTAAAAGTTTCTTCAATATCCACTTCTTTCCACTAACAGACTTTCAAGGTGTATTTTTTTTTCCATATGTAGGGAAGTCAGACATCATTTTTTCCTCACTTGACATGGAATCCTTCAAAGTCAACACCTTGTTCATCATCATCACTGAGCATAGTTGCAAGCCAGAGGTTGGGCCAGGCATGTACAACTGTGTCTTTAGTCACTGTATTCCAACCATTTGCAACAGCACATATAGCATCCTTTATGCTAAACTCCTTTTGAAAACTTTCCATGCTATGCTTCTGTTCATTGCTGCTAGTATGCTGTTCAAGAAAGTGTTTTTTATATTTACTCCTTATTGTTCTATGGATACCTTGGTCACATGGCTGAAATAACAGTCATATTTAGGAGAATATACATGGCATAAATATTATTTCTGATGAGGATTCCCGCTGGGGTATGAGCAGAACAGCTATCAAGGAAGAACAAAATCTTTCAGTCCTCATCCAGTCCAGCTTCCCTGTAGTGAGCACCAGCTGCTGATACAAAATGTTTGTGAAACCAATTAAAAAAGGTAGTTCATGCCTTTTTGTTAGCATAGTAATGGACCATTTTAAAAAATTCACTCTTTGAAAACAGCAAGGATGCAGGCTTTTCCTATCACAGTAAGTTTACACTTATGCATGCCTGCTGCACTAGCACATCCCAGCACAGTTATTCTGTCCTTGGTATCCTTAATTCCCCTAGGGGCTGTCTTATCAGCTGTAGTCAGTGTCTTTCTGGGGCAATATGCCAATACAGTGATATTTCACCAGCATTATAGACTTGTTCAGGTGTCAGATTTTCATCAGCAATGACCTTTGCAAACTTGTCAATGAATTTCTCTGCTGCTTTGTTACAAGCAGATGCTTTATTACTGAAAATCTTTAAACATTTAATGTCACATCTTTCCTTAAATTTCTGCAACTAACCTGTTGAATATTCACACAGTTTTATTCAGTTTTCAGTTCATTGTGATAGATCTGTGTTTGTTTCATGATCAGCATACCATTAAGTGGCATGGATTCACTGCAACACTGACAGATCAACACTTTCCATAGAAGACTGAAACCTTCACTTTTGGCTTTGTGCAGTGTTTTTCCATTTTTCATTAAGATCTGCTTATCACTTCTCGCATAGCACAGTTTATCCTTCTGTTTCTTCAGGCCACATATTGTGGTCATTCCAACCCCATACTCATCTGTAGGATGTTTCACACTGACACAGGCTGTTCAGTTTCTCCAAAGGCTTGATTTTTTGTGCTAAACATAAATGCTCCCTCTTTTTTCTTATCACTGTAACCCATAGGGGTATGTGATGTAGGCCTATTTCTTTTGACATTTTCAACAATATCTTTATAACACAGAGTAAACAAAATAACACAGTGAGTAATGTGCATAGGTCTTGGTCCCATGTGGGACATTGTAGGAAACCTGCCCCTGGCATGTCCAGCATGTACATGTGCCATTTTATTACCCTTTGCATGAATGCTTGTATCGAGGGAACATGGAAATGTATGGAAAAGATAGTGCAGCTAAAGGGGGCTGAGGGGGTCGTTTTTCCCTTTGGTACAATAAATAAATTGTATGTTGTGCATGTGCATTTTGACTGCAACCCACCACATGAAGTCAGGTGTGAAATTTTCCACTTGAGGCAACATATGGGTGCTCAAAAATTTTGGATTTGGGAGCATTTGCGATTTTGAATTTTTGGATTAGGTATGTTCAAGCTGTATACTAAATCCATGGAAATAAGGATCACCTCAAAGAAAAGGGAATAGATGTTATAAAGTCAACTTCTTCCAAACCAAATATAATGTTTTATATAATTTTATAAAATAAATTCTATTAATTAAAACTAAAACTCTTAACATATTCTTCCAATTTGAAAAACTATTATTTTGATATGTTCCCCAGTGTACAATACATCAAAAATATTAAAAGATGATTATTAAAGAGTTTAAGCCAAAGTTCACAAAATTGTTTTTTTAATTTGGTTTTCAGAAAAGACTAAAGCAGAAAAAATTTTGTGAGCCAGGCATTTCCAATCAGATTAGAATTAGAAAACCATATGTCTCCTACTTACTAAAAATGCTGGCATTTCCCTTAGACATAAATTCTCTCTAATAAATATTATATGCCTATTACATAACAGAAGAAAGGTAGGTAGTTTGAGAAACAAAAATAAATACCTAAAAATATGACACATTTTCAATCCTTAAGTACCTGAACTCTCTGAGGAGGATAGATCATCTAAAATAAATTTGAGAAAAAGATAGATTATAAGTACAAATACTTTCTAACACACTTCTTTCTGATTTCTCCTGTGAAATCAAAGAAAGATGAAATTCGGCACTTGACCAGTTGATTGACAAGCTCTATGTTTACTGAAATTCTCATGTGCGGCCCTAATTCAAGCACTTTAATTATAAGTCACTGACTTTTAACTTTTCAAAGAAAGTATCCCCAACCCTTCCTCCAACCAAATGAATTCTGGAGCTCTCAAAGCAGATAGGAGAAATTGGGGACTAGGAACACAACCTGGGGAAGATTAAAGTAAAGGGGCCAAAGACTTAGATGTACTTAGCTGAACCAGAACCTTACCTGGGTAGAGGGAAAATAGGAGGAATCATTCTCCCAGTTGACAACACTTATTAAAAGTGAAGTATATATAATACAATTGACCCTTTAACAATGTGGGGGTTAGAAGTGCTTACACCAGCCCAGTCAAAAACCCACATGTCACTTTTGACTCCTTAAAATCTTGACTACTAGCCTATAATCTCAGTAGTTGGGTTTGAGTCAAGTACTTGGCCTTTGGGAGGCCAAGGCAAGAGGATTACTTGAGGCCAAGATTTCAACACCAGCCTGAGCAACATAGCAAGACCCTATCTCAATAAATAATTAAAATTAGCCAGGTGTGTGAGTGCATGCCTGTAGACCCAGCTACTCAGGAGGCTGAAATGGGAGGATCGATTGAGTCTGGTAGGTTGAGGCTGCAGTGAGTCATCACACCACAGCAGTCCAGCCTGGGCAACAAAGCAAGACCCTGTCTCAAAAAAACAAAACAAAAAACAACAACTTTAACTACTAATAGGCTACTGCTGACAGGAAACCTTGCCATAACCTAAACTACCGGTTAACACATATTTTGTATGTTATATATATTATATACTGTATGCTTACAATAAAGTTAAAGAAACTAAGAAAATCATAAATAAGATATATTTACTATTCATTAAGTGGAAGTGGATCATCATAAAGTTCTTCACATTGAGTAGGCTGAGGAGGAGGAAGAGGAAGAGAGAGAAGGGGCTGAACTTGCTGTCTCAGGGATGGCCAAGGTAGAAGAAAATCTGTGAATATGTGGACTCATGCAGTTCAAACCCATGGTGTTCAACGTTCAACTGCAATTCAAAAATGTGGTGTAATACTGAACTGCAGCTGTTAAGACTATGATGTGAATGTAATAAGTTGAGACACAGAGAAGGTAGATAGAGGGTGATGACATTTTATATGCTATATCCAACTTGCCTCTTCTGATGTTACAAATTGTTTTTAGGCTTCTGAGTTAGTCCAGAAAAGAAGTATCTGTTTATTTTTCCTAGTGCAGTGAGAGGCAGGATGAAAGAAATCATCTCTTGCCACCAGATGGTGCCCTGCTTCCCCTGGGGAATGTAATGAAGGGCCATCAAGTAGCTGCTGAATGCAGAGTGTGAGTGCCTTCAAGTGGGAACTTCTGAGTTATTTTGTCATGGGTGTTTACTAGGAACTTAGTACAAGGCTGCCATAGTCTATTATAAAACGTTCCCTCTCCCTTATTTCCTTTCTCACAACTCTTCTTCCCTCTCTTCTACCATTCATCCAGACCCTTAGCCTCTGTAATTTGCCAAGATAAATCAGAAGAGAAGCTGGAAGCCATCATTCTCGGAAAAACTAACACAGGAACAGAAAACCAAACACCTCGTGTTCTCACTTATAAGTGAGAGTTGAACAATGAGAACACATGGACACAGGGAGGGGAACATCACACACCAGGGCCTGTTCGGAGGTAGGGGGAAGGGGAGGGAGAGCATTAGGACAAATACCTAAAGCATGCAGGGCTTAAAACCTAGATGATGGGTTGATAGGTGCAGCAAACCACTATGGTACGTGTATACCTGTGTAACAAATCTGCACATTCTGCACATGTATCCCAGAACTTAAAGCAAAATAAAATATAAAAATATATACATACATGTACACACACATATAAATATATCTATATGTGTGTATGTCCAACACACTTGTTTCTCCTATCAAAGAAAGATATGAAATTAAGTAGCTGACCAATTTAGATATTATACATAAATTTATGTTTTATAGATAGATAGATAGATAGATAGATAGATAGATAGATAGATAGATAGATATACACACACACACATATTCTGGGTTTCTCTTGGCAAATTATGTATGTGTATATCTATATTAAATATTTTTCAAACTTAGCGTCATTTGTTGAGAATTAACAAGTTTTCAATTTATAACTTACTTTCTCAAATGTCTTATATGGTATGTCCAATTTACTCTGCACCATTTCTTCCTCTAGTAAGGAAACAAGGGTGCAAGTGGGATTCTACCTGATCCTCCTGCACCTTGAAAACATAAATGCTCATAATGATGATTTCTCATCATGTTTCTTGACCCTCTATTCCACAGACACTACATTTACTAGTATCATCAAACATTGACTCACTCTAGAAAACATAAAATTTCTGTTCTTAGAAATGCTTGGATTTTTTTTTTCAGCTTTATTGAGGCATAACTGACAAACATTGTGTATATTTAAGGTATACAATGTGTTTATGTATACACACAATGTGAAATGATTACCACAAGGAAGTTCATTAGCACATCCATCACCTCACATAGTTAGCCTCTTTAATCTTTGTTTTGTTTGTTTGTCTGAGACAGGGTCTCACTCTGTTGCCCATGCTGGAATGCAGTGGTGCCATCTCAGCTTACTGCTGCCGTCTCAGCTTACTACTGCCTTGACCTCCTGACCTCAAGGAATCCTTACACCTCAGCCTACGTACTTGGGTTTTTCTTTTCTTTTGTGGTAAGAGTACTCAAGATCTACTGTCTTAGCAAATTCCAAGTTAGCAATACAGTATTATTAACTATGCTCATCATGCTATACATTAGTGCTCTGGAACATATTCATTTTATAACCAAAAATGTGTATTCCCTGACCAACATCTGCCCATCTCCCCCACCTCTGAGCCCCTGGAAATCACCATTCTACTCTCTGCTTCTATGAATTTGACTTTTTAAAATTCCACATATAAGGGAGATCATACAATATTTATATTTAAAGGCTTGAATTTCTTAAAACTGGCAAGAGACCAGAGACAGACTATTTAAGACGAAAGATGAAAGGTCCCTTAGGGGCCATTTATGACCAACCTGCTCATACAAACAGGAAATGTAAGTTAAATAACTCGTTTCATTTAACTCAACCAGCAAACTGTTGAAAGAGAAGGAAAAGAAAGACGGAAAAAAGCAAAAAGGGAAATGGGAAGACAGGGACGGAGAGAGGGAAGGAACTGGGAAGGAAAGGAAAGGAAGGAAGGATGGAGGGAGGAAGGGAAGAAACCCTATCTTGACATCCAGGATGTCCCAGGTGCAGAACTGCATTTGTAAGTCTGCATTTAGAAGGCTAATTTCTAACTCTGAAAGTTACTTGCACATTCTCCAACTGCGAAATATGAGTTTAATGCTTCTACCTTTTGTAATTTTTCTATAACTTTCAAAGACCTCATAAGAATATATTTTTTTAATTTTTAATTTTTGTGGGTATATAATAGGTGTATGTATTTATGGGGTACATGAGATACTTTGATATAGGCATGCAATGTGTAATAATCACATCATGGTAAAAATGAGGTATCCAACCCCTCAAGCATTTATCGTTTGTGTTACAAACAATCCAATTATACTCTTTATTTTAAAATATAGAATTAAATTATTATTGACTATAGCTACCCTCTGTGATATCAAGTACTAAGTCTTACTATATTTTCTTTAATGAAGAGTTTGCGAGGTGCTTGCTCCTCGGACTTCTGTCTTTCCTTTTTATCAGTATCCTTGGAAATATCACTTTATTCATAAACACAACCAATACTTAAATTTTTCTATCTATCATGCCTTGATGATAGATCATCTTGTCCAAATATGGGCTGATTAAACAGGTATTTAGTTGGTATAGACCAGGTGCCCATAACTGAAATAAATACTGTGGGTTCCTTCCCTCACAGACTTTTCCATCTAGGAAAAGCAAAACCTACATTACACTATGATGTAAAACTTAAGATGGATTTTATGGTGCACAAGAGTGGGTCTCAAACCTGAGTATCAGTCACCTGGAAGACTTGCTTAAACACAGAACCTCATCTCCAGAGGTTCCGTCTCTGTAGGTCTGGACTAGGGCCAGATAATTTGCATTTCCAACAAGTTCCCAGGTGATGCCAATGCTACTTGTCTACAGACTGCACTTTCAGAACCACTGGTCTAAACTAAAAAGGTAGTAGAATTTTGAACCCTTTGAGGGGGTATGAAATCAATTCCACTTTCATCTGACATAATTTATGCTTCTTTGCAAGATTAAGTTTGAAGAAAATGTCCCATTACTAAATTAAATTTTAAAATCACTTTTTTTTTTTTTATAGACCATTTATTTTCAGCTGTGAAAGCATTTCAGGTATATTTTTACCATTTCCTATTTTCCAAACTTTCCATGATGTACATGTATTACTTTCATGTGAGAAAAACCTTAAATAAAAATATTCATGTCTTCATTGGAATAAGACAAATTTGAACTCAAAGACCAGTTTTACTATTTACCAATCAGTGATCTTGGGAAAATTTATTTTACTTTTTCAATTTTTAATTTAATTAATGCCTCTACATATTTCTAAAGTAAAACTAATATTAGAAAAAATCTGTTACAGAAAAGTCTCACTTCTACATCATCCCCAGCCAACCTATCATCTCCAAATGCAAATATTTTTATTCGTTTCTTATTTATTGTTCCTGTGATATTGCATTCTTATACAAGTAAAATAAAACATCCTATTTCTTCTTTTTACCCATATGGCAAACTATATGTATTGCTTTGCACCGTGTATTTTTAGGGACTCAGTCCTTCACCCAGGCTGGAGTGCAGTGGCACAATCAGGGCTCGCTGTGGCCTCGACTTCCAGGGCTCAGCTGATTCTTCTACCTCAGACCCTAGAACAGCTGGGCTACAGGTGCAAGCCACCACATTCAGCTAATTTTCTGTGTCTTTTGTAGAGACAGGGTTTCACCATGTTGCCTAGGTTGGCATTTTTAACTTAATAATAAATTACTCTGTCAGTATATGGCGATTTCCCTAATCTTTCTGTATTCCCCTGTGTGGAAGTGTTTTATTAAAGGTGTTTTAATGCCTCCCCTATTGATGGACATTCAGGTGGTTTCCATTCTTTAACACTTACCATACTGCATTAAGTTACATTCTACATATGTTATTGTGAACCTGTGAAGGAGAATCAGTAGATTCACAGAAGGTGAACTGATAGATTGAAAAAGTAAATAGCATCATAACTTTAGTAAGTATTGCCAGATTCTGCTCCATAAAGCGTATCATTTTGCATCCCCACCAACAATGTCTAAGAGTGCCTAATTTGAGACCGTTAAAGCTGCTATAAACAAACCTAAATGTGTTCTTTGGGTAAATATATGAGAACATTTTTAATCAGTTCCCCAGAATGGTTTTAATAATTTACATTACCACCAGCAAACCATGGCAATTTTGATATTACTTGTCTTTGGTGACATAGTATTGTGATTTTAATTTGTATTTTCCTATGACTACCTAAATTAAACTTTTTTTTTTTTTACATTTATTAGCTATATCATCTTTTGTTCAAGTATTTTTCCATTTTTCAATTGGGTACTCTGATTTTTCTAATTTATTTATTATTTCATTATATATTTGCATACAAATATTTTGCTAGATATATGTACTGGAAATATATTATTCTCCTCTGACTTAGGCAAGTCCAATTCATCTACAGTTTTATTGATTTTTGTCTGCTTGTTCAATCACCTATTGAGAGAAATGTGTTAAATTTCCCACTAGGTGAATTTGTCTATTTACCCAGTTCTATCAATATTTGCTATATTTATTTTGAAGCTATATTAATGGAAGCATTCTAATTTAAAATGTTATGTTTTCCTACTTAACCTTATTATGATTATATAACATACCTCTTTATTATTAGTATTGCTCCCAGCCTCTAAGTTCATTTTACCTAGTAGATGAAGCTTCCTTTTGATTTGTGTTGGTATAATGTTGATTTCTGTTTTCCTATTTGGAGATTTCAGACTTCTTGGATAAGAATCATATAGTTTTTTTTTAACATCGATTTTTTAAAACCATAGTCTTTTACTTAAATTAAAAAGGAGCTTTATAGTGTAATGATTTTACATTTGAGTTTCTATCTTCCATCTTAATATTTTCTTTCTAGTTGACCCACCTATTTTACACAATTTATTTTTTCTTGCTTTTAGATTAACCAAATATTTTATTGTTTTAGTTTTCATGCATTTTCTATATACTCTTTTATTACTCTTTTAGTGGTCACCCTAGAGATTAAAATATACTTATTTGATTTATTACAGTCTGATATAAGTGATTACTTCATTATTTCTCCCCAAAAATGCTAGAATCTTAGAATATATTATTTCCTTTTCAACTTTTGCTTTTATGTTGTCATGCATTCTAATTCTACGTGTATTTTACATTTCACAATATTACTATTAAGTCATTATTCATTATACCAATCCACATTTTTATATATACCCTATTTATTTTCATCTTCTTGCATTTCTCTTTTGCTTGACATTATTTTCTGTGTGCATGAATTTCTCACCGTAGAATTTCTGTTTGAGAAAGTGTGCTTTTACAATTCTTTTTGTCTGAAAATGTTCTTATTTCAACTTCATTTTTGAAGGATGTTTCACAGTATGGAATTCTAAATTGGCAGTTTTCTCTTAACGTTTTACAGATGCTATTCTATAATCTTCTGGCTTCAGTAGTTTCTATTAACCAATAAACTCTCATTCTCTCTGTTACACTCATCTTTTTCTCCGGCTGCTTCTAAGATTTATTTCTTTGTCTCTATTATTGTTTTGGTGGTATCTATGTGTTTATGAGGTGCTCCATGGACTTATGTTTCATGGTTTTTATCATTTTAGAAAATATACAGCCATTATCTTTCCAAATGTGTTTTTTCTCTATTCTCCTTCGCATCTTTCCTGAGATTCCAATTACACATTTACTGGAACTTTGCTGTCTCTTACAAGCCTCTTATGCTCTTTTCTATAATTTACATTATTTTTGTTTTTCTCTCTGCTTCAGTTTATATATTTTCTACAGACCTTTCTATAGTCCATGAATCCTCTCGTGTGATGTGCCTATTGTGCTGTTAAACTCATCCATTGAGCTCCTAATTTTACTTGCAGTATTTTTAGTTTCAGAATGTCTTTTTACCCCTTTTATAAATCCAAATTCTCTGGTAAAACTCTTTACATTTTCATTATTTTTTCTCTAGTTTTGTACCCATTTTATTAAATATTTGTATTGTAATTATTTTTGAAATCTTTCACTTCAGTATCTAACTGCCCATGTTTGTATTTCTACTAAATGGTTAGTTCTTGTAGGGCTTTTTGTTTGTTTAGGGTTTTTTTTTTTTTTTTTTCTTACTTTATTCTTGTTTCTAGTCATATGGTCTTTCTTGGCATGCCTAGTAATTTTTTTTATTGTATGCCAGACAGTATGTATAGAAATTTCTAAAGGCTTTGATAATATAACAAGGATAACAAGGATAATATAATCCTTGTTCACAGGGCTCATTTTCATTTCTCTAGGCTTAATGGGAGCTGGCCACCTTATTCAATCCAGTACTAAGCTTCTGAGTACACCCCCTTTTTTCCTTTGTTTTACGTCATAATTTTCATGGCTTTCATCTGATTTTTAAACTTTGCTTTCTCAGCTCCAGGAGACACATGAAAACCCTTTTCTGTTTTTCCAATGTTTATAGCTTAGCTCTCATACTTGTGCCTTGTGCAACTTAAGAGGAAGTTTCCTCTTGAGAGGAAAATCAGCTGTGTGTTTGAATCCCATAGTCTGAGTCTGTTTTCTGTTGCTATAACAGAATATCTGAGACTAGATAATTTATAAAGAAAATGGGTTTATTTTGGTTCATGGCTCTAGATGCTGGCATATTCAAGACCATGCAACCACACCTGGCCAACTTCAGGTGGGGACCTTGTGCTGCGATATAACATGGCAAAGAAGTGAAGGAGGAAGCAGCAACATGCAACAAGGGACAAAGCACAAGATGCAGCCTCACCTTCTAACAACCTGCTCTCACAGTAACTAGTTCAGTCCCACAAGAGCAAGAACTCATTCATTCCCTCAGTATTTAACCCAATCTCAAGAGAGTGATTTTAGTTCCTCTTTATCACTAAAAGAAAAGGTGGCCAAATTTTCTAACACATAAATTCTGGAAGAGAGACTCAAGCAATAGACTCGCCCATACAATCTCCAAATTTGGTCAATCTATTACCAAAGATTCTCAAAAGTTCTATTGTTTTCTTTATCCCCAAGCAGTGCCCTCTCCTAGGCAAAGTCCAGATTCTTCATCCCTTGCCCATACCCAGAATTAGCAAATATCTCATGATGAAAGAGGCTTTCACAATCAGCTCACCTTTTTATGATTCTGCCCTCTCAGAAATCCTTGCCCCTTTACTCTTTATTGTTTCAACTGTAACTTGAAACCCTTAAACAGATGATTTTTATTTGTGGCATATGTATCTTTTAGTTTTTCTCAGTGACATAACTGGTCTGCCAAAAACTACTTCATCTTACTCTGAAGAAAAGTATAGTATAATTTTAATTGCTAATTTTCTAGAAGGGTTACAATTTCAGCTTATGTTTCTCTTTCATCCTGACATTAATAAAAACTATTTTTAAATTTATAGGTAGGGGGCTTTGAGTTTTATAATTTTGCAACAATTTCTGGTTTTATTGCATTGTGATCAGAGTGTGACATCTATGCTATTTCTAATTTTTGAAATATATTCAGGGATTTCTGGTAAATTGTTGTGATTGTTCCATGAACACTTGAACATTATAACTTTATATATATATATATGTATGTATATGTATAATACACTTAAATTGAATTGTGCAAGAGCTCTATATCCTTACTGATATTTTGGTACACTAATCTTAGAAGTATAAGTTTCTATTATTATTGTATTTATGTACAGCTCTCCTTGCCTCTTCTATTATTTCTGCTTTATGAAAGTTGTAGTATAAGAATATTTGCTCAAAAATCTCATGTTTTTAATGTGAATTTAATGTTTAGCATTATAAAGTACCATGGTTTCTGTTGCTAAAAGTTTTTTTGGCTTGACTGGTCTAAGATTAAAATCATAATATCTGCTTCCCTTTGGTAATTACCACTTTTGTTTAGTTTTAGTTTACAGTTAAATATATTCTAGACTTATCCTTAGTATTTTTTGCTAATATTTTACTAATTATCTCTTGATAAATGAAGTTCATGCACTAATAAGTTTCTCATATAAATACTCACTCATGGGGAATATTTCCTTCATTCTTGCAATTGTTTGCCTATAATCCTTATATTTAAAGGACAGCTTGGTGAAATATAAAATCCTTGGTTCAAACTTTTTTGAGTATCTTAGTATTGCTCCACCATCCTCTAGCGTTGTAGGTTGAGGCCATTCTTATTGGTTTTGGTGTTTTGGCCACACTTACACTTACATAAAGTTTGGGGTTTGCAGTTGGTCTTTTACTCTTAACTTCCATGGAGATTGAGTTTATAGGTTTTATTTCTCTTCCTCTTCTTTTATTTGTAATAGAAAGTAGGAGTAGTAGAAATTGAGTTGCTTCCGTGACCCTACCGGAATCCTGGGTAACTTTCTGATCTCTCATCTTCAAATTCCATGTTTGTAAAATATGGACTCCTACTCCAGAAAGTTACCTAAAGATTAGATAACCTACCTATGTGCACTGCTTAGCACACAAAACTATTTAATGAATGTTAGTTATGTTATGGAACGATTAGTTGCTGACAACAGATTTAGGTTTTGAGGCCAAATCTTTTGTCATCTAGACATGACTCCTAAGTCAGGCTTTTCTAGTCACATAAAATAATATTTTTGAAAAAAATCAAAACACAATCTACTTTTTAACATCAAGAATCATATTCAGTGTTCTGGAGGCCTATGCTTGCACGCCTACACAAATTATGTAACAAAACCACGGGGACCCAGTATGTGCTTTTGAATTAGCTTAGTTAGGGTACATCTGGGAAGAAAATCATTAAAAGCTGTTCTATTGATATACAGATTTTAATAATTAGCAAAAGTCTATGACTTTAAATAGTGAAAATCTTTTGGTGGAGTTGTATGTTTTATGATTGAGACAGTGGTAATATTATGGAAATAAATTTGAAGAATAAGAACATAGTTTTCTTCAGGAATTGAATGCTCATATTTCTCAAGTTTTTGAAAAATAGATAAATCAATCTATTAGTTCTCTAAATTAAAAATACATTGAAATCTGTGATTCACAGATTACTTTCATTGGCTTTCACCAGCTTGGATGCTGTTGAGCACAAGGCACTGTCCTTATAGTAAAAGGCAGGTTGGATCACACAGCTCCACATTAACTGTGATCAATTGACAATGTATTCCTGACATCTTTTTAAAAATTAATAACTTGTTCAAGGACATGACTACATGAACAATTATCACAATTTCAATGTTTTGTTTTGAAATAAGTTTATTTTTCCCACATGATAACATCAATTGCTCTCTTCCTTCAATTCCTCTCTCCTCTTTTCTCCTGAGTCCCCTGTTGAGGTTGGTGTTTGAGAAGAATACACACACACACACACACACACACACACACACACAGTATGAGTGCATATAATATTTTCTAAAATAACGTTAGTTATTTCATTTGAGTTACACAAGATGGCTATAAACCCGCATCGAAATAAGGCGGCCATTCAACAAATATTTTTGGAACCCCTCTTTTGAAATTCCCTCAGGAAAATTTTAGAAATCCAACATAAAATGCATCTGATCTTGTTTTCCTTATAAACTCAATTTGATCCCAGATTGGTTTCGATTGTTTCTAAACATTAAATCTATTCCTGAAGGCTGAAAGTGTGGGACTTCTGTTTTTGTTTGCTTATTTTTTTTTGTTCTTATTAACATCAGTTTGGATACTTGACAATGTCATTAATTTGTAGAAGTCCAAAACATCCATATATACACAAACATAGACACATCCACATGTGCATTTATTATATTTCACACAAAAGGAGTTCAGAGAAGATGAGTTCCCCATCCGCCTGCCTCTCCTGGATAATGCCATCTAGTCGGGGAACAGCTGAAGACTGATACTCACTCAGCCAGGGACATCAGAGGGGTCTGGATGACATCAAGCTCATAGTCCATGACCAAGTTACAGACACGTGACAGCTGGGATTGAAGGCCAGGGTCCGATTCAATAAGGACGCTCTAGAGGAGTGGGTCTGAACCACAGGAGTTAGAGAGTTGTATCAAAATCTCAGGAGAGATTTTCAAATCACACTGTAGTTCATTAGATAAGGATTGAAAACCATGATATTGTAGATTGACATGGAAATTTTTTTAATATAACTGAAAGTACTTCTAGGAATAAAAATGCTATTAAATAACACATTTAAAGGATGGGTCAAATAGCAAATTAGTTATAGTCAAACAGAGAAAAAGTGACCCAGGCCAAGGCTTCCCAAACATTACTATGGAAACAAATAATCCAGGGATCTTGTTAAAAATGTAGATTGTCATTCACTAGGTCTGAAGTTAGTACTGAATCTACATGTCTAGTAAGCTTCCAGGAGTTGCTGATATTACTAGTCTGAACTTCACTTTCAGTTGCAAAAGTTAATATTAGGGAAGTTAATTTTAGGCATCACACCCCAAAAAGAAGAAAGGAAATAAAAAATATAAGAAATTTAGGAGGGTAGACACAGTAATAGTATAAAAGTTGCTACATATATTAACAAAAGAAAAACAAAAACATAGAACAATTTGGGATGAGGCAATGTTCAAGAGACAATGGCTGAGTATTTGTCAACATTAAAGGGACAAATTATTTGGATCTGATTGTGATGACAAGATTCTGGTCTTTGAGTCAATAGGAATGAGATTTTGAAAAGGAAAGAAGAGTACATTTTACAAAAAGGAACGATGTGAATTGTTGTGGCCAGAGGATAGATCGAGATAACTAGTGTTCAAAGATATACAGCTTCAATTCCTTTTCCTTCCTTCACAAACAGGCAACTTTGTCCAACAAGATTTGGAATATCTTTTCCTTCCCCTCACCCAATGCTGGATTTCTCACTTGCTTTGACTAATAAGATGTAACATTCTAAGACTTCTCATCTGAAGCCTTTAGAAGACTAGCAGCTTCTGCTTTCTATCTCTCAGAACCAAGCCACTAGGTAAGCAAAAACCATGTCTACCTTGCAGGAGATAGTGCCATATGAAATGAGACCTTAAGCTACCTTATATTCTCCAGTGCCAGCTGAGCATCCTGCTGAATGAAGGCTCATGGTCAAGCCTTGGCAAGATAAGCAAAAGAACCACCCAGCTGAGCCCCAGCCAGCCCTCAGATTCATGAGAAATAATAAGTTCTTGTTGTTTTAACCCACTGTGGTTGTTTCTTGAAGGGGAGCATGGAAGGTTATATTACAGTAAATAACTGACACATTACTGAGCAAATCATGATTGTCTTTTAAACTCATGTAAAGTTGTGGTGTGGCAGGAAAGCAGGTAAAATCAGTGGTGCTATTTAAATTGCATAAACTCCAGTGAACTTCTGAAAACTGTTGACTCTTAATTCCACAGAATGCTAGTATAGAGTTCACAAACTGACTGCTGTGTTGCAGAAGATCAGATAGTCAGTGATGCTCTGCTACATGAATTATAAAAAGAGTTTTAAATATGTTGGCATCCTGTTTCACAGCATGCTCATGTAGAAGTTACAAACTGGCTACCAAATGACAACATTCTGATCTCAGGTGTATTTTCGTTCATCCACACAGTGTCCATTCCCCAAATAGAATTAATTACAACAATATAATATTGCAAAGTCTCCATATAAAAATCAAATTCCCATTTTCTTTTGGAAAAAATGATCAAAGATGGGTTAGCATTCCTATATGGTAATATTTAGCTGGAGCTGAGGTGGGGGCTGTATCCTTGCGGCTAAGCATGTATTCTGCTTGCCATAGTCCCCAGTCCTTGTCTCTCCTCTGAAATATCTACCTCATTCCATAGATATTTGAATTAGTGACCTTTGACATAGACTATGAATCAGAAACAGAAGGTCACTGGGGGAGAGACAGCTGAGAAACAAAGCTAGCAGAATCCCCGGGTCACCACTCTGAGATGTTTTCTTGACCCGAAAATCAAGCGGGCATTCTCCTGAAACAGTGACTCTCGCTTTATTTAGGATTATATTTTAAGCATTTGCCAGGGGAAAATTTATCTGGTGGCTTCTAGGTACACAGAATCATGGAAGAATTATGCTGCTGGCTTTCAATTAATTAACATTTACATGTAATTTCACAAGGTCGGGCATTTTGTCCTAGTTGGCTGCTGTATCTAGGAACTTGATATATATTTGCTTATGCAATGACCATCTACCACTCAGCCCTTTGCCCACATGAGCAGACTTTGATGTTAAATTCACTTTCGGGTTCTGCTGGAGACTTTTGTGGGCTGTCTATCTGAAGCTGCAGGTTTCCCAATTCTGTTCAGTGTCATTGTTGGTATTGTTTCTGCTAGAAATATCCAGAAATTTCTTAATGTTCTGGCTGTGAATAATATGCTTTCTAATTTCTTATTACTACAGACTTGATTTGATTTTTACATTCTTTTGCTCATTCCCACGGTGTTTGGGGAAGAAGTGACAAATACATAAGATTAGTCAGTCACTCTGAACAACAAGTCAAGCTGTGGAGTTTTAAGGAAAAATATTGTAAATTTTATGCCTAGAAAAGTTCTCATATTTGAAGACTACATACAATTATTCTAATATGTACAAGACCTTAGAGAATACACTATCCAGAAATATTCTTACAGGTATTTGAAATTTTACTGAAACAAACGAAGAGATCAGAAATCAGGCTGGCTTTTTCCACAGGCAGTGATCCTTATCCTTAACTCAGAATTCATAATTTCAGAATGAAAAAGACAAGACATTAGAGTTTACAGGAATTAAAATAAAATTAAAGAGAGATGCTTATATAACCATTGCAAATATAATTACAAAACAAGAAAAAAAGTCAAAAATTATTCTTGAAAGGCAAAAGTGTAATATAAAATTCAAAGTATAATTTTAAAAATTTGAGCCTAAAATATCCTTTTAGAGGAATGTAGAGGAAATCAGAAAACAGAGGGATGAAAGAAATATGCTGCTTTTTTCTCTTTTTACAGATACAAGTGTCAATAGTATTTTATTTTTTATTTTTATTTTTATTTTTTGAGACAAGGTCTCACTTTGCAGCCTTGGCTGGAGTGCAGGTGAAAACATCTGTCACTGCAACCTCCACCCACTGGGCTCAAGTGATCCTACCATCTCAGCCTGGGGACTACAGGTACACTCTGCCATGCCTGGGAAATTTTCTTCAGCTTTTTCTTTTCTCTTTCTTTTTTTTTTTTTTTTTTTTCTTGTGGAGATGGGTCTCACTGTGTTGCCCAAGCTGGTCTCGAACTCCTGAGCTTGAAAGGATCCTCCCCCATCAGCCTCCTAACGTACTGGGACTATAGGTGTGAACCTCCATACTTGGCCATATTTTATTTTTAATGTTAAAACTGAGAGATAAACGTTAAATATTGCTAAAAAAAATAGTGAAAACTAAAAACTGATGTATACCTTCCAAGTCAGCAGAGAAAAAACACTCTCCATAACAATAAAACGAGCAAAGAGGATGTAACAGATATATTAAAAGACAATTTTTAAAGCAATGAAATTTGTGTGCTATTAAAATCATCCTAAGTGAAAGCAGAATGCAACTGATATATATATACACACATTTTATATATATATCATATATACACACATACCATTTATACTATGTATACACAACTATTTATATATGTATGTGTGTATACATAATTTTATTCCAATTTTGATTTTTAAAATATCTGAAAACAACTGGAAGTAAACACACCAAAATACTATCAACAGAGTATTATGTGTAATTTTAGTTTGACTTTGCTTTTTCTATATTATTTTATTTTACATAATTAACTTGAATTGCTTTCAAAAAAAGGAAAAAATTGTTTTCTTTAGAGCGCATAGAAACAAAGCAATTTGCTGAAGGCAAATTAATTTTGAAAAGAAAAACTGTCGAGCTTTGGAAAAGCTATGGTAAAGAAAGCAGCTGAGTAGTAGTAAAAGAAAGTAAAGACAAAATCTTAAGCAAACTGCAACGAACTAAATGCTTGTGCCCCCTTCCCCCAAATTTATATGTTGCAATTCTAACCACCAATGTGATAGAATGAGGACATGGGACCTTTAGAAGGTAATTAAGTTCTAGGGTAGAGCCTTCATGAATGGGATTGGTGCCCTTATAAAGGGACCCTAGAGAGCTCTATCCCTGTCTTTCTGCCATGTGAGGATACAGCAGAAGTCAGCAATCTGCATCCTGAAAGAGGGCCCTCACCAAAGAGTGCCCCCACCACACTGGCACCCTGATCTTGGACTTCAACATCCAGAAGTGGGAGAAATAAGTGTTTGTTTTTCAATCCACTTAGTCTGGGCAGTTTGTTAGAGCAACCTTAACAGACCAAGACACAAACAAACAAAAATAGTAGAAACAAGGACTACTGAGGATGCAGGTGTTATGTCTGAGCCAGGATTTGGGACTCATCTTACCTAGAGAAATCCAAGCCCATGAAGACATTGTGGGATTCCATAATCATGGCACGATAGTGGTGACTGGGCAGTCAACTGGATGCCGAGATTGTTTTTCAACATTACTGAATCATGACAGTCTGCCATCCTAAATCTTGGCTAAGATTCCTTTACATCGGGAACAAAAATATACAGAAAAATTCAACCTTATCCTAGGTTTGTCACTTGATGTGATCTGTAATTGGAATAGAAAGCTTTCCTTATAATTATTCTTGGTATTGATCCACTGGGCATGAGACTGGACATGATCTTGCTTTTCCTATAAGGTGATACCTCCTTGTCGATCCAGGCCTCTTTCTACTGACCCACACACCTGGTGAGCTTCTGCCTGTGTTGACCTTTTGTGTGACCTAAATTCAACTGGTATCCATTGATTCCACTTTTTAACTACCACAATCTAGTCAACCCGAAGAGTAAAACACTTTATAGAATGAAGTAAAATCATGGGAACACAAAGAAAATAAGAAAATATTTTTTGAGAATGTTTAGAAAACCGACTTTCAGTGTCTGGGGAATTCATGTTTGCTGCTAGTAGAACCATCAGTATTTAGTGGTTCCTTAATAAAGAAATATTTACCAAGACTCTCCTGAACCCTCAAATCTGTGAATACATTTGTAGCACATAATATCTGCAAAACATTGTGATAAACTAGAATATATGATTTTTTGGTGCTTTTAGAGCCTTAAAATTTCTATTAGTATTTGACTAAAATAATTCATAAACTGAGTAACTCATCCTATACATCAGTTTTGCAGTAAGTTTGATACAAATTTTCATGCCCCCACCTTCAAATTATAGGTTAGTATGTGTCATGAAACCTTAGGGTCACATGGGAACAGTTAAAGACTCAACGTGAAATCTATAATCACCAAAGTTTTACTTTACATAATACGCATTTTATAATAAAAATCATGGATTCAACTATTTAATCAACTATTTAATAACAGCAAGCAACATTTATTATTACTTCATACGGGAGACTGTGTCAAGTATTTTACATGTACTAATTGTATATTCCTTTCAACACCTGGTATTGAAAATATCATCCCTTAGCTTACAGATAAGGAAAATAAAATACAGAAAGCCAAGCCTTCCCCAGAGCCAGAGAGTCACTTGCTTGGAAATGGTGGGCAAGGATTGAAAGGGAACTTCTTGGAATCTGATGGCTGTGCCTTTAACCACAGGGTGCTGTATTCATTTTCTAGGGTTGCTGTAAAAAAGTGTCAAGACTTGGGTGGCTTAAAACAAAAGAAACTTATTGTCTGACAATTCTGAAGTCCAGAAATCTGAAATCAAAGTGTTGCCAGCGCCATGTCCTTTCTCTCCTCTTCTAACTTCTGGTGTTTGCAGGTAGTACTTGGAATCCCTTGAGACGTAAAAGCATCATTCCAGTAGTGTGGTCCTCTTCCTGTACCTTCACACCACCTTCCCTTTGTGCTGTCTCTGCCTCCAAATTTTCCCTTTTTTTAAGGCCACCAGTTATATTGGATTATGGTTCAACATAATGATCTCATTTTAACTTGATTACCTCTGTAAAGATCATATGTTCTAAATAAGGTTATATTTTAAGCTACTGGAGATTTGGGCTTCAACATAACTTTTTTGCTGGAGGGAGGGAGAAATATAATTCAATCTGTAAAACCTGCCCTCTAATAAATATGCTGTTTCCGCTTTAAAATATCCAAAACTATGTTGAGATGAGAAATATTGTCAGAAACATTATTTGGAAAATATAATATCCAAAAATACTTCTTTTTAAATCAGAGTTAAGGTGTATATGTAAATCTACTTAAGGATAAGAGCCCCTTAGCTAACAAAAGGAAGAATGAGGAAAGGAATGGTGACACTACTCCTAATTCTTAGCCTGCTCTTTCACATTAACTTCAGATTCTAGGAGCTGAGATATGCAAAACTGCCAGGACTAGAAAGCTCTCTTCTCCTAAATTAAGCCTTGAGTTGGGACAGTCTCTCATTAACAACCACACGAATATAATTATCTCATTGCCCAAAATAGTTTGTGCCAGAATTTAATAGGAGGAAAACCCATCAATGCCTTCCTCATTAAAGTAAACGGATCCACATGATTAATTCCAAATTTACTTAATATTCCCTACTAATGAGGGAATGAAGCATCATGAGATACTCCTTACTACCTGGTAGGTTTTATTTATACCAAATAGATGTTACTGCAGTGTCTTGGCATTGGAATAACAAAAACTTGTCCTCATAAAAATGCTGGGGGCAAATAAACCTAATTTCTTTGCTGAATGTTTTGGGTAAAACTTTATAATATGCTAAAGGTTTTTTGGGTTACATTTCATATGCCTATACCAAGAATTATAACAAAATTGCAAGAGAAATGATTGTTGCATTTGGGAGCTTCGTGTGTGTGTGTGTGTGTGTGTGTGTGTGTGTGTGTTTGTGTACTTTAAGTTCTGGGCTACATGTGCAGAACGTGCAGGTTTGTTACACAGGTATAAATGTGCCATGGTGGTTTGCTGTACCTATCAACTCATCATGTAGGTTTTAAGCCCTGCATGCATTGGGTATTTGTCCTAATGCTCTCCCTCCCTTTGCCCACCAGCCCCCTGACAGGCCCCAGTGTATGATGTTCCCCTCCCTATGTTCTCATTGATCAACTCCTACTTATGAGTGAGAACATGTGGCATTTGGTTTTCTATTCCTGTTAGTTTCCTGAGAATGATGGTTTCCAGTTTCATCCATGTCCCTGCAAAGGACATGAACTCATTCTTTTTTGTGGCTGCATTACAATATTAATCAAAACATACATGGACTTCAGAACACTGTCTCATCCTGATATTTCTTAAATAACAAGAAATCACCCACAATCTTAAAAGGACCAAGTAGACTCTGGAAGTTCATTCTCTATTCCTAGAACATTTGCACAATGAAAGAACTTGCATTTCAAAGGGGAACGGCAAGATTTTACAGAAATGCGCACACTTATCAAATGTTAAGTTAAAATGATTCCTAATACAGTCAAACACTGAGGTGGGGGAAAAGATGCTTCTTAGTGTTCAAAACATTGGAAAAAGGGGCCCAGTCATTTCCACGGAGGGATTCACAAAGCTTTTGGCACACTAAAGCTCTGAACAACTCTACAGCAAAGAAATCAGTTCTCTTTCTTTCTACCCCAATCCTTTTAATTCTGGTGTTTTTGAAAATCATTTGCCTAAAGAACTAAATATTCTTTAACACTCACTGATATCTCATATCCTAGAAAAAGGACAGGACTTTTTCATTTTTAAATAGCTTCTAAAATGAATTTCAGTACAAGAATAAGTTAAATGTGCCCTTCGCCCCACTTCTGTTTGTCTGAATTTGGGCATTAGGTGATTTCCTGTTTGTTATGCACTGTCTGCATTAGGATAGGAAAAAAATCTTAACATTATAAGTCATTCATTGACTAAATTCAGTAATGCCAGCACAAACTTTCCTAGATATTTCCATTTTAGTCTTTTCTCTCCCAATAGCTTATCTATTGTTTTAGCAACTTCGAGTACTATCAGCAGGAAAATAAGACTTGATGTGCTTTCAGGAAAGGAAGAAATCCAGCGAGACAAGGAGGACAGGAGGAGTACAATGTAAACTTCTCCTCCTCCTCTGTCCATGCTTGCTTTGGAACATTCGGGTCTTGGTGTGCTCTTAACTCTGCTGTAATCACACTCGTCTCCAGCATCCTCCCTAACACACATCCTCACTATTTCACCTGGCTAATTTCCACTTGTACTTCACATCTCAGGGGAAACATTATTTCCTCGAGATACCATCCTTAAACTCAGAAGCCTGTGATCTCCTTCTCTCTGATTTGTTCTCATAACACAAAGATATTTTCCCCCATTTTGACACTAATCACATTTAATTATTCTTTTAAGTCTCTTTCTCTCCCTTGTCATCTGATTTTAAGAGTGGGACCAATATTTAAGTCACTGCTTATCCCAAATATTTATCACAATTGACTCTTGAACAAGATGGTTTTGAACTGCGCAGATCCATAGATTTTCTTTCAGCTCCTTCCCCTGAGACAGCAAGAGCAACCCCTTCTTCTCTTCAGCTCACTGAACGCAAAGATAACAAGGATGAAGGACTTTTGATAATCCTATTCCACTTAATGAAAAGTGAATACATTTTCTCTTTCTTAGGATTTTCTTAATAACATTTTCTTTTCTCTAGCTTACCTTATTATCAGACTACAGTATACATAGTGTGTATAACATACAAAATATGTGTTAATGTTCAGTTGACGTTATCAGTAAGGCTTTTGGTCAACAGTGGTCTATTAGTAGTTAAGTTTTTGGGGAGTCAGAAGTTACATATAGATTTTCAATTGCATGCTCTCTATCCTTGCATCATCTAAGGGTCAACAATACTTGGCAAACAAAATGTGCCCAGGAAATATCTCTCAAATATGATTGTTTCTGAAATTCCACTATAGGTATAGCTGGCTCTAGAATCAAATCTGAGAAATAGGTCAGAGGTGTCAACAAGGATGGCTTGAGATGGCCCCTTTCTCTCCTTATATCACTCTCCCCTCACCTAATTTTTCTCTTTTGCTCCCTCTACTTCCTTGTCTAGAGCAAGTATTGCTTGCATCTCTCCTTTCGGGTTGCATCCATCTTCCCTTCCTCTGCCAGTCATTTCTAGAGTTGTAGCCTTTGCTAACAGGTGATTGTTTTTAACCCTCTTGGCAACCGGAACTCCAGAGGAAAGGTAGCATACAGGATAATTGCTCAAAAATCCCACAGGTGAGAAAAGGATTTAGGAAATGAGAAGTGTATGGAAGAATTGGAGAAATGCTGAGCAAGAGAGCTCTAGGTAGAGAAAATTAAGGTGAGGTCCTTTACTTTTTAACATATATGTTTGGGGATGGATCCCAAAGATTATTATAAATGGTACATCAAGTCAGAGAGAACACTCAACATTACCAAAAATAAATGTATTAGAGAAATAACATTGTAAAATAAGAAAAAAATCAAAATTAGGTTTGTCTATGTCAAAGTAACATTATACTATCTGCAACAGTCCTATGCTAATTGCAATAATATGTATGCTTAATTACCATGCATGTAATTTTGAGTACAAATTTTAACATGGAGGGACATAAATTATGTTGACATGAACAATTTAGTAATTCTCACTACACAGCATTTCTAGTTATTTTTAAGGCAAATACAGAAGGTACTTATACAAGGGAAGGGAAGGAGAGAGTGTATAACTTAATTTACACAAATAAAAAGTTCAGATATGTGAAAAATTTAGACAGCAATTGAAAAGAAGGAAAAAGAATAATTTGGTGTATGACAGGTGAAATGTGAGTAATTACATAGATAATAAATTAAATTAATAGTTAAGCGGGTGGGCAAAGTATTGATAGAAACATTCTACAGAAATTTTAAAATGTGAATGCGCAGATACAAAGATGGGAAACATAATTATCAAACCAAGTCTGTAGTAAACTGTTTTTCTTTCCTGTTTAATAGACAAAAAAGGAAGAGTGATGGGGTTGAATTGCTAAGCAGCACACATTACAGCTTTCCTAGGATACCAAAAGATATTATTGCAAAAGATAAAGTTTCCTGAACTTTCTACTTACAATTTCAAAGAAAGCTGCAGCTTCATAAATAGTAACTTCTTCCCCTCTAACACTCACCATGTGCTCTGCTGAAGATTACTCCAAATTATCATAGCAAATCCATCTGTTTGGAGAAATATGCCTTGTTATCACAGAAACATTTCCCTTTCTAAATTTTGAGGATCTTAAAATTAGAATCTACCACCAGATTGACTTTAAAATTCTTACAGTTCTAGGTGATCCCTAGAGAAGCATGTAACACCTACAATGGCAAAATCTAATGATATTAGTAAGTTTAAAGTTTGGCATATATATTGCTATCAAATGTTTGTAAATAGTGAACTTTGTTAATTTCTAGTAAAGCTTTTGTGACAAGAATAGGTGCTTTTTAAAAAAATTTCTTGAATAAATTTGAACAGAAAGCAAAATGGTAAAAGAGAACAAAACCTCAGTTTATTTAGATATGAGTCCTTATTCTAGCAAGCATTTAATCAGAAAGGGAGTATGTCATTTAAAAGTATGAATTACCTTGCTGAATCTTTGACTATGCTAGAGTGAAGTTGTTTTTTAACTTTCAAATCCCTAGAAATGAGAAGCAAATATGATTTGTAGAAGAAAATCCTGATTGTTTTTGTATTATGGCTACTTCAAGTGTTATTTTTAAGTTTTACAAATAGCTGAGATAATCAATTTTTCTCTTCTTTCCCATTTTATGTTTTTCTTTTATTTATTTTGAAGATGTGAAAGTAATTCATTAGATGGGACTTTGGGTTTTGTTAGTTATAATTTTCTTCTCTAGAAAACTCAAAAAGCTGAAATTAATTCTAGCCAGTCATTCTTCAAAATAAAAAGTGAGTCTCCCAAAACAGATCCTAAAGCAGGCAATGTTCAATCATGGCCGCTACACATTAGAGTAACTTGTGAAACTTTAAAAAACTATGGATGCCAGATGTCCTTCCTCAGATTCTGATCTCAGGAGTACCAGTGTGTTTTAAAAGTAGTTAGGATTGGTAATCACTATCCTGGACGAGTTGTTTTCAAACTCAGGAAGGAAGAATGAGAAGGCAGACATTGAGAGTTTTTAAAGAATCATTTTCCAGATGGACAATATCCAAATGTACTCTTTTCTAAAACTGATATGTCTGATATTATGGTTGGGATGATGGCATTGTAGTGGATTTTCTTTCCTATTTCTTACACAATCACACTTCAAAAGTTTCTTCTCACACATGCCCAGAATCTTTCAACTCAGATGCATTGTCCTGATGCAAATAACCTCTGGAAGAGCAAATAGAACATTTGAAATACTGGTAACAGGAGAAGCCTTTTAAATCCAAGAATGATTAATCATCCCCATCCAGCTCATTAAGAGATATGTTTACTTATTAAATTTAGATATTTATCAAAATTTGAAATATATGTATACTTGTTTGATCAATTGTGCATTTATTGGGTACCGCTTGTAATTACAGGGATACCTCAGTTGAGAAAGAAAAACTAACACTTCGAGGCTTATGTAGCAGTAATATTAATAGATACCTATATTTCTATGCATATTCACATTTGCAAGAAATAAGTTATGGTGGTAAGTAGAAGATCCCTTAGCACAAATATACTTTACATTAATGATAAAATGATGTGGTGATAATTGAACATAGATACAATGTAGAAAGAAATAAAAGCAATGCATATTTCGTATTGTTGAAGAATGGTTTGTTGAGATTTGAGTTTTAACTTACACATAATAAAATTTACTTATTTTAAGTATACAGCTTGAGAACTTTAGTAATTGTGTACAGCAATGTATTTTCCACTAGAATTAATACAGAGAACAGTTCCGTCCTCCCACCCTCTGCAGTCAATCTCCTTGCCTGATCCCTAGGAACAGGGAACCACTGGTCTGCTTTAGCTCACTACAATTTTGCAGTTTCTTGGATCTCACATAGATGGATTCATACAGTATGTAAAAGCATAATGTTTCCCTTTTTAACTTAGCGTGATGCTTTTAGATTCAGCCATATTATAGTGTTCCTTTGAGCAATATGCCACCATGTCTGCACATTCCCCAATTGATGAACATTTGACTTGTTTCCTGTTCTAGATATAATGAATAATGCTACAATGAGGATTTGTGTTCAAATCATTGTGTGAAGGTGTGCCTTAATGTCCCTTACGTAGGAACCTACAAGTAGTATTGTTAAGTCATGCATTAAATACATGTTTAGCTTTATAAGTAGTGCTATACGGTTTTCCAAAGTGGTTTTATCATTTTGAATTCCCACCAGAAACTGATGAGAGATCCAGTTGCTTTATATTCTCACCAATATTTGGCACTGACAGTCTTTTTGAATTTAGCCATTCTAATAGGCATGTAGTGGTATCTCAGTTTGGTCTTAATTTGCATTTCCTTTGATGACTAGCGATGCTAAGCATCTTCTCTTGGGCTTATTGAAAATTCATGTGTTGAGTTTTATGAAGAGCCTGTTCAAATTCTTTCATCCACTGGCATTTTACCTTGGTTTGTATTTGCATTATTGAGTTGCTAGAATTCTCCATATACTCTGAATACAAGCCCATTATCAGGTATGTTTGGCAAATACTTTTTCCAAGTTGTGGCTTGCCTTATTTCCTAGCCATGAATTTTGAAGAGCAAAATTTTAATTTTGACGAAATCTGTTTTACTAATTATTCTTTTATGGATCATGCTTTTTACCTCTTATTTATTTATTTATTTATTTATTTATTATTATTATACTTTAAGTTCTAGGGAATATGTGGATAACGTGCAGGTTTGTTACATATGTATACTTGTGCCATGTTGGTGTGCTGCACCCATCAACTCATCAGCACCAATCAACTCGTCATTTACATCAGGTATAACTCCCAATGCAATCCCTCCTCCTTCCCCCCTCCCCATGATAGGCCCCGGTGTGTGATGTTCCCCTTCCCGAGTCCAAGTGTTACCTCTTATTTAAGGAATCTGTCCCTGACTCAATGTCACAAAGATGGTCTCCCATGATTTCTTCAAGATTTATCATTTTAATTCTTACATAAGATCTGTGATCAATTGACAGCGTCCTAAAATGGTTGTTTCTAACAACTCCGAGTTTTGTCATTGTTTTGGGAGTAAAGGACTTTTTACATCCTTATTCCACTAATCTCAAAATCCAGGCCCCAAATAGTCTAGTTTTAAAATATTATCTTCTATTTGCCTGCATTGTATCTTTGCAATTACTTAAGTTTGTGGTAAAAATTTTTAGGTGTCAGTAAGTAAATATAGAGTTTCAAAATATTGTTTTAGGAGGTACATGAACAAAATTGTTTGACGATCTCCTGTAGATTATCATTTATCTCTGGTTTCTGTCAAAGGCATGGGCACTACGTGGCAGCGTAGAGCCTTTGGTTGGTTGAGTTTTTGTTCTTTCTTTCTCTGGGCCATTCTGATTTGCTGAAACTCTCCTAAGAGGAAATTTGTGATAAACACAAGCACAGGAAAATGTAAATTGGATAAACTGAAAAGCTGTGATACAAAACTTCCTTGGAGTATGCCATGAGAACTGCATGTCTAGGCTCACACGATTATAAAACCTTTCCAAGAAACAACGTGAAACCCTATGTAAGTAGACTAGAATGACAAAATCATAGGGCTTAGGGTCATCCAGACACAGCCTCAGTTTGTGGCTATATTCTTTTTTTAAGCAATGTAAAGATCATCTGGATTTATTGTTCCTATATTCAAAGAATATTGCCCATTCAAAAATTCTTCCTTATATTGGACTAAAAAAACATGTCTGCCTTTAGGTTTCCATCCATGACCTCAAGTCCTAACTTCTTTTATTTTTTTCTTTATCTTTTTCTTTTTCTTTTTTTTTTGAGACAGATTCTCAAAAAGGGCACAAAGCCTGTTGCCCAGGCTGCAGTGCCGTGGTGTGATCTAGGCTCACTGCAACCTCTGCCTCCCAGTTTCAAGTGATTCTCCTACCCTGCTTCAGCCTCCCAAGTAGCTGAGATTTCAGGCACATGCCACCATGCCCAGCTAAGGTTTGTATTTTTAGTAGAGACAGGGTTTCACCATGTTGGCCAAGCTGGTCTCGAACTCCTGACCTCAAGTAATCTGCCTGCCTCGACCTGCCAAAGTGCTTGTATTACAGGCATGAGCCACCATGCCCAACAAGTCTTAATTTCTATGTGCACAAAAACAAGTTCAGTCTCTTCTTTATTTAGCATCCTTCTAATATTTTACTATGGCTGTCATATCTCCTTTGCTCAGGCTCAGACATCCCCTGGTCTTTCAACTGCTTCTTGTGTAACATTATTTCAAGAAATATCACCAATTGATCTCTTGCAGAAAAGTCTAACTTGGATCTAATTCAATCTTCATATTGAGTCCCCACTCTGGCTCTATCAAGTACCAATATTTTCCCTTTTGATCCTAGCCCCCTGATTCCTCGATTTGTCCCATATGTCACATCAGAGTTATCTCATGAAGCAGATTAAGAAGCTTCATGTGGCTCTCTGCCTCATTAGCTATGATAATGGCTGTTTAATCTACACCTAGGAAAGCTATAAAATTTAACAGAGATCAAAGCAAATTCCTTCTCCTGGGTTCACAACTCTTAATTGTAAAAATACAAAAAGAGGATAACTAGCTTAACAAAATACATGATAAAAATCAAGGTCTATAGTTCATTTACATGCAATATGATGAGTTCAGAAACTAGCATTTATCTAGCACCAGCAATATACAAAACACTGTATTTCATGCTTTACTTTCTATAATCCTTATAGAAAAGTATTACTCTTTTCCATGTTATATATAAAAACTTGTGGACTCATTCTGGTTTCAGCTCTAACATGTAATGAGCATGGATATCATCACATCCATCATTACAATAATAAAATAGCAGAACAAACTGAAAATCAGTAACTTCTCCTGGACCCATCAGAGAACTGAGGTCTCAGGGAAAACCACCATCTAAAATGGAAGAGATGGGTGAATACAGAAATTCAGAGATTCACATCTAAGGTCCTCTTATGTGGAGCCATAAACTGACAGAAACATTTAAGGGATAACTTTGACAAATTACTGAGGTCAGAGTGTGGGTTGTCTGGAAAGTGAGAAACTCCTGGGGATAGAGGTGGTTGTAGTCTTAGTATGTTTTACTTTCGGGAACCTCACCAGGTTCTCATGTATTGGATGCTGTATTTTCAAGACAATTTATATAAGAAAATGAATCAATGAGAACTAGACAAGCTCTATGAATTTATAACACCCAACAATGCAACTATTAGTTGTGCCAAAGACTTATGGCCTTGTTTCAAGAATGCATCAGTGTCACCATGATTCTAGGATATCCAAGAACTCTAAGTAGCTAAATGGGAGCCATGAGCTCAGTTTCCTACTATTTCAGGCCTGCTACCCTCTTTCTGAACCTTGTAAAACAATGCCAATACTTTGGAGAGTCAAGAAAACTAAGGCATTTATAAGGGCTTTAAATTCATTTTGACAAACCACCAAAAACTTGTGGTTCTATCATGTGAATATTTAAAATCTATAACCTCAGAACTATAACCCTATTAATAGAGTTCTCAGAATATAACAAAACTCACTCTAGACCTAACCTGGGAGATGCTCGAGATAAGACAGCCAGTGAAGAATCCCATGTTGTCGGAGAATGATGCAGGCTGGGTGGGCACCTCTGGAGGCTTGAGGAAGGAAAATAAGTTATTTGAAAAATTTTAAGTAAATGTAATAAAAATTCAACTAGTTGATTCAGATTGGGATTGATTTTTCTTTCTTTCTTTTTTTCCTTTGAATTTTGGTTCTTTTTTTGTATGGCTAACTTGTGTAATTTCTATTAAAGATGGTTTGGTGGCAGTAGTCTCATTATCTCCTTATTTGCCAGTTTAAAGGTTGATCATATTCTAGTATTAAGCCTTCATTTTGCTGTATTTTCTATATTCCCCTATCTTTTAAATGCTCTCTTTTACATCTCCAGTTTCTTTGTCTTAGAGTAGTGAATTTTCCCCTAATAGATAGGTAGGGTATACGTCATTCTGTCTACCTCGTCTACTAATAAAGGAGATAGGATAAGAACTGTAGGGCCAAGCTTTGTAGCTAACAATAACTAGATAATGAAAGTTCTCGAGAGAGCACAAGAAGAGACTATGCTGATCAAATATCTCCTTGAAGAAACAAAGCCTCCAGTGATCAGCTGATTCTTTCCAGGTATTGTGTCTTTTAAACTCTATCAAGTGAAATAGGATGTTATTTTAGAGAGAACCTAAATTAGAAATGGATTGTCTAGTGAGGGAAGTTTCCTTTTTCCTTTTCTTTTCATGTAACCCTTATTTGTAATGTCTTCACTTGACTACTACATGAATAATAACAATACTGGATTTAGACGGATGGAGTTACCACATCAGGGCTCTAAATAAATTAAATGGGCAAATTAAATAGAGTTTTACTTATTAAAAAATACCAAATAAGATCAATGCAGTCAGAACACACAGCAGAGGTATGTAGGCATTTTAGCTTCCAGGAATGGCAGGCATGCAGACCCCAAATTTTCACTGGAAATGCACAGCTGTAGATATTAGCGTCTGAGTGAATAAGGTCCATGATGGGTTTTCTGGTGCCCACCCATTTTCCGTAAGTCCAGATCCATAATACACATAGGCTAGTCTGGATTTCAGCCAAGGATTAGCCCATTTGAGATAGTGTACCTCATCAATCTTACAATTATACAATCAATACATGAATGGATTACAGAACACAGTACATTTCACTCAGCATAATCACAGTTCATGTTTATCACCTTCAGCTTTATCAGGCCAACACAGTTGACTATAAGTACGTCTCTCAGCACTGTACAGGGGAAGAAGAACAAGGGCCAATCACCAATGCATTTCAGACAGTCCTGCCACCAGTCCTGACTATAGTTCCCAAGGCTTATGCTGAATTTTGAGTTGTTTGTTCTTTTTTACCAAGTGGCAAATGTTTATACTTTTATTTCCATGATATGCCCACAGGCAAGATGAAACTAATATATTCCCTGACGATTCTGAGTCAAACCAGACTTTGTCTTCCTGAATGTCACCCTAGAAACCCACAGAAGCACGCTACTGAAAAATGGATTCTGGTCCTCCTAAAACTCCATTAAACATTCAAAACAGAACTAATACTCTTGGGAACCCTAGGAAAGCTGGCACAAACATATTTAGGGCTACACACAGTCGCTGAACATATGTGCTTTCCACCAGAAAGCCATGCTCAACAAAACCCTAAACACACCTGGCAAAGAGTATCTATTTCTCCTCTTTGTGTCCAATAAAATATATCTACATTTATATCTACATCTATATGTATATAGCTACCTTACAGGAAGTCATATACAGACATACATATAAC
The DNA here is from genome assembly GCF_002776525.5 of Piliocolobus tephrosceles. Classification (NCBI taxonomy): domain Eukaryota; kingdom Metazoa; phylum Chordata; class Mammalia; order Primates; family Cercopithecidae; genus Piliocolobus; species Piliocolobus tephrosceles. Next base: position 28,408,195 of record NC_045451.1, on the reverse strand, counting down.
ATATATGTGTTATACTTACATGATAGCTATAATACTATATGTTACTTATGTGTGCTATACTTTTCATCATGATACCTAGGTGTATTAGTCTGTTCTCACAATGCTATAAATAACTACCTGCGCCTGGGTAATTTATAAAGAAAGCCAGTTTAATTGACTCACAGTTCCACAGACTGTACAGGAAGCATGGCTGGGGAGGCCTCAGGAAACTTAAAATCATGGTACAGATAAAGGGGAAGCAGATGTATCTTCCATGGCCAGAGAAGGAGAGAGAGAGAAGGGGGAGGTGCTACCCTCTTTTAAACCACCAGATCTCCTGAAAACTCATTCAGTATCATGAGAACAGCAAGAGGGAAATCTACTCCCATATTACAATCACTTCCCATCAGGCTCCTCCTCCAACACTGGAGATTATAATTCAACATGAGATTTGAGTAGGAACACAAATACAAACCATATCATTTCACCCTTGGCCCCTCCAAAATCTCGTGTCCTTATCACATTGCAAAATCCAATTAACCCTTCTCAACAGTCCCCCAAAGTCTTAACTCATTTCAGCATTAACTCAAAAGTCCACAGTTCAAAGTCTCATCTAAAACAAGGCAAATCCCTTCCGACTATGACCCTGTAAAATAAAAAACAAGTTAGTTACTTCCAAGATACAGTGAGAATACAGGCCCCATGCAAGTCCAAAACCCAGTAGAGCAGTCATTAAATCTTAAAGCTCCAAGACAATCTCCTTTGACTCCCTGTCTCACATCCAGGCCACACTGATGCAAAGGGTGGGCTCCCAAGGCCTCGTGCAGCTCTGTCACTGTGGTTCCAAAAGTCTCAGCTCCCATGGCTGCTCTCAAGGGCTGGCGTTGAGTGCCTGTGGCTTTCCAGGTGTATGGTGCAAGCTGTTGGTGGATCTACCATTCTGGGGTCTGGAGGATCATGTCCCTCTTTTCACAGTTCCACTAGGCAGTGCCCCAGTGAGGACTGTTTGGAGACTCCAACCCCACATTTTCCCTTCACACTGATCAAGTAGAGGTTCTCCATGAGGGTCCCTGCAGCAGATTTCAGCCTGGACATCCAGGCATTTCTATACATCCTCTGAAATCTAGATGGATGGCCCCCCAGGCTCAACTCTTGCCTGTTGTGCACCCACAGGCTTAACACCACATGGAAACTGCCAAGGCTTATAGCTTGGACCCTCTGAAGCAGCAGCCTGAGATATATATGGGACCCTTTTTAGCCACAGCTGGATCTGGAGCAGCTGGGACACACAGAATAGTATCTCAAGGTTGCACAGGGCAGCCAGATCCTAGACCAGTCCATGAAACCATTCTTCCTTCCTAGGCCTGTGATGGGAGGGGCTACCATGAAGGTCTTTGCTATTAACATTCAGCTCCTCTTTACTTATGCAAATTTCTGAAGCCAGTTTTAATTCCCCCACCAGAAAATAGGTTTATCTTTTCTACCACATGGTCAGGCCACAAATTTTCCAAATTTTATGCTCTTCTTCCCTTTTAAATATAAGTTTGAGTTTCAATTTCAGATCATCTCCTTACTCACATATATGAGATACACTGTTAGAAGCAGCCAGGCCACATCTTGAGCATTTGGCTGCTTAGAAATGCCTTCCCCCAAATACTCTAAATCATCTCCCACAGGTTCAAAGTTCCCAGTAAGTTCCTCATTTCCATCTAAGACCTCATTGGCATGGCCATCTCTGTCCATATCACTATCAGCATTTTGGTCCAAACCATTCAACAAGTCTCTGGGAAGTCCCAAACTTTTCCCCATCTTCTTCTGATCCCTCCAAACTGTTCCAACCTCTGCCTGTTTACCCAGTTCCAAAGCTGCTTCCACATTTTTAGGTATCTTTATAGCAATATAAAGATACTTCTGCTACCAGTTTTCCATATTACTCCATTTTCATATTGCTATAAAAAAAAGGGATTTAATTGGCTCATTGTTCCACAAGCTGTACAGTATGCATGGCTGGGAAGCTCTCAAGAAATTTATGATCACAACAGAGGGCAAAGGGGAAGCAGGTACATCTTACATTGCTGGAGAAGGAAGAGGGAGAAGGGGGAGTTGATACACACTTTTATTATTATTATTGTTTTTGTGATGAAGTCTCGCTCTTTTCCCCAAGGCTGGAGTGCAATGGAACAATCTTGGCTCACTGCACCCTTCACCTCCTAGACTCCAGTAATTCTCCTGCCTAAGCCTCCTGGGTTGCTGGGACTACAGGCATGTGCCACCATGCCTGGCTAATTTTTGTATTTTTAGTAGAGATGGGGTTTTGCCATGTTGGCCAGGGTGGTCTCGAACTCCTGACCTCAGGTGATCCGCCTGCCTCAGCCTCCCAAAGTTCTGGGATTACAGGTATGAGCCACCACACCCTGCCGCTACACACTTTTAAACAACCAGATCTTGTAAGAACTCGCTCACTGTCACCAGAACAGCAAGAAGGAAATCCACCCTTATGATCCGATCACCTACCACCAGGCCCCTCCTCCAAAACTGGGGATTACAATTAAACTGAGATTTATGTGGGAACACAAATCTAAACCCTATCACCAGGATTATGAATGAACATAGTAATAAGCACTACATAATGTAACAATTTACAAATCTGCTCATATTATACATAGTACAAATTTCTAAGGGATACTCTGTAACTATCCAACACATTAGCAGTTTTAAGTTGTGCTAAGCCTCCTTGTGATATTCCTAGAAGCTTAATATTTTTTTCATGCTCACAACAGACTCAAAGTAAAAATTTTGAAACTCCAAGTGCCAGGGCTAAATCAGATGTTAATTCAGTCTCAGCTTTGCTACTAACACAAGTTCACTTTCTTCATACCTGACAAGAGAAACACATCTCTTCAAGTAGATACTTTGGTGAGGGAATGAGTTAATCAAAATCCCATCGAGTCCCCTCAAACAAGAAACCCATCACTGAAATTGAATTAGGGGTAAAAAGGGGAGGCTGTGGGCATATTGTACACACATTAAATTCAGAAAACTTTGTAAAGAATTGTGATGGCCAGGAATGTGCATGGCCACATAGAGTCTGAGTTTCTCTGGGAACTCGGTCTTCTAATCACCTGCTGAAAACACTCTTATTCTTGAAACAGCCAGATAGGCACAATTAAAGGCCTATTTTTACAAATCATTTCTGAAAGTTCAATGTCCTCTTCTTTTATTCTATTCACCACCTTCAGCTAATTTTACTGTTATATTAATTCTTATTAAGCATGAATGATTACTACATATCACTATTCTAATACCACAGAGGTGGGCTGTTTTCAGATTTTGAAGTAACTTATTACCCCTAAATAAAGTGCTAATCAGTAGGATATGCATGGACATTAACTGTGAACAGGGAGACCCTCTCAGGGATTCTTGCCTCTTAGCAAATGCACAAATGCACATATACTCTAGTCAAGAAAATAAAAATCTGTAACTAGTTACGTGGTTTTCAAAAATATTGTCAAACACTAGATTTTCATTATATTGAGAGATTAAAATATCAACCAAAATATTTCTTTTACATTTTTTAGCCAGTGGTTTTACTATTATACCTATGTATCTATCTATGATATTTATATATAGATAGATAGGCATAACATCATTTCAGATGTTTATTGGCTATCTAGAATATCTTCTTTCATGAAATACCTATTCAAATCTTTTGTCTTTCGTTGTGTTGGGTTGTTTGCCATTTGTTCTGTCAATTTATTGGAATTCTTTATATATTCAGGATATTCTTTTTTTTTTTTTAAGTTGTATATCTTACAGATTATAGTTTTTTTTTTTTTCCTTTTTTGGTTCTTGTTTCCTCTCCATAGTGCCTTTAGATGAACAGAAGCTTTGACTTTTTTATTTGAATGTAATCTAATTCAGTAATCTTTTTCTTTGCAGTTAGTGGGTATTTTTTAATTCTCTATAATATGATCATGAAGATGTCTTTGGATATTAATTTTTGAAAGCTCTATAGCTTTGGGTTTTAGGTTTAGGTTTTTAATTCACTTGGAATTGACATTAGTATTTATGGTTTGTAAAGTACATGCTCACAGAGATTTGAACACACACTTGCTGCTTTCTGTACTTTTTTATTTTTTTATTGGACCTCTGACCTTCCATCTTGCCTCATTTTCTGTCTATCTCAAGTACATCCATTGAGGTTTCTTTTCGTGGAAGTCTGGTGGTAAAATGTTCTCTTCAGTTTCTCTTTTTCGTAAATGTCTTTATTGTACTGTCATTCATGAAAGACATGTTTTGCTCATTATACAATTTTAGAATGATAGCTACTTTCTCTTGGTACATCATTCCACTGTCTTTTGCCTTCCATTATTGCTGGTAAGAAGTTAGATGTAGTTCTGTCTCTTTCGAACTCAATGTCTGCTTTTAAAATCATCTTTTTAACATTTATTTCGACTAAACTTTTTAAAAATTTAATCTGCTTTGGGTGGGAGGCTGGATCTTGAAATTAAGGATTGGTGTCTTTATTAGTCCTGAAACTTTTTTCTGATATTATCTTTTTCAAATACCATCTGTGCTCACTCTTTATCTTATGTCCTCTACAACTCCATTTACACATATGGTAGACATTCACACTGTATCCTCTATGCCCCTTAACCCTTTATAATATGTTCCATACTTGTATCACCTTTTACTAAATCATGCATGGTTTTTAACCTTATGTCTAATTTTTACTTTATTATTTTTGTTTCATTTCTGTAATTATTCCCTCTTACATTGTATTTTAATTTTTAGTGTTATGATTTGTATTTCTAGTTCTATTTGGTTCTTTAACAGATATATTTTATCATTATTTATTGTTGTTTGTCCCATTCACACAACTGTAAGTTTATCTTTCATTTCTTTAAACATGACAAGCTTAGGTATTTTATAATTTGTACCTGAAAATTTTAATATCTGAAGACTTTGAATGTCTTTTTCTGCTGGTTCTTGCTCATAGTACTTTGTTTTCCTGTGTTTCGGAAACACTTGAGGCTTAAGATCCTTTAGGAACTACATTTGCATCTTCCAATTGCCTGAGGAACTATTAGTCAACATCTATTTTCATTTAATGCAAAGTTTTAGATTTCAAAGTAATAAATTTAGGCTGCAAAACTGCATGAGGTCAAGCTGGTGTTTCCAGATGTTCGCTAATGATATTTTCCCCTTCATCTCAGTCCCATATTTTGTGCTAGCTGATTTCTTTTGCAGTCCTACTTTAGTGTGGAAGAGATTATTTCTGGATCACTGTTATGCACACTTCAGCTTTACTTTTGCATCAACCTAGTAGATTTCATACCTTACACAAGCCTTGGATACTTTTTTCCACTAGACCTTGAGAGTCCTTCAAAATGCTGCCCAACTTCTCAAGGCCCAGTAATTGCCCTTATGTGTTTGTTTGTTTGCTTCTCTGGATTTCTGCCTTTGATTAGTTTCCTCGACCTGAGAATTCTTTGCCTTCTTGCAACTCTTCAGTTTATTTAAGGTCATTAATATTTATTCGGGACTGTTCTTTCTCTAATAGATGTCTACTCAGGTTCCTAATCCACAACGTTACTAGAAATGAATGTCATAAAAGGATTTCTAAATTATTTTAAACTCTATAATTCTGCAATTCTGTGTTTTCATTTGGATTATTTTCTTCTATCATACTTGCCCAAACTAGGCAAGTGGAAAATTGAAGAGAGTTTGACAAGCAAAACGAATTTTTAAAAAGTAGTCAATAGAACTTATGTATCTAAACATTCCATTAATCCTAGTGAGACTTGACTCAGCTTTCTCACTTTGCATCATGAACTCTTCTTGAATATTTTCTCCATATACATTGTATAAATTACCTGAAATGTCTTCTTTTAAAGACCATTTTGCTAATTAATTAGACTAAATCTTTTGAGACTATATTTATCTTTCTCTTAATGATCTTATGTGGTGAATACTCATGATATTTTCCGACCTGATCTCACTTGTAAGGGCATACAACTTCCAAGGGTCTATTTTTATGTATTTTTCAGTCTTTCCTTCAATATCTCCTAAAATCTGTTTGGAATAGATATGACCTTAAAATCCTCATAACTTCTTCCTCCATGGATTCATAGATTGATTCACTCATTCAATTACTGTTGACTAGGGAATTTAAAAGCACAAGTCTATGTTTGTAGAACCACTAAATTATCTGAGACACGTATTCTTTTAGGTATTAAGACTGATCGATTCAGCTGTGTTCCAGTGGATACTTCGAAAAAAAAAAAAAAAAAAAAAGCAGAAATCTGAAGTTTGAAGAACATTTCACTTAAATTCTATAACCACACCCAGTGCTAGCAATATCATCAGTAATGACCAGCAAGTCAAGTGTTGGGTTAAGGAAACTTTGGTCCAGGGGATACATTCAGATGTCCTCAAATTATATCAATATTAAAACCAAGCTCAAACTAGAAAGTTGCAGAAATTGTTTAAAAGAAATTTATATAAATATCCATTCCATGCCATTCTTGATTTAAATGCCATGTTCATTCATTGGAAAAAGAAGGTCCTTAATATTGTCTTTTTCTGCTCTGCTTTCAGGCACCAAGAATAACACACTGCTCTAGGAGGCATGTTTGTTCTATATCCAAATCAATGATCTTCTATTCCTCAGGAAGTGAGGATTCTTTCATATCTTCCTGAAAAAGTTGAAGTCCCAAAGAGGTAGGATTGCTAATTTTTGCAGGTCCTTGCAGACCCCCTTCAATTCCAGATACAAATGTCTTCTTATAGACAATGAGGCAGAAAGAAATTAGGGAAGTCAGAGAGATAACTGTGACCAAAATGTTCACCTTTTCTAGTTAATTTTAGCTCTTGTAACCTAGTAATATGCCAACAAAATGGGAAAAAAAGAGCATTGTCTGGCCATTGAAATCATTTGCCCAAAGGTAAACAGAAAAACAGTAGTTAGTATATCATTTATATTAAAAAGCAATGTGCTACTTATTTTCTTCCCTAAATGGAAGTTGACCCAAAAAGAATTATGCTATGGTAAGATTTTCAGCATTTCCATCCCAATGTTTAGGGGTGGAAAGTCAGTTTCCAAGGGGCTTAAAAAATACCTTTCTTATAAAAACTTCATTGCTTAGATTAAAGCTCTACTTGCTCTTTCTTGTATTTGCATTCTTATTGACATTAGAGTGGGAGAATATATGCCTAGTAAGAGACATTTATCCTCATGTAACAGAGATCCATGAAGATAAAATTTATCTTGATAAAGTTCTTAGCTTCACCTGCCAGGTTTGAGCTGCTTACTGCAACCACATGCATCTCTCTGCGTTCTTAGGATTTCAATAAAGGTTTGTGATAAATGGGAAGCTGAATGGAAGCTTCCTTCCAAAATTATGCTTGTAAAATATTGGGGAATCTTAATCCCTAAAGGATAATTATAGAAATTTAAAAGGTATTCTTCCTTGTGCTCATTTTCTGATGTTTCTCATAAGACTCTTTATATAAAAGATCTATGATTCCTATATTAGTTTTTGAAATGTCATTTTAAGTTTCTACTCTATTTGTAAACTAGGTATACAAGTATTCTAGGACTATTGTAACAAAGTACTACAAACTTAGTGGCTGAAGGCAACAGAAATGTATTTTCTCACAGTTTTAGAGGCCAGAAGTCCAAAATCAAAGTGTTGTCAAGGTTGGTTCATTCTGGAAGCTCTGAGGGAGAATCTGTTCTGTGTCTCTCTCTTCGTTTCTGGTGGTTGCTGGCAGTGTTTGGTGTTCCTTGGCTTTTACGTGCATCATTTTCAATCTCTCTGTCTTTACATGACCTTCTCTCTGAGTGTCAATGTCTACATTTTTCTCTTAAGGACAACAGTCACTGGATTAGGATCTACCCTAATGCAATATGAACGTGTCTTATCTTGACTACATCTGCAAAGGTTCTATTTCCTAAGGTCACATTCTAAGGTTTCCAATGGATGTGAATTTTGGGAGGATATCATTCAAGTCAGTTTACCAGATAAAACCAATTTCATTTTCAGAAACAAATGATTAAGGAGAGCACTCAGATAATTAGAAGAAGACCCATGACTAACCACCAATCTCTTACCCTGTATTCAGAAGCTGCCTTACTCTGAAGGACTTTTGGAGCTTGTCTTCTGTTCTATTTTCAAATGCAAACATCTACCCAAACACTCTGTTAAAATCATTTCAGCTCTTTATTCTTTCCTCTTTTTTTTTTTTTTTTTAACATTTCCCCCTCCGTTTCAGGAGTTTCTAAATCCATAACTCTCATTCACCCAATCTCCCAAAATGACAACAAAGAAAACCACTTTATAGCTCTTCTCTATAGCATGTGATAAAACCTAGAGGAGCTTCAATGCAAATGGGGTGCTTGCCATTTTATGATACTGATTTTATATACATGTACGTGTATTTGTTTGCTTTCCTCCTTTGGCACTTTTAAACTTATTTTATTCATCAAATAGATTTTGGCAGCAAAATCTTCAAGGATCATGCCAACAAAAACCTGGCCAAATTTAAAATTGAGGTTGCATCAGGCTATATTTTAACACACCTGTGAATTGTCCAACACAGCTCCCAGAAGCATAAAATACTCTTTGTCAGGAAAAATAAGTTATTTTATTATACATTTGGTGTAACTAGGCATAGCCAAAGACTTTTCAACACAAACTGAAATCAGCAAGCAATTTTATTTTAGTTTTCTGTTGTTTCCATATACCGACTTAGTTCCTTTCTTACCTGTGGCCTCTTTGTTCATCTGTGAATGTATTAACCCTGTAACTCATATCCACAGGAGATATTCTGCAATACTTCACTCACATAGACACCAGCAATACACCACACATCTTCTCTGTAGTAATTATTTTATAAATCACTTACTTAAAAGGGTTTGGACTAGGGAAACCAACTTTCCCGTGGCTATTATATGACTCATGTTTTAGTACATTTACTTTTTGGCTAACAATACAGTTTAAAAGAGGTAAATGGATTCTTTTTAAATAATTGATACTGATTTTGCTTTTTATTTCTCATCTCTAGACTATGCAATTTATTTCTTCTCTCCCAGCATTGAAACAACTTCTAGTACTCAAATTTATATATTTTCATACACAACACCATTTGGTAATCAAGTATTCTAAGAAGCTAGCTTTCTGAAGCATAAAATGGCTACACAAGTACAGATCTGTGACCTGTAACGTTCAATTTCAAATCTTTTATTCAGAAATAATGTACTACAGGTAACTCAAGATTGAATTGTATGCATTCAGAAATATTAGATATGTAAAGTGAATATAAGAAGGTTCATTCATCCTGCATTGTAAGTGAAAATAATAGCTTGAGTATCTTTTAAAATAAATCTTTATTCCTAAATTTGGTCTTTAGAATTCATTATATTATTATTATTATTATTATTATTATTATTATTATTATTATTATTTTGAGATGGTGTCTCATTTTGTCACCCAGGCTGGAGTTCAGTGGTGAGATCTCAGCTTACTTAAACCCCTGTCTCCTGGGCTCAAGCGATCCTCCCACCTCAGCCCCTTGAGTAGCATGTGCCACCAAGCCCAGCTAATTCTTTATATTTTGGGTAGAGATGAGTTTTTGGCATGTTGCCCAGGCTAGTCTTGAACTCCTTTGCTCAAGTGATCAGCACACCTCGGCCTCCCAAAGTGTTGGAATTATAGGTGTGAGCCACTTTACCCAGCCAATTCTTTTTTTAAAATTGATACATAATTGTACATGGATGTGAGGTACATGGTCATGTTTCTATATATACAATGAACAGTGGTGTAAACTAAAGATAAAATCCTAAGCCTCAACAACTGAACAGAACCCTCTTGGCCAAGAGGACCCCAGAAAAAACTTAAAACCTGAATTCTTGGCCATGATGGGAATGGAGGTGGGATATGCCTTGTTATATTCCCTCCCTTTTGGAGTTTAGGCACAACAACTGATCAGCATTAACATTAAAATAGAAACCATAAAACTAAAAATAACTGATTCTCTGAATTATAAATAAGACCTGAGGCCATGCAAGACAAGGATCAAGTCACAACTCTAGACCATCAATTTGGCTATGTAGCATCCTTATCTTGTTGAAAATAATTTCAACTTTTATTTTAGATTCACTGTGTTAATTCAGTTATGATGTTGGCCCCAGCTGCATCTATGTTGCTGCAAAGGACATGATTTTGTTCTTTTTTATGGCTGTGTAGTATTCCATGGTGTATATGTACCACATTTTCTTTATCCAATCCACTGCTAATGGGCCCCTAGGTTGAGTCCATGTCTTTGCTATTTGGCATAGTGCTGTGATGAACATACGAGTGCATGTATGTCTTTGGTAGAATCATATATTTTCCTTTGGGTATATAATCAGCAATGGGACTGCTGGGACAAATGGTAGTTCTAAGTTTGTGACAGGAAATTAAATCCTGGGACCCCAAACTCATTAAGCCAAAGGGAAAAGTTAAGCTGGGAACTGGGTCACGCAAACCTGCCTCCTCCTTTTGTTTCCTAAATAAGATGGCTACAAGATGAAAAGCTACACCCCTCCTCCATATTTTTCCCACATGGAAATTCCTACCAACCTGCAAGATCTTTACCCTAAGATGTTCCTATTAATATTTCACCATGGCAATGTAAGTTGATAGCTTATCTTTATAGGTGTAGTCACCCCCGCTGCCCAAACACAAATGCATATCTGATTTTTCCCCTGCCCCATTTTTCTATGTTATCCTTTGTAAAATGGCAGATTCTCCACATTTTTCCTCTGCCCCGTTTATTAATGCCATCCTTTGTAAAAAATGCAGATTCACTGAGCCAGACAAAGGCAAGAATGACTATTTTTCCCTATCTTCCTCTCACATGAAAATTGTGTACTTCTCAATATCCCACCCATTCCCCTTTAAATTTGGAGCCCTCAAAATCATCTTCAGAGAAAGGCATAGACCTGTCTTCCAGGCATACATCCTTAACTTTGGCAAATAAAACTCCTGAAATGATTGAAACTTTTCTCATCATTTTTCTCGATTGACAAGTTCTTTGAGAAATCTTCAAACTGCTTTTCACAGCAGCTGAACTAGTTTGCATTCCCAGCAACATTGTATAAGTTTTCTTATACAACCTCACCTGCATCTGTTGTTTGTTGACTTTTTAAGAATTGCTATTCTGACTGCTATGAGTTGGTATCTCATTGTGATTATTATTTGCATTTCACTGATGATTAGTCATGCTGAGTATTTTTCTCATGTTCATTGGCTGTTTGTATGTCTTCTTTTGACAAGTATCTGTTCATATCTTTTGCTGACTTTTAATGGGTTTTGTTTTTGCTTTTTGCTTGTTGAATGGTTTAAGTTCCTTGTAGATTCTGGATATTAGACCTACTTTTCACTATGTACAAAAAAAGAATAACTCAAGAAGGAGTGAAGATGTAAATGTAAGATCTCATACTATAATAAACTTAGAAGAAAACCTTGGAAACAACATGCTGGATACCGGCCTTTGTGGGAAAAAATTATGACTAAGTCCTTAAAAGTAATTGCAACCAAACAAAAATTGACAAGTGGGACCTAATCAAATGAAAGAGCTCCTGCACAGCAAAAGAAACTATCAACAGAATAAACAGACAACCTTACAAATGTAATAAAATATTCACAAACTATGGTTTCAACAAAGGTCTAATATCTAATATCCAGCATCCTTATCTTAATCTAAAACATTCCTTTCTGTTGGCTCCAAGTTTTAGACACAATCTTACCCCTTTAACCAAATTGCAAATTAAAGAATCTCTGAATCCACCTGTAACCTATAAGCTCCCACTTCAAGATATCCAGCCTTTTGAGGCCAATCCAACATATACCTTCCACACACTGATTTTGGTCTTTGCTTATAACTCCTGCCTCACTAAAATGTGTAAAACCAAACTGTAGCCCAACCACCTTGGGACCACTTATTCAAGACACTTTGGGTTTATGTTATCCCCAGGCTGCAGTCACTCATACTGGCTTGGAAGAAGCCTCTTTAAAATATTTTAGAGTTTGGTTTTTCCATTAACTGTGGTCAGATTAGGATAATCAGCATATCCATCACCTCAAACATTTATCTTTTTTTGTGTTGGGAACATTCAATATCCTCTCTTCTAGCTATTTGAAAATATATAATATGTATCTCTAGATTTCAAAAAATAATTTCTTAGAGCAAATAGTAGAAAGTTAAAGAAGAAACCAATAAGCATGCATTCTGAAATTAACAAAATATTTTCGATGACAACTTATGTAATCTTGCTTGGGGGTCTAAAGAAATATAGGTTCAAATAAACTGAACATATAGTCCATACAAGCATATGTAGGGTCAACTTGGCATTAAATCATGAGGCTTATATTCTGTGGTCCTTTGGCCCTGTTGCAAGTACAGAGCATCCTCATGCCATCCCTCCTTACTTTCATAATGCCCAGGATGCTAGGAACACTAGACATGGGCACATTTCTATTTTCTACCACCAAAATAAAGGTTAACTTCCCATCTCCATGAATCTTTGTTTGCTTTAAAGAAATTGATAGCTCAATTTTTAATATAAAGTTTATAAATCAAAATTATTTAACATCTTTCACGTAACATGTAACTAGTTTTAGAGACTTCCAAAGCCTCAATTGACTCTAAAATTATTGTATCCTGTGAAAATCCCAGGCAACAGGGTATGGCCAGCAGCAAGACACTCCAAGACAAGGGGTCTTAGGAAGTGACTCTTTATTGGATGTGTGAGGGAGGTCTTGCATATTTGTCACACATTTTATTTCCATATGTACTTAGTCAGGTCAAGTACAAACAATTCACCCACTTCCAGAATATCCTTCTTATATCTGTAATAGAAACTATGCAACTCAACCACTTACACAGCCTCCTCAGACTGTGGACAAGAATAGGCCTTGGCTAAGGAGTAAAACAAGTCTTTCAAATGTAAATGTATCACTGGGTGTTAGGGAGTACATATTATATGGTCTATGGGTCAAGATTGGGCATAATTTTAAATGCCAGCAATTCACGAATCATACCATTTATAAGGTAGAGGGAAAGAACTACAAATGAAAGAAACTAGTACTGCTCTGCATAATAAAGTAAAATACAACTTTCATTGTGTGTGAGGATTAATTGAGTTAACATAAGCAAAATGCACTCAGCCCAGAAGTACTCAATAAGACAACTGCTATCACAAAAAAAAAAAAAAAAAAAAAAAAAAAGTTACTGCTAAGTAATTGGAAAAATAAAGCTGCATGTGACTGACACATTCCGAAAGAGAGAAATCAGACTATGTGCACCCTGCATGGTTCTAGAGAAACTGGAAAACCAAAGCAAGTCTATAAAGACTCTTTCACTTGTCCACTATGCATGAATGGTAAATTCCTAGCAATGAAAATGTAGGGTACAAAGAAGTATGCACCTTCTAATCACTTTTAAAAGATATTGCTGAAGCCTTCTCCAAAGAAATTATAATAATTTTCACTGCCACTGGAATGCATAAATGTATCTGAAACTCCACACTGTAAATATATTTACAATTACTTTATATATACATTATATTCAGTATAATTATATTATAGTTAAGCTATGTTATATCATATATAGCATGTTTTATTTACATTAAATATAACTATTGTTATAATTTTTACCAATATAACGGGTGCAAAATTACCTTGTTATGACTGGAATTTTTTTTAATTGTATTTGAGGGAGCTCATTTTTTCATCAGCTGCCAGTTCAAGTTTAGTAGAATGATCACAACCTCCCCCTCCCCTCTTGATACAAAGAGGCCTAGAGAGAGGAAGTGGGTACCTTTGGGGAACCCAGAGTTTGTGACTAGGCAACCAAATCTTTCCTTGCTGGAAAGGAGAGACCCCTCTTGCTGTTTTTATTGTGCTGGAACCAGGAGAAGAAATTAGGATGCTGCTCCCTGGCTGGGTGGTTGCTGGACCATAGCCTGTACCCTTTGGTAAAAAAGGCAGAGATAACACCTCGCTGGCTGTCCACCACTACAGGCAGCTTCTGGAACTAACTAAGTCATGCCTATTTTAATGGACATAATAGCAATAACCTAATTAGGTTTAGTTACTAAAAGTCATTTTTAAAATTATAAAATTAGACCAAAATATCTATCTTGTGGTGAAGAAATTTTGACAAAGCAAATAGGCATACTTAATTTTTGGAAAGAAACATTTCTCATTCCTTGAGACTCCAATGTTTTGCCTAAGCATGAGTATATTTGCATATCTATATATGTATAAACATGTGAAACTAAATGTGCGTTTATATATATGTATCAATGATATCCTCAATGAACAGAGCAATACCTTGTTCATACACCCCAGTTCCTTTGTTCATTGGAAAATCACCTTTATTATCTCATGTAGTTCTATATTTGCTATTCTAACAGCATCTACAGCCTCCCTAGAAACATCTAATTGCTACCTCACTATCACAAGTTTCAACCTGAAATCAAAAGCTCAAAAGTTCCTTTGAAGCCTTGCTGGAAGTCAGACAGTACATGCTGAATGTATATGTGTTAAAATTCTGAAGGATTTTTACACCAACTGGGAAATATCTGCTGTTTGAATTTTCTGTCTTGTCCATCCCACGCACAACAACCCTCCTATGATTCCCAGAACTTTCTTATAATCCACCAAACAATGGGTTAATGCCTACTCCCAGAACCACGGCCATTACAATTACTCACACTGTTAAACATTTTAAGTATCATCCCTCTTTGACGGATGTCTATGCAGCAACATCTAGATCAAGGTTGTCCAACTAATGGCCTGTGGGCCACATGTGGCTCAGGATGGCTTTGAATGGAACCCAACACAAATTTGTAAACTTTCTTAAAACCTGATGACATTTATTTTGTGATTGTTAAAAAATCTCATCAGCTATCGTTAGTTGTTAGTGTATTTTATGTGTGGTCCAAGACAATTCTTTTTCTTCCAATGTGGTCCACGGAAGCTAAAAGATTGGATGCCCCTGATTCTAGATTATTAGAAATAAGCATTCAAATGAAGAAATATCCTTTCATATTCTAGCTTAAGCTTCAAAACCAAAAACTATTTGCAATTTTAGAGGTTTATCAAAATCTCTCCTTTAAATAACTACAGTTAAATGATTTTTTTAAGGTGTTACCATTCTGAAAGTAGAGTAAACTACTTTCACTGAACTATCTTTAGCCAGTTTTGGTGTTCATTAAAAAATTTACAGTGTTATGCATTCAAATATGGTAACTGAGCCTTTACATTCCCATGGCAACTTGATCATTTCAGTAGAAAACTTTTCTTTCTTTCTTTCTTTTTTTTTTTTTTAAACTTACAGGTATGCCTGTTCTGTAACAGTTTCACTTAGCTTATCATTTCAGTTGTTTCCAACCTAGATATCCACCTTTTGGAATTCACATATTCTGATACATTCCCAGTTGGCTTTTTATAAAACCATGAGACACATCATGCTAACATCACCAAGTCCTGAGAAAACTGGTCTTGCATTATATCATTCTAAGGAGAAACAGCATCTTTCTCCATAGCATGGACTTTTATTTTACATCCCTTGAGAAATTTCATACACTAGGCAGGTAACTCACAGAAGCTTTATTGGTATACTGAAAATACCTAAGTGTTGGTGGTCCAAATGCCCCAGGGTCTCATATAAATAGACAAACAAGTTTTCTTTGTGATAAGTTTATCACCCAATACTTGATTCCTAAACTTAGATCCAATTTAATTGGTTACATCAAAGTCATCTGGGGTCCTTGTTAAAACAGAGTCCCAGGCTTCACTAAAATAACTGTATTAGAATATTCAAGAATGGATGCAAGAAATCTGAATTTTTAAGAATTACTCTGTATAATGTTCATGTACAGCCAGTCTGGAAAATTCATAACCTATTAATTAATAAATCATTCACAAAACTGGCATGATAGTTTTTAATTAACAACTTGGTTGACTAATTGACAAATGTTACAATCAAATGCAAATGGAAAATCCAGAATATTGCCAAAAAGGGTTAGCAGACAACCGTCATAAATATCTTACTGTCAGCAACACAATATACTGATATTTTCTATTATGTTCTACTTCCTTTTTAAAGATGTGTTCATTACAAAGCACTTGATTTCATTGCCTATTTAATAGAGCTGACCCACAATTTTAAACACAATGACATAAGGACATTTTTCAACCACGCATGGCTGACCCAGCCTACCTGATTCTGTAGGATTCAGGTGATGCTTCAGCAGTGTAGGTGTGCCTGAAAGATGAAATCAAAATAGTGCTATCATCCGACCACAGGAGGTCAATCTGTTGTTGAAATATTAGACAGTAGTGTGAAATCACAACAAAATGAATTGGCTTCATGTTCTAGAAAGTTCCCTCTGATAAGGACCAGATTACCAGAATCCATGAAGGAATAGTCTCTTCTCTATATACTGAGGAATAGACACTGAATACTTTTATATTTGAGGGTATCTCAATTCTCTGCTTCCTATATTTCATCTTCTAATTGAATGCAATATAATCAATTAGATTATAACATCTAAGTAACTTATTCATTTAGTTTACTTTCTAAAATTATAAGCAGCTTATTTTGATTAGTGCTTAGAGTTTTCTCCAATGTTAGATTCAATCATTAGTAAATAATCTTTTTAATTACTTCCAGAAATGATTAATCACATCTATTCATGAGAACAGACCTGTATCCATTTTGTTTGTTATTGAGTTTACAATGCTTAGAATTGTCATTGCTTATATAAGTAGTCTCTGATTTCTAATGGTTCAACTTACGAATTTTTGATTTTAGGATGGTGTATAACTGTCACAATTTTGACATAGCATACAGTATTCAATAAATAACATGAGATATTCCACACTTTATTGTAAAAAGTCTTTGTGTTAGATGAGTTTGTCTAACTGTAGGCTAATGTAAGTATTCTGAGCATGTTTAAGGTAGGCTAGGGTATTAGTCCATTTTCACACTGCTATAAAAAAAACTGTCAGAGACTGGTTAATTTCTAAAATAAAGAAGTTTAATTAACTCACAGTTCAGTATGGCTGGGGAGACCTCAGGAAATGTACAATCATGGTGGAAGGTAAAGAGGAAGCAAAGCACCTCCTTCACAAGGTGGAAGGAAGGAGAATAAATGCAGGAGGAACTACCACTTA
This sequence comes from Piliocolobus tephrosceles, assembly GCF_002776525.5. NCBI lineage: Eukaryota > Metazoa > Chordata > Mammalia > Primates > Cercopithecidae > Piliocolobus > Piliocolobus tephrosceles. The sequence continues at coordinate 28,390,985 of NC_045451.1, read as the reverse complement.
CGAAACCATCAGATCTTGTGAGAACTCACTCATCATGAGAACAGCAAGGGGGAAACTTGTCCACATGATTCAATTGCCTCTGCCTGGTCTCTCCCTTGACAGGTGGGGATTATGGGGATTACGGAGATTACAAGTCAAGATGAGATTATGGGTAAGGATACAGCCAAACCATATCAGCTAGCCTAAGATGTAATGTATTCAACTTACAATATTTTAACTCACTATGGGTTTATCAGGACATAACCCTATCATAAGTCAAGGAGCATCTCTATTAGGCATTAATAAGTATTTGAGTACATTGTACCTACAGATTTCATTGGTTTAATTCTAAGAAGTTAATCTCTCTTACATCTAAGTTAGTCTCCCTTACATCTAAGTTCTTAGAGAGGGCCATGGCATTTTTCATATAAGCAAAACATTAAGCATTTAATTGGATTGACTCTAAATAAATTAGCAGATAGGAAAAAATACTGAAGTCAATAAGAGAGTCAGGTATAAAACTTAGGCACATTCCATCTCTTAATTTGTTGCTATATTGGGATAAACATAGACAATGAGATTAAATGATTTTATAGGCATGTTTAGATAAAAATTCAGAACATTTAGAAATATTTCCTTTCCAACATATATAACAGAAAATAAAGCAAAACAAAACAAGCAAATGATAAGGAAGGAGTAACCTAAACGTTCAATAATAGAAAACAGGTTATGTAAATTATGGTAAATTCTACTCAATATAACTTTATGTAGTTAATATTTGTCAAGGATGTGATAAAATGAAAAGTTATGATATAAAATTTAAAACATGTTATTTTACAACTATGCTAAATAAAGCACCTAAGGAACAAAAACATGAAAATAATGGTTATGTTGGGATGAGGTGAAAGACTACATATTTCTAAAATTATTTGCAAATCATTAGAAAATATGTGTTAATTATCCTGTCAGCCTCCATTCCCGATTCCTACAGGACCTTGGACTTGCAAGCCAGGTGGGTTAGGTAGAATTGATCTTCTCCCCTTTCCAGGAACAGATCTTGCTTAGGTCTATGGCATATTCCAACCCTCTAGCCAGAGTTATTGGTTCAGGAATAAACATACTCACTGACAATTATATCATGAGGGTTAGTTTTTATAAACTTGTGCTTGGTACCAATTGTCTTAACCTACTTTTCCCTGAAAGCATACCCTGAAGCAAGAATTAAAGTGTTAACGTTTTATTTGTGAGGTGCAAGTCCTTGGTAAGAAAACAAGAGAAAAAAATTGAAAGTAAGCATAAGGCACGCCCAAGATGGCCGAATAGGAACAGCTCCAGCCTCCAGCTCCCAGCGTGAGCGACACAGAAGACGGGTGATTTCTGCATTTTCAACTGAGGTACCAGGTTCATCTCATAGGGGCGTGTTGGACAGTGGGTGCTGCTCCTCTGGTACAGGCTGACCAGCGAGAGCTGAAGCAGGGCAAGGCATCACCTCCCCTGGGAAGTGCAAGGGGGAAGATAATTCCTTTTCCTAGCCAAAAGAAATTGAGACACACAACACCTGGAAAATCGGGTAACTCCCACCCTAATACTGCGCTTTACCAAGGGTCTTAGCAAAGGGCACACCAGAAGATTATATCCCACACCTGGCCCTGAGGGTTCCACACCCAGGGAGCCTCCCTCATTGCTAGCACAGCAGTCTCAGATCTAACTGCAAGGCAGCAGCGAGGCTGGGGGAGGGGCGCCCACCACTGCTGAGGCTTAAGTAGGTAAACAAAGCCTCCGGGAAGCTCTAATTGGGTGGAGCCCACCACAGCTCAAGGAGGCCTGCCAGCCTCTGTAGACTCCATCTCTGGGGACAGGGCATAGCTAAACAAAGAGCAGCAGAAACCTCGGCAAAGGTAAATGTCCCTGTCTGACAGCTTTGAAGAGAGCAGTGGATCTCCCAGCACGGAGGTTGAGATCTGAGAATGGACAGACTACCTGCTCAAGTGGGTCCCTGACCCCTGAGTAGCCTAACTGGGAGACATCCCCCACTAGGTGTAGACCAACACCTCACACCTCACACGGCTGGCTGCACCCCTGAGACGAAGCTTCCAGAGCAAGAATCAGACAGCAACACTAGCTGTTCAGCAATATTCTATCTTCTGCAGTCTCCACTGCTGATACCCAGGCAAACAGGGTCTGGAGTGGACCTCAAGCAAACTCCAACAGACCTGCAGCTGAGGGTCCTGAATGTTAGAAGGAAAACTAACAAACAGAAAGGACAACCACACCAAAATCCCATCAGTACTTCACCATCATCAAAGACCAAAGGCAGATAAAACCACGAAGATGGGGAAAAAGCAGTGCAGAAAAGTTGGAAATTCAAAAAACCAGAGCACATCTCCCCCTCCAAAGCAATGCAGCTCATCGGCAGCAATGGAACAAAGCTGGATGCAGAATGATTTTGACGAGTTGAGAGAAGAAGACTTCAGTTGATCAAACATCTCAGAGCTAAAGGAGAAACTATGTAACCAGCGCAAAGAAACTAAAAGCCTTGAAAAAAGATTTGACAAATAACTAACTAGAATAACCAATGTAGAGAAGTCCTTAAAAGAACTGATAGAGATGAAAACCATAACATGAGAACTACGTGACAAATGCACAAGCTTCAGTAACTGACTCGATCAACTGGAAGAAAGAGTGTCAGCGATTGAATATCAAATGAATGAAATGAAGCGAGAAGAGAAGTGTAGAGAAAAAAGAGTAAAAAGAAATGAACAAAGCCTCCAAGAAATATGGGATTATGTGAAAAGATAAAATCTACATCTCATTGGTATGCCTGAAAGTGACGGGGAAAATGGAACCAAGCTGGAAATCACTCTGCAGGATATCATGCAGGAGAACTTCCCCAACCTAGTAAGGCAGGCCAACATTCAAATTCAGGAAATACAGAGAATGACACTAAGATACTCCTCGAGAAGAGCAACTCCAAGTCATATAATTATCAGATTCACCAAAATTGAAGGAAAAAATGTTAAGGGCAGCCAGAGAGAAAGGTTGGGTTACCCACAAAGGGAAGCTCATCAGACTAACAGCAGATCTCTCGGCAGAAGCTCTACAAGCCAGAAGAGAGTGGGGGCCAATATTCAACATTCTTAATGAATTTTCAACCCAGAATTTCATATCCAGCCAAACTAAGTTTCATAAGTGAAGGAGAAATAAAATCCTTCACATACAAGCAAATGCTTAGAGATTTTGTCACCACTAGGCCTGCCCTACAAGAGATCCTGAAGGAAGCACAAAACATGGAAAGGAACAACAGGTACCAGCCATGGCAAAAACATGCCAAAATGTAAAGTCCATTGATGCAAGCAAGAAACTGCATCAAATAATGAGCAAAATAAGCAGCTAGCATCATAATGACAGGAACAAGATCACACATAACAATATTAACCTTAAAAATAAATGGACTAAATGGTCCAATTAAAAGACACAGACTGGCAAATTGGATAGAGTCAAGACCCATCAGTTTGCTGTATTAAGGAGACCCATCTCACATGCAGAGACACACATAGGCTCAAAATAAAAGGATGAAGGAAGATCTACCAAGCAAATGGAAAACAAACAAACAAACAAAAAAAGCAGGGGTTGCAATCCTAGTCTCTAATAAAACAGACTTTAAACCATCAAAGATCAAAAGAGACAAAGAAGGCCATTACATAATGGTAAAGGGATCAATTCATCAGGAAGAGCTAACTCTCCTGAATATATATGCACCCAATACAGGAGCATATCCAGATTCATAAATCATGTCCTTAGAGACTTACAAAGAGACTTAGACTCCCATACAATAATAATTGGAGACTTTAACACCCCACTGTCAACATTAAACAGATCAACGAGTCAGAAAGTTAACAAGGATATCCAGGAATTGAACTCAACTCTGCACCAAGCAGATCTAATAGACATCTACAGAACTCTCTACCCCAAATCAACAGAATATACATTCTTCTCAGCATCACATCGCACTTGTTTCAAAATTGACCACATAGTTGGAAGTAAAGCACTCCTCAGCAAATGTAAAAGAACAGAAATTATAACAAACTGTCTCTCAGACCACAGTGCAATCAAACTAGAACTCAGGACTAAGAAACTCAATCAAAACCACTCAACTACATGGAAACTGAACAACCTGCTCCTGAATGACTACTGGGTACATAATGAAATGAAGGCAGAAATAAAGACGTTCTTTGAAACCAATGAGAACAAAGATACAACATACCAGAATCTCTGGGACACATTTAAAGCAGTGTGTAGAGGGAAATTTATAGCACTAAATGCCCACAAGAGAAAGTAGGAAAGATCTAAAATTGACACCCTAACATCACAATTAAAAGAACTAGAGAAGCAAGAGCAAACACATTCCAAAGCTAGCAGAAGGCAAGAAGTAACTAAGATCAGAGTGGAACTGAAGGAGATAAAGACACACACAAAAAAAACTTCAAAAAACAATAAATCCAGGAGCTGGTTTTCTGAAAAGATCAACAAAATTGATAGACCACTAGCAAGACTAATAAAGAAGAAAAGAGAGAAGAATCAAATAGATGTAATAAAAAATGATAAAGGGGATATCATCACCGACCCCACAGAAATACAAACTACCATCAGAAAATGCTATAAACACCTCTACGCAAATAAACTAGAAAACCTAGAAGATATGGGTAACTTCCTGGACACTTACACTCTCCCAAGACTGAACCAGGAAGAAGTTGAATCCCTGAATAGATCAATAGCAGGCTCTGAAATTGAGGAAATAATTAACAGCCTACAACCAAAAAAAGTCCAGGACAAGACGGATTCACAGCTGAATTCTACCAGAGGTACAAGGAGGAGCTGGTACCATTCCTTCTGAAACTATTCCAATCAATAGAAAAAGAGGGAATCCTCCCTAACTCATTTTATGAGGCCAACATCATCCTGATACCAAAGCCTGGCAGAGACATATCCCTGATGAACATTGATGCAAAAATCCTCAATCAAATACTGGCAAACCAAATCCAGGAGCACATCAAAAAGCTTATCCACCATGATCAAGTGGGCTTCATCCCTGGGATGCAAGGCTGGTTCAACATGTGCAAATCAATAAATGTAATCCAGCATGTAAACAGAACCGAAGACAAAAACCACATGATTATCTCAATAGATGCAGAAAAGGCCTTCGACAAAATTCAACAGCCCTTCACGCTAAGAACTCTCAATAAACTGGGTATTGATGGAATGTATCTCAAAATAATAAGAGCTATTTATGACAAACCCACAGCCAATATCATACTGAATGGGCAAAAACTGGAAGCATTCCCTTTGAAAACTGGCACTAGACAGGGATGCCCTCCTCTCTCACCATTCCTATTCAACATAAGGTTGGAAGTTCTGGCTAGGGCAATCAGGCAAGAGAAAGAAATAAAGAGTATTCAGTTAGGAAAAGAAGAAGTCAAATTGTCCCTGTTTGTAGATGACATGATTGTATATTTAGAAAATCCCATCGTCTCAACCCAAAATCTCCTCAAGCTGATAAGCAACTTCAGCAAAGTCTCAGGATACAAAATTAATGTGCAAAAATCACAAGCATTCTTATACACCAGTAACAGACAAGCAGAGAGCCAAATCAGGAATGAACTCCCATTCACAATAGCTTCAAAGAGAATAAAATACCTAGGAATCCAACTTACAAGGGATGTAAAGGACCTCTTCAAGGAGAACTACAAACCACTGCTCAGTGAAATAAAAGAGAACACAAACAAATGGAAGAACATACCATGATCATGGATAGGAAGAATCAATATCGTGAAAATGGTCATACTGCCCAAGATAATTTATAGATTCAATGTCATCCCCATTAAGCTACCAATGACTTTCTTCACAGAATTGGAAAGAACTGCTTTAAAGTTCATATGGAACCAAAAAAGAGCCCACGTTGCCAGGACAATCCTAAGCCAAAAGAACAAAGCTGGAGGCATCACGCTACCTGACTTCAAACTATACTACAAGGCTACAGTAACCAAAACAGCATGGTACTGGTACCAAAACAGAGATATAGACCAATGAAACAGAACAGAGCCCTCAGAAATAATACCACACATCTACAGCCATCTGATCTTTGACAAACCTGATAAAAACAAGAAATGGGGAAAGGATTCCTTATTTAATAAATGGTGCTGGAAAAACTGGCTAGCCATAAGTAGCAAGCTGAAACTGGATCCTTTCCTTACTCCTTATATGAAAATTAATTCAAGTGGATTAGAGACTTAATTGTTACACCTAAAACCATAAAAACCCTAGAAGAAAACCCAGGTAATACCATTCAGGTCATAGGCATGGACAAGGACTTCATGTCTAAAACACCAAAAGCAATGGCAGCAAAAGCCAAAATCAACAAATGGGATCTAATTAAACTAAAGAGCTTCTGCACAGCAAAAGAAACTACCATCAGAGTGAACAGGCGACCTACAGAATGGGAGAAAATTGTTGCAATCTACTCATCTGACAAAGGGCTAATATCCAGAATGTGCAAAGAACTCAAACAAATTTACAAGAAAAAAACAAACAACCCCATCAAAAAGTGGGCAAAGAATATGAACAGACACGTCTCAAAAGAAGACATTCATACAGCCAACAGACACATGAAAAAATGCTCATTATCACTCGCTGTCAGAGAAATGAAATCAAAATCACAATGAGATACCATCTCACACCAGTTAGAATGGCAATCATTAAAAAATCAGGAAATAACAGGTGCTGGAGAGGATGTGGAGAAATAGGAACACTTTTACACTGTTGATGGGACTGTAAACTAGTTCAGTCATTGTGGAAAACAGTGTGGCGAGTCCTCAAGGATCTAGAACTAGAAATACCATTTGACCCAGCCATCCCATTACTGGGGATATACCCGAAGGATTATAAGTCATGCTGCTATAAAGACACATGCACACATATGTTTATTCCAGCACTATTTACAATAGGAAAGACTTAGAATCAACCCCAATGTCCATCAGTGACAGACTGGATTAAGAACATGTGGCACATATACACTATGGAATACTACACAGCCATAAAAAAGGATTAGTTCGTGTCCTTTATAGGGACACGGATACAGCTGGAAATCATCATTCTCAGCAAACTATCGCAAGAACAGAAAACCAAACACTGCATATTCTCACTCATAGATGGGAAATGAACAATGAGATCACTTGGACACAGGAAGGGGAACATCACACACTAGGTCCTATTGTGGGGAGCGGGTATGGGGGAGGGATAGCATTAGGAGATATACCTAATGTAAATGACGAGTTAACGGGTGCAGCACACCAACATGGCACGTGTATACATATGTAACAAACCTCCACTTCGTGCACATGCACCCTAGAACTTAAAGTATAATTAAAAAAAAGAAAAGAAGCATAAGAAAATCAATGTGATTACCACACTACCACTTCACAAAACGTAAGATGCACAGCAGGTCACTCACTAGGCCAGAGCAATAAGTACTGTGCCAAGATGGACTTACTCTTGGCAACAATTCAATAGATGTATCTCTTGTTGACTATCATGTGTCACTGTAGCAACTCATAAAGCAGTGGCAAGAACAGTCAGTGCTGTGTCTTTTCTTGTCTTAGTTCCCTTTCCCCCTATCCATACCCCAACTGTTCTGGGATTCTGCTCTTCCCCTAAAATATTAACATGTTAACATTTGCCTCACATTTTCCTCTCAAAAGGATCAGCCTAAGACGATAATTTTGAAGATTTTTCCCAATTTACCTTCTTCCCTCATTTCCTATGTTGAATGGATGGGGACAGGTAGAGAAGCTGAGTTATGATCAGCACCAAGATTCCTATATTTTTTTCTTGGCTGAAACATTTTGAAATTTATTGCATTGATAGTAAACATTGCTAGCCCTTGCTTGTCTATGGTTCATTGTTTCCTGTTTTATGTTATTGTTTTTTGTGCCTATTGGTTTAGAAAGAGTGAAACTATGATCTGGCATGACTCAGCCATTTTTGCTCTGAAGTGCCACCTTGTAAATTTTTAAGCAGAGGATGAAATATTTAGCAGCATATTCTATCCTCATAGCTGGAATTATTGGTTTAGGAATACACTCACTCAAAACTGATATTGATGGATTATTTTTGGCCAGCATACAGGGATAGGATACACTCGACTATTCATAATCAAATAGCCCACTTTTCTATCAGACTTCCTCTTGTTAATTACATGAACTCCCAATGTTTTGAGAATATCAATTTTTAGTTTTATGCAAACATGTGTACCACTGTATTCATTGAACTTAATTATGAAATTCAAAATGTTTCCAATCTTACACAGTTAGATCTACTAATTTTTATAGGAATTTTTATCATTGCTTTTTACTTTTTTCATATTTCAAGGTAAGTGTAATAGGCAGAACTCTGGCCCTCATGACCTTTACTGTTTGGTATTATACCTGTGGTTATGTTATGTGGTGAAAGAAATTTTGCACATGTAATTAAGGTTACTAATCAGTTAACCTTAAAATGAAGAGATTATTTTGGATTATCTAGTTAGCCCCAATATAATTAAATGAGCCCTAAAAGGCAGGGACAGGTGGCAAAAAAAGGAAGACAATAGATTTCAAGCATGAAAAGGACTTGACTGTTGATGCCTTAAAGATGGAAATGGCAACGTGAAAAGCATGAGAAGAAAGTAAATTCTGACAACATCCTGAATGAGCTTTCAAATAGATTCTTTCCCAGAGCCTCCAATAATGAATATAGTTCTGCCAGCACCTTGATTTGGGCCTCATAAGACCATGTGCAGAGAAAACAGCCAAGGCATACTGTGCCTAGACTTCTGATCTGTGGAAACTATGAGCTAATAAGTGGCTACTATTTTAAGCCACTGTTTGTAGTTATTTGTTATAGTCACAATAGAAAACTCATAGAACGAGTCAAGGTTATATATAAACTAGGAAAATGGACGGGCTGTAAATCAAAATACAAAAGCCAGGAAAGACACCAATATCCTGAGTCTTTCTTGTAGAATACTACTCTTCCCTTCAATTTAAAAGAAAATTTGATGAAATTTTATACTAAATGATAAAAACTTACTGGCAGATTCTAGTAAGAAAACCACACAGAGGTCAATGCAACATCATTCTTTACTTGAGAATGTTTTCCTCATCATCAGATAAAATCAAGTAAGTTTGGAGAAAGGAAGAGTATTGTTTGAATCTTTCTTTCTGTGATAGATTGCAGCTAAGCAATGAACCACGGGAGAGAATAAAACCTTTTTTGATTATACAGAAGTCATTTGTTTTAGGTTTAGATTACATGATTGCTCCCACAACTCGCCCATTCTTTATCAGGAGAATGGTGAGTTTCCACAACAATGGGAAACATGGCACAAAATTGCAAATGAACTCATGCTTCCACCATAAAAAGCTGTTCCTGGAAACAACTAAGATTACACTGGCAATTGCTATAAAAAAGGAAATTATATCTCTTTTACGTGTGTTTGTGATTAATAACTATTTTCTACTATCTTACAGTTTTATAGAACACCTTACAGGCAAATATATAATTAATTATAATTGTTTTTGTATGTCCTGGAAGGCACAACAAAAATCCAGGTAAAAACCTACACCCCCCAGAAAAATTCCACAAGTATTGTGAATCTTTTAGGACATTACAAATTATAATTAAGTTCTCTACATTCAATAAAGACTGTAGTTAACAGCCTTAATTACTGAGCTAAGCGCCTTCAATTATTTTGTTCCATTTCAAATTTCTTAGTTCAGAAGTGAAAAAGCTATCTTTTTTACACTCTCCCATGACTTTTCTTGAAAAGGGAAAGTTCTTTCCTGTTTTCAGACTTTCTCTCATTCAGTGCTGAATAAGCTAAGGGGGAAAAGTTAATATTCTAATGATATCAAATTATTTAATTGGCATAATTATAAAATATGCTTCCACATTTAACTATTCTGTCATCTAACATAGCAGGTTACCTATTTGAAGTAGAATTATTTCCAACGAAAATGTAAGCGGGTTGGCCTCATATTGACTAGCAGTTACCACCACAATGAATAATTTATCTTCCTTATTAATTCATCTAATCATTAAAAGGGTGAACTTCCTTTTTTTATGAAGAATTATTTGCCTCTGAGGAGCTGAAAGCTCTGTGAAGATATAAATGTTACTGAATTTCAGATCAGCAGCCTGAGTGGGTGGGAAATGAAGTTTAGTTAACTTCATTTTAACCAACGGTAAACCAAGACTAAATAGTTGAGGATATATGGGGAAACAGGGGGACAGAGCTTCTACTATCAGAACGTTTCAAACAAAAAGTGTAATTTTACCTTAAGCTGTCAGGTAATTGACAGAAAATGGGACCCAACCCTACACTATGTTTTCCAGCTGGTCCCACAGACTAAATTCCTTTGATAATTGCTAATCCATTTCCTGAGTGCCTCACCATGAAATCACTTCCTCCTCTGGAATCTCAGAAAGCTTTCCACCTGAACCATTCATTCAGCAGGTGCTGCTTTCTTCTGCCAGTTACATTTTATGTGGTGATGTGTCTTCAGATCTACTGGATTGTAAACAGAAATAAAGGGAACATGGGGAGGTAACCAGCATTGTTTGAGTGGCTAGCACATTGCAGGAACTTTTAATGAGTGAGAAAACAGATTTCCTGAGTGTGTCAAATCAAAGAAAGTCAGAGCCAAGAGGCCTGATCACAGATGCCTGCTTTCTCCACAACTCTGAATCCACATACCTGGAAATTGTAATATTTGTTCACATGCCCACAAAGGGGTTTACACTACTATGCAATTATTTCTCTTTTATGCTTAGAGAAATAATAGCCAGCATTTATTGAGCACTTCCTGTGGGCAGGCACTGTTCTGAAGTATTTTATGTGATTTGTTTTCTTTCATTCCCACAACCACCATGTAAGTAGGGACTATATTTGTTCCCATTTTACAATAGAAGAATCTGAGGTGCAGCGAGCTTAGATAACTTTTCCAAGGATACCTGGCTGGTAAGTGATTAGCCAAAAGTTAAACCTGATCAGTTTGCGTCTAGAGCCCTTGCATCTAACTCTCCATGGGTCCCAACATCAGTCCTTAGTAGAGAAAGGTTCCAGTATAAGGAGAAATCAAGTTTCTCAGACCTGTAAAGACCAGGTGGCTTGCACTGAATCACCAGCAGCTACGAGCCATCCCCTTCTCTGCCACCCTACTGGGGTCCCCCACTCTCAGGAACTTGGAATTAAGAGAAGCTCTCTGACAATCTGACATAAACTTCTGCTTTGTACACTTCTTCACATCACAAAAGATTTTGCCTCCCTTGCCCAATTAAAATGTAGTCTATACAGTGTGTATGCTTTCTTCTTGCCAACACTCAGCTCACCAGAAGTGCTAAAACTCTCTAATATTATGTGGTTGTCAGGCTCAAAAATGGCCCAAATTATAGCTGCTTCCTGGTTTTCACAGGTTTGTGTAATCCCTGTCCTCTGAGTGTGGGCTGGACTTCTATTCACTTCTAATGAATAGAATACAGCAGAAGTGATAGGATCTCACTTCGGAGATTAGGTTATAAAGAAATCAGTCATCTGTCTTAGTGTCTCTCTCCTCCTCTTTCTCTCTCTCCATCTCTCTCTCTCAGAAATGACTGCAGCCTTATAAGTAGACTTAAACAAGAACCACTTGACTAAGCCATTTCTGAAATCCTAACCTACAGAAATTATAAGATGTTATTGTTCTTATATTTGAAGTTTCAGAATAACATTTATGCAACAATAGGTAACTAAATTATGTCATAAGGCAAGTTTATATATCAGGCACAAGGCTAAGTACTTTATATCTCATTTGCTTTTTATACCACCACAATAAAATAGGTATTACTATTATTATTTATTAAACTATTAAACTTTTTTAACTTTTTGCTATTATTTATTAAACTATTATTAAACTATTATTAAGTGCCAGGAACTGTGCTAACAACTTTATATGCATATCTTATTTATTCCTACTATCAATAAGATAATTTGTGTTGAACCCATTTCAGAAATGAGTAAACTAAAGTTTATAAAGCTTACCAAGTTTCCCAGTGTCAAAGCTTAAGGAGTTAAAGAGACAAATCTCTATCCTAGACTCCTACCTTTGCCTGTAGTAGAGTACATGTATTATACAAAAACTTCTGCCTGAAACAACTGTAAAAGCTGTGTAAGATACTAAACAGCTAAATTAAGGCACTGGAGATGTCAAAACAGCCAGACATTGGGGCAAGTCAAAAATGTGCTGTTATTTTTAACCCTCAGGACTTACACCAATGTTAAATCAAGTTAGCCCAAAGCTGCCTCCTTACAAATCTTAAGTTCAGCCTAAAGGTTTTTCTGTACATCGTGAACTACAACCAGTGGGTATGTAAACAGGCCATAGCCTACACTTGTGCCAATCACTGAGTTTTGACCAATCATATGTAGCCAACTATTTAAACTGTGTTCAAATAAGGCAAATGTCAAGCTGTAACCAATCCATTTGTCATTTTCATTTTCTGTACATCACTTTTCTTTTTCTTTCCATAAATCTTCTTCCACTGTGTGGCTGCGCTGGAGTGTCTGAACTTACTGTGGCTCAGAAGGCTGCCCAATTCATGAATCATTCATTGCTCAATTAAATGCCTTTAAATTTAATTTGGCTGAAGTTCTTCTTGTATCACAATATCAAAGGAGGACATGGAAGTTAAGAAGGAAATAGTGGTCTAGTTTCTGGCAGTCTGACTGGGCTGGGAATAGAGAAACTGGAATTCAGGGTTATCAAGGCAACCAGGAGTTGAGGGGCCAACTGCTAAAGGAAAGAAAACTCCAGGAAAGTAAGTTTGGCATTCTGCTCTCAATGTTGCCTTGAGGTGTCACCACTTATGGCTGGGAATCTATCTGGGGAAACATAGAAACCAAAGGAAACACAGCTGAAGAACTAAGTAGCTATTCCCCAGTCCCATAGTGCTGGGGAGACAAAATTGGAATGCAGAATTTCACCCCCAAAAAAGGGATCTAAAAAATACCTCCAGGTTTTCAATTGAACCACTGAAGGGCTAACCTCAGATAATGAGGGGTAACCTGAAATAAACACATCTTGAATGGGTTAAGGTGATCTAACTCCATCTTTCAGTAAAAAACTAAATCCTCTCTAGAAGAAATAGTGTAATCCAAATTCTCTAAATTTTTATACTCACTTCAGGCATTTGGTCAAAATATCCACTGGTATGTCAGGAAGTACCACCAAATGAGCAAATTATGAGAAAAAAAAATGCAAGGAGGAACAAAGAAACTTACAGCGACTCAGAATTATTACATATTAATAGCATTAAAATAACCATGATTTATATACATAAGAAAATAGATGAAAGGATGGAAATTGCACCAGAGAATTGGGATATATTCCAAAAAATCAAATGGAAATTCTAGAAGTAAAAAACAAAATAAAAGAAATTAAGAATTCAATTGATAAATTTAAGAGTCGACTAGACAGAGAAGAAAAGGCTAAAAAATAGGTCGGATTTGAAGCAGAGATGAACCAGTGAACTGCAGAAAATGCAAAGAGAAATATGAGACATAATGAAAAAGTCTAACATAAATAAATATAGAGTTATGAAAAGAGCAAAGGGAAAATAGAGAATTGGAAATATTTGAAGAGATGCTGGTAATGATGAGGCTGGCTATGAAATACTGAGACAAAAAACAAGATAAGGATGTCATCCATCACCAAACTCATTCAGCATTATATCGGAGAACATAGTCCCTACAATAAGAAAATGACAACAACAACAATAGAACAGGAAGAAAGGGAAGGAAGAAGATAGGAAGAGAGGGAGGAAAAAGGAAAGAATAAATAAAATGTGAAGATTTGGAAGGAAAGAAATAAAATTCTCATCATTTGCAGATGAGATGACTGTGTATGAGCAAATCCAAATATTCTACAGATCAGTTACTAGAATTAATACACTTTTTCAACATCTCTAAATAAAAGATTAATGAAATTATATTCCTATATACTAGCAGCAAGCACTTTAAAGGCGACATTTAAACTTAATTACATTTACAAGAGCTATACAAAAGTCCTTTTATTTCTAGGAATATCTAAGTAAAGATGTTTAAGATATCTACTGAGAAAGCTACAAACAGTACCAAAATAAATTTTAAAAACGCAAATAAATTAATATGTCATATTTATGGATTATAAGATTTAATATTGTAAAAATGTCCATTTTCTTCAAATTAATCTAAAGATAGACTGAAATGCAAATCAACATAGTAGCAATCAATATAGTAACAAGGTCTCGGCATGTAGGTATGTGTGAGTGTATGTTTCACTACCTGTGGTAATTGATGAGCTGACTCTAAAATGTAGAAAAATATCAAGGGCCAAGAAGATCAAAAACAATCTTGAAAAAAGACAAAAATGTAGTAATAACACTACCACCATACTTTAATGCTTATTTTAAACTTACAGAAATTAGAATGGTATATATTGTCTCAAGTATAAACAGAACCAACACAACAGAGAGACAAAAACAGACCTACTCATACATACATTCCTAATTTATGACAAAGATGCCACTGTAACAGAAAGGGAAAATGATCTTTTCATTAAAGGTGTTCGATGAAAGGAATATATAGAGAGAAAAAAATTATTCCTCTCTCATCCCATATACACAAACACAATTTTAGATGAATAAGGTAAAATCAAAGATTGTATAAAAGAAAGCATAAGGAATTACCTTTATGACCTTTAGGTAGGAAGAAGTCACATATATAAGACATTTTTAAAAACACCACAATGAGAAAAAAATAGAAAATTAGACTTCCTTAATCTTAAGAATTCGGCTCATCAAAAGGCACCATGGGAGAGTAAAAAAGCAGACCACAGAGTAGAAAATGCTAGATACTTGGAATGCATGTATATTATAAATAATGCTGCTACAGACATATGTCCAACATACGTGTGGAGATCTAACAGATTAATAAGATAAAGTTAGACAATCTCATTAAAACTGTATCAAAGACTGGAATAGGACTACACAAAAAAAGAATATCCAAATGGTCAATTAAAATATTAAAATAGTCTCAACATCATTAGTCATCAGGGGAATGCTAATTAAAACCGTAATGAGATTCCATAATGCACCCACCAGAAAAGCTAAAAATAAAGTGTGAAAGAAAAACCAATAATATCCAATGATGAGTTAGTTGTAAACCAAATGGAGGGAACCCACTTTAGTGGTGGGAAATAGTTGGGCAGTGTCTGCTAAAGTTTAAGATTACAAACCACAGGAAACAGTGATTTCTCTCCTAGGCATATACTCATCAGATATGAATTATATACGTATTCACTCCATATATATTCATATATACATATATTGCATTAAGACTGTCCGTAGCAGCATTATTTGTGATAGTCAAAACTGGAAACAATGCCAATGTCCATCAGCAGATGTGAAAAGAATTGCAGTGTCTTGCACAACAGGATACCAGACAGTAGTGGGAAAAATAAACCACTACTACATGCCACAAAGTGGATGAATCTCCAGAGACAGAAAAACAAGGCAGGCACAAAAGAATACCTAAAATATGATTCCATTTATATGATATACAAAAGGAGGCTAAACTATTCTAATGCAATAAAACGATAGCGGTTATTTGAGAGGACTGAGGAGCAGGCAACACAAGGAGGCTTCTGAAGGACTAGTAATGTTTCCTATTTCAATCTGGAGAAACAAATTCTCTTTGTGAAAATTAAACAAGTAGCACCTTTAAATCTGTGCATTTTATTCTGTATGTGCTACATCCAATAACAATGTTTACCAAACAACTTCAGTCTCCACTTTTGTTCTTCCACTGGGCCATGTTGCCTCTGAGGTCCCTGAAATGAAAACTCAAGAAATTTATATTAAACTGCCTCTCTGTGTGCCTAATATCTGCCCACTCTCTCCTGCTCTATCAAACCTTCTCAGAGAGTACCTTTGCTTTCCTATAATTAATTGTCTTCCAGTCTTGCCATCTGCTCCCATACCCGATTCCTGATGCTGCCTCTCATATTCTTGTTATAAACACAACCTTGCATTAGGCAGGGGAACTGTCCAAAAAGCGCTGACCTTAAGATAAAATGAAAACACATGAGATTTCCCCCAGTCCTCCTGGCAGATTCACAGCCATGGTCTCCAAGGGGAAAGTTCATGTCGAAGTGCTCCCAAGCCAATGCAAATATTACTTCAGCTAGAAGAACACACTTACACAGCACTGAGAACAGTGTGGGCAATTTACAAATACTTATTGGCTAAACCAGTGCATTTGTGGGCTTCATAAAATTATCTGAAAATTCTTTTTTTTTTTTTTTTTTCTTTCATCTTGTATCTCTAATCCCAGGGAACTTTCCACTCCAGTTTATTCAGGCTGCAATATTAACTGGGGACTTTACCACAGGGGGCAAAATGTAGTAATTATGCCTGTTTTCCTGTTAGGAGAAATAGGAATCACTGCATTTTACATTTAGTTGGCTTAGTTTACTTCAAATTTGCCTCTATATTTAAAGCCATGCTTGTTTCTAATGCAACTGGGAGAAAGGGAGGTGAAGGGAAGGAGAAGTTAACAAGAACACAGTATTATTCAACTAAATTGGAACTCTGTGGAAAAGTACTGCTGATTAGAGATGGTAAAGTCATTCTGGGTGAACTCATTGATTTAACCCGAGAACTGTGTGCCTGGGCACTAATTTACTCTAATAAAATGTTACTAATAAAATGATGGATCTCAAATCTAATTCACTGAAGCCTGGCACATCATAGAGAGACCCCCAGTCAGTGAAACTGCATATCCCCTACTGTTTCATTATTTCTTTAGAATCCGAAGGCCCCACTGAAGCAAAGCCTATAATGAAATTATCCCAGCTTGCTGCCTCTGAATTTCCCATTTACTCTTCTGTCAGTGTCGTATCAACACACTAATTACCTGCACTCTCCATTTCATTTAATAATAATCCCAAACAAAGAGGCCAACACTAAAAGAAAGAAGTGGGGGCGAGAGGAAGAGAAAGGGCTGGACAGATGTAGATTGCTATGTGCAACAACAAATAAGGATTTAATCAAACTGGACTGCATGCCCAGAGAAATGGCAAAGAAGCCAACTGTTCACAAAAGCAAATAAATTCATTTCTAAAATGAGTGCTGATATGAATTTATACAAAATTGGACTTCATTTCTATTAATTGTAAACATTTGTAATGGCTACAAAGCCCACCTCAAGGGAAAAGGACAACAGTTCTTTTGGTCTATACATCCCACATTTTTCCCCTGTGGGGGTTCAAGCCTGGGATGGGAGTACTGCCTGCTGCCTCCCTATCTAAACTCAGCTCTGCATAGAGTAAGCTGAGTTTAAAGCACTGTAAAAAATTGTCTGCATCCCCTTAGCAAATCCATGCCATATATGTCCATCAAGTCTAGTTTGCTAGTTTCTAGTTCTTATTTTCGTTTTCCCGTGTACTGAAGACCAGTTCTGGGGTACAGCCTGCTTAATTGCCTTTCACTATATTCTTGCTGGTTATCATTCTCAGAGATGAAACATCTTCCTGTTTCTGTTACATCTAAGCAGGTTTTGCACCCACCTAAGCTCCTTTATATCCCTGGATTCAGGTAAAAATTTGCTACTTATTTAAAAAGGGGATTTCTCCATATTCTTTCTTCCACTATAGATTTGAACCTCCATTCCCAAATGGTTCCCTGGTTTCAGGCCTTTTGTCTCATGCATGGATTTGTTCCCCAGCAAGTCTCTTCTAAATACTGTTTTGGTGGGTAGTCTTTTAGTTTCTCATCTTTACTTACTGCCCAGGTCGCTGTCACACATGTAGTTACCTTCTTTGTCTCACTGAACTTAATAGACAAGCCTTGCCCTACTCCATACAAGCTCCTGAGAGAGTGCAACCCACCCTGGGGCCAGAGCTTCAGCTTCTCATTTGCTTGAAGAGCAGCTTTGAGATCCATCCCTTGTATTTCCTTGAAATAGCCTTTTTGTTACATGACCCAAACACAATGAATACAAGAAACATGCCACCTGAAGTGCCTGATTCTTGCCTGTTATGAACTAAATGTTTGTGTCCTCCCAAAACTCACGTGCTGAAGCCCAATATTATCAAGATGGGGTCTTTGAAAGGTAATTAGAATTCATACAGGTCCTGAGGATAGAGTTCTTAGGAAGAAATTAGTGATCTTATAAGAACAGAAATAAAGATCTCACTCTGCCTGCCTCGCTCTTGCTTGCTCTCTCTCTCTCTCTCTTTCCATGTACACCCCAGGGAAAAGCCATCATAGGACACAGTGAGAAGGTAGCCGTCTGCATGCCAGGAAGAAAGCCCTCATCAGGAAATGAATAAGGAAGCATCTTGGTCATGGACTTTCCAAAGCCTTGAACTATGGAAAAAAAATAAGTCTCTCTCTAAGCTATCCAGTCTGTTGTATTTTGTTGCAGCAGCCCAAGCTGACTAATACACTGCCTGTCTTATTTCCTTTGGTGCTGCTATCACAGAATACGTGGGACTGGGTAGTTTATAAAGAACATAAATTTATTTCTCACAGTTCTGTCATCTGCGAAATCTAAGATCAAGGGACTGGCATCTGATGAGGCCTTCTTGCTGTATCCTCATATGGCAGAAAGTGGAAAGACAAACCCACTCCTCCAAGCCCTCTTTACAGTGGCATCAATGCATTCATAAAGGCAGAGCCTCCATGACTTAAACACATCCTATTAGACACCACCTCTTAATACTGTTACAGTGGCCATTCAATTTCAAATGGGCTCTGGAGGAGACAAACATTCAAACCATAGCACTGTACCACCTCTTCAGATATTTCATGGAGTTTTCCATGTTGCCTTGCTCTGCTTTCTTAGCCCTAATATTGCCTGAGAAAGTTTGGCAGGCTCTTTCTTGCTGCTCTCAGCAGAGTATGTTGCATGACTGGTATGGTGTTGTGTTGTTTATGGACTTCTAAGAGAGCCCTGAAGAGCTTGGAATCCAGTGATAATTTGTGGTGTGATCTGATTGACTTAAGTCAAGGAAAGTGGCCAAAAGGAAAAGTAAAGCACCTGAAAGCTTTCTGTATGAGAATAGATTGTTTTGCCCTCTAACCTCAGTCTGTGATGAATAGGCAAGGAATTATATGCTAATAAAGCCACGCCAAAAATGGCCAATTTTCTACCTTATCTGCTAACTAAGCAGATTTGAATGCTTAGGTATGTTAGAGTAGGTAGCTAGGCAGATATAAGCAGGGCAAGAAAGCCACCCTCCCACCTAGGAAGGTCAGGGGACCATCAGGTAATGGTGAAATGGTTGTTAAACTGTCTCTCTAAATAATTGGTTGCAGTCAGTGCCAGAGAAAAGCAATTTTCTAATAGATAGAAAACACGTGAAGCTGGTAGTCAGCAGCTTTCTGATAAGATCTCAAGAGTTGGGCAAGTAGGCCCAAGCATGGACACTAACAGGCAAAATGGTGGATTTTAACTGGTAGATGACCTTTCTCTAGAAACACCTGACTGGCAAGAGGAAAACGTCTCAAATGAGCACATACACAACCTCGGTAAACACAGTGCATATGCAGCCCCTCCCAAGTGCTGGCAGGCCACTGTACATGTGGACAGCCCACCCCAAGGGAAGAATCAGGAAAGAAGAAACGCAAACCCCAGAATCATGCCAATGTATAAAACCCCAAGTCAAGGGCTAAGCACTGCACTCAGATCTCTCAAGATGCCTGCTTGGCCCTTTTCCAAGTGTACTTTACTTCCTTTCATTCCTTCTCTAAAACTTTTAAATACACTTTCACTGCTGCTCTGAAACTTGCCTCAGTCTCTCACTCTGCTCATGCCCCTTAGCCAAATTATTTCCACTGAGGAGGCAAGAATTGAGTTTGCTGCAGACCTGTCGGATTCACTGCTGCTAACAGGTAGAGGCTTTCTATTATGCTTTTCATCAACTCCTCCACCATCACTATACATCTTCCTCCTAGTAAGTTAATGTGTTCAGGAATGGGAAACTCATTCCCTAATGTCAAACGTCTATTTTAAGGCTATAAATCCCTCAAGAAACCAAATGCTTCTTCAACTCACTGTTTGGCAAATGTTTTCCTAATTTTAGATACATGAGCAATGGGATTTTGTAACTGATTTCTATACCTACCAGTACTAAAAAAGTGTTGGCTAAAATCAGATATTCCTAAGAAAGACTTTTAGAAGTTTTGATGTCTAACATTTATCTAAAATCAAAACTGCTTTCTACTTGCTCACTATGCACAGTTTTATTTTTATATTATAATATCCACAATTTGTAAGAATCTATTATGTTCTTAGCATGGATTAAATCTCTCCATATGTTATTTAATGTTGCAGTCACTCCATACGTTTAATTTAACTTATCCTCGTTGTATAGATAAGGCAGCCAAGACTTGGGAGAATTTAAGTTAACTAGCACGCCATCAGAAAGAACTATTAAGCAACACAGAGAATAAGCCTAGACCTCATTGACTTCCAAATCCATGTTATTTATTTTAAGCCAGTTTCAAGCCTAAGTGTATGCCAAAGAGTCTTCTTCAGTTTGTTTTTCATTCACATTCCCACGGCATGATCCTAGAGATTCTGATTCATTCAGTGACAGTCTATTCCTGATGCTATATCAAAATAACTTAAACTAGATAATTTATAAACAAAAGAAATTTATTTCTCACAGTCCTGAAAGCTGGGAAGCCTAAGATTCAGGCATCAGCCAATTCAGAATCTGGTAAGAGTTCTCTCTGTTTCCAAGATGGTGCCTTCCTACCACATCTTCACACAGAGGAAGGGCAGAAAAGTAGCAAATGCAGTGATCTCACAGGACAAGACAGATGGAAGGACCAGGCAGCTCTCTGAAGCCTCTTTTGTAAGGGCATTAATCCCATAATTAGGACATGGCCCTTGTGACTTTATCGCTTTCCAAAAGGCCCCACCTCTTACTAGCACCGCAATATGGATTAAGTTTTAACCTGAATTTTGGAAGGAAACATTCAAACAATAGCAGTAGGCTATTCATTTGTTTTATGTCCAATTCTAATGTAATTTAGTAGAGAATCACACCCTGATACATTCACTGAATGCCCTTAACTCTTTTCCCTTATCACATGTCCAACCAACTTACCATGTTTTCTCTCAAATATATTTTGTTGTTTCTACTCCTACTAAAACTATTCAAGTTCCTCCCTCTGACCTTAATCTTTGACTACTAAAATACCCTCTTAACCGGTTCCTTTACCTCTCAGCTATCACTAATTCCACTCATCCTACTCTCAGCAATCACCAGATTAATTTGCTTACAGAGTAGCTCTGATCTTTTCCTTCCCTGTCGCTAAAATATTTCAGTAGCTGTTAAAAAGAATTATGCAATGATATTTGTCAAAGCACGATCGGGGAGGTATTTTTCAGGACCATCACCATAGGTGTAGGAACCACTGAAAATGGGATTTTGCTGGGGCGTGGGTGGGGAGGGTAGGTAGAGACTGAGCTCAACTCTGAATACAGCATGGGCAAGTGAGAATTTACAGTCAAGGAACATGGGCGCCGGGGGAACAGAAGATATAACATTGCTCCAAGGAAACATCAGGGGCAAAGGGGATTCTGGCTAAACTGATCTAGTAGGATTCTTGCTAAAGACAAGCCAGGGTGATCAAACATCACCTGGGGGATGGCAGAGGATGAGGAACCTGGTCAGGTATCAAGGGTGATCAGATATAAAGCCTGGGGAGTTCTTGGTAAACTGACTTAACAGTGTTCTTTGCTAAAACTGGGTTTTACAAGGAAGTGCAGAAATGGGCCTAGGAGAAAGTTCAGAAGTCTAAATTTTGGTAACACAGAGAATCTTTGTCATAGCCTACAAGTTCAGTTACATTTAAGGCTTTACATGTTCTGATCCAAGCCTTCTGATATTGTCCCAGATGAGCTGTCTCTCTCGGTTAGCGTTTTTTTTTTTTCTAATCTCCTCTAGTGATTTCCTCACTCATGTGATTGTATCATCTTACAGTTTGTTACTTCAAAGTCTGCCTCCTTCTAGCCTTTTCCAAGGGCAATTCATTTGCATACCTCTGCTGTATGCCTTCCTCAAAGACTATTCTCTGCTTCAAAACTCTTCAGCATCTCAAATTGCCCTTATAATAAAGTATAAATTTCCTAAACTGATAATTAAGATCCTTCTCAATCTGTCTCCCATTTATATTCCCAACCTCATCTCCCACTAAAACTTTTTAACTTATCTTTGCTCACTGCCACCCAAACATATTTCAAAGTATCCTGCTTTTGTTCTTATATTTTATTTTCTTCTGTGAAACATTAGACTCCCTTTCTGTCTGCCTACCCCAACGCCTCTTGTATATAAGAGTGTTTAAGCCAGTCCCTGAACTATAACTTGTATTATAAGTTTTTTTTTTATTTATGAAACATTCCCAGACCACAGTAGCCTCCTCTGAACCTACAGTATTTACTGTCTTTGAATATTAAATACACATGGCCTTACCATATCTCTTGTAGCTCTTTGTATTGCTATTTAATCGTCCAGTTTAAAAAATATCCTTTGTCTCAATGATCCGGGAATCTTAGGGAATGAAATCTTTTGGTTCAGATAATGTAAATAACCTCAAGCCACTGCTAACATCAACTGGCATAAATATATCATCTACATTTTAGTTGAAAGTTGAACTTATCACATGTTAGTCATCAGGTGAGTATTGTCTATTCAGATTCATTTCTGTAACATAACATAGACCTAGTCACTCCCTATTCATTCCTGTATAATTATCTCATTTGTGGTCTTCTCATTAGAATATTAGATGTTAATTTCTATACACAGGAAGTACAGTAGGAGACAATATCTCTGCATTTAAAGAGATAATAAGTACCCTTGTCTCAGAATGTATGGTTTTGTTGAACTTCTATCATGCCTCTTTAAACTCATCTTCAATATCGCTTTCTACTTATGTAACTGCCTTTTATAACCAAGGAACAAAGTCATGTCTAATAGAAATGTAAATTTCAAAAAATGTAACACTTATTTCTAACATAGACTGCAGTAGGATGTTCTAAAAGTCGAAGTTATGCTCCCAGTAATAATTATTTCTCTATAGCAAGGTCAGTGGTGAGACTAAGGCTCTTTGGGATTCTCTAGAGAAGACTAAGCAAGTGTAATTCTAATATGAGATCCAATGACTCCTGTGATGTTAAACTTAATTTGATCATTAAGACATCAGAGAATTCATAAAATCTAATTAATTATGAGAAAACTGATTTTTATCACTAATAATATGATTCAATTCCTTGGGCCAACTAAGGCATATAATCTATGGAGGCATGCTCACCAAGTGTACTGGCCCTCACACAATGTTCTAAATTGTAACTTATACCAAAGGCCCAAAGGAAATTTCGTTTCCATCTTTTCCATGATCACATTTAAGGTCTTTGCACAATACCTCAGCAACTAAATGTGCTTTAATATTTATAATTAATCAAATCTTTTACACATTGCTTTCTCAGTAAACACTTACCTATACATTGAGATGAACGCTTTGATTTTCCCCCTAAACTATGGTAATTAAACCTCTTAAATCACACCGGGGCTGAATGTAATGACTTATATTTGTAATCCCAACACTTTTGGAAGCCAGGGTGGGAGGATTGCTTGAGCCCAGGAGTTCAAGACCAGCCTGGGCAACATAGTGAGATCCCATCTTTACCGCCACCAAAAAGAAAAAAAAAAAAAATTAGCCAGGTGTGGTTGCATGTGCCCATAGTCTTAGTTTCTCCATAGGCTGAGGCTGGAGGATCACTTCTTGTGCCCAGGAGTTTGAGGTTGCATGACCCTGTTTCAAAAAAAAAAAAAAAAAGAATGACCACAAAAAAACTCATCTGTATATTAATTCCACACCAGTCACTAGGACTACGCCTCCCCCTAGTACAGATATTTTTTTAACTTTAGAAATTCTCTGTTAGAGAGAAGAATTAGAAGACATTAGAATCAGCATTAGAAGACAATAGTTATTTTACCTTTCTGATATGGATAAATTACACTTTTTATCTGTCCATGTTCTGTTCCTGTTTTTCCAGATTCTTAGTGACTAGCCTTTGGCCACTACTTGTCCTGACATCTCCTCTCTGAACATTCCTGACACCTCCTCTGACCACTTGGAACTGAACAAAGTGACTGCTATATAGATTTCTGCCATTCACCTTCCCATATTCACTGTATTATTTAGCAATGTTAGCTACTATAACAAAACAACACATGTAACAATCAAATTATGGCAAAATTTTATTTGTCATTCATTTAAGTTCCAAGGCAGGTGTTCCTAATCAGTGTGTAGAACTTCTCCAAACAGAGATGAGGGGACCATGCTCCTCTTATTCTGTGAATCTACTGCTTCAATACATGCCTTCTCAGAGAAAGCAGACAGTGGAAAGAGCCCAGCTGCTTCTAAAGCTTCTTGGCATGGGAGTGACACTTATCACTCCTGGTCATATTCTCAGCCACTAAGTGGGTTTTGATAATTTCTAACTAATAAAATATTTTACATATTGCTCTCTCAGTAAAAATTTAACCATATATTGAGATGATCTGATTTCCCCTCCTAAACCATGTAACTGTGGTATCAAACCTCTTAAAACTCACCAGGGTCAGGCACAGTGGCTTATGCCTATAATTCCAGTCCTTTGGGAGGCCAAAGTAGGAGGATCACATGAGCTCAGGAGTTCAAGACCAACCTGGGTAACATAGCGAGACACTGTCTCTAACTACTACAACAAAAAAGCCCACCTACTTCTAAAGTTTCTTGGCATGGAAGTGACATTTATTACTTATGATCATATTCATTGCTGAGAACTAATATGGCCATACCTAGGCCATACCTAGCTGGGAAGTACGGTCTCTGGCAGGGCAGCTGCTGCTCTGCAACAATCCTACAATGAGAAAGGGAAGGCCCTAATTTTAGAAAATCTTTAGCGATTTCACTTCCATCCCGTTTATTCTATTCTTTTGGATTGATCTGCTTAACTTACATCTGTTTACCAAACTCGTAAATTTGTTTTTCAATCCAAAAATGCCCTGAATATGAACCTTTTTTCTTTTTCTTTTTCTTTTTTTTTTTTTTTTGAGACAGAGACTCGCTCTGTCACCCAGGCTGCAGTGCACTGGTGCGATCTCAGTTCACTGCAAGCTCTACCTCCTGGGTTCACACCATTCTCCTGCCTCAGTCTACTGAGTAGCTGGGACTACAGGCACCTGCCACCACGCCCGGCTAATTTTTTGTATTTTTAGTAAAGATGGGGTTTCACCGTGTTAGTCAGGTTGGTCTTGATCCCCTGACCTGCCTCGGCCTCCCAAAGTGCTGGGATTACAGGCAGGAGCCACTGTGCCTGGCCATGAACCTCTTTTAAAAAAACCCCTTTTCCCAGACTCTACCTATCAGTTGTTCTACAACTATCAGTTGTCCTAAATGTCCAGCCTTGCCTGTCATTCCATAGTCTGGTGTATCCCACTGTTTACCAAGCTGTTTATTTGAATCTATTTTTTATGTTATATGCCGTACTTTAAGGAATGTGTGAAGAATCATAAGAAAAATCATGCCCATAAAGCATTAAGAAAATAATTGCATGATATATGTACATTGATAAATTTAATCTCACTAAAGCCAGAGAAATGTAGTAGAAAGTAGAAGCAGAATATAAACTTTCCAGTAACCTATGCAGAAAAGAAGTACTGAGAAAAAGTAAATAGCAAAATAAAGGCTAGTACACAAATTACTGAATTATCTAAATAGTGAACAGAAAGAAGATGACCATAAGTGGACACTTTTAAGGTTATCCAAATAAAGTAAAATTACAATTATGTAAATATATCAGTAATTTAAAGAGTTGTATAATGTTTTATTACTGATTTTATAGTCCATTGAAACCTAGAATAAAAGCATAATCACATTTGTTATATCTTCATATTCAATTAGAAATACATGGGAGTGGGTGTTTGAGAGAGGAGAGAGAGAGAATGAGAATGAGTTCTGTGTGAAGCAAATATATAGGAAACGTGAATAAAAGGGAGGTTTAGCTTAGGCCTTAGGTTTATTCAATAAAAGACAATGAAGACCAGTCAACTCCAGGGTCAAAGTGGAGTTACAGAGTGTTATTCACTATGTATTACCCATTCAGTAGCTCTTTATAAAATAGAAAATAAAAAAAAAGTGATCAGGGTGAAGCAGGTCAAATTCCCACCACACACCAGGTTTCACAATTTCATTTTAAAGAATTGCCAAGACATTACTTGAAAATAAACATCAGGCCATGTGCGGTGGCTCATGCCTGTAATTCCAGCACTTGGGAGGCCAAGGCAGGTGGACAACCTGAGGTCAGGAGTTCGAGACCAGCCTAGCCACCATGATGAAATCCTGTCTCTACTAAAATTATAAAAATTAGCCTGGTGTGGTGGCAGGTGCCTGTAATCCCAGCTGCTCAGGAGGCTGAGGCAGGAGAATCACTTGAACCCGGGAGGCAGAAGTTGCAGTGAGCCAAGATCCCACCACTGTACTCCAGCGAAACTTCTCAAAAAAAAAAAAAAAAAAAAAAAAATCAGAAACTGCAAACATAAATCCCACGAGTAAATCTACAGTAACCATGTGGTAGACTGTGCAAGCAAAAATACAGAAATAGGAAGGGGGAAGCAGCAAACCACAGCTGGCTTCAGCTCCCCAAGTGGTTGAGAAGATGCAAGGGACTCCCCAAAGCAAAGGCATGGGGAGTGGAGAGAATCCAGAAATTCCCTTCCCCCAGAGGGAGGACATCATCATCCTCAACAACATAAATGGACTTTCCCCAGACGACCAGAGTCATGTTCCTTCTTCCTCTTACCCATTATTTATACCAGACAAACATTCTTGACACAATTATATTAAGACTTCAATTAATAGAAATTATTATATTAAACATTAAGTTGGTAAAGTACAAATAGACCCTGAAAATAACCTGTGTAATCCCAGTCTAATAAACTTATAGCCTTCATCTGCTGTCTTTGATGCTTTGTCTTTTTCTTCACCTGGAACCTGAGAATTTTATAGACACAATTTTCTCTGCTCAGAAAATACCTTCCTGGGATTTCTTTTTACATTTACTTTTATCTTTAACAAAAATTTACATACATCATCAAGTTACGAAGGGAAATTCCCTTTACCTAGGGTGAGTCCTCACACATAGCACAAACTCAGCCAGGAAATCGCAGAGCTAAATGAGCAACCATTTTCTTTCTCAAGCAATTCCTGGTTATTCCTGCATTTCTTCACCTTCTGTCTCCAGTCAGCCATGACCACAAAAACCCAATGTCTATGAGTCTAGCTCATGTTACAGACTCACGACCTAGGACCTCCATGTCACTGATATTCTCTTTAAACTTGGATGAAATAACATAACTCAGTTCTCTCTTGCTTCTCTTTCCTTCTGTAACTTTTGCTTTATTCCTCTGGATGGTTTACAATTTCCATCAACTTTTTCCTTCGGCTTCCAGGATTATGAAAGGACTATTACTGGTGCCCAAACTTATAAGAGTATCAAAAGGTTCTAATAGCTCATTAAAATAAGAATTACCCAGAAGTGCTTCTTTGAGAAAATTCTATTTAGACTAAAATGCATATTGTATATGCAGCATTTTTTTTTATATTTTATATTTACAAGCAATGAGCAGGATTAATCAAAGAGATAAAGCCAAGACATTT
Organism: Piliocolobus tephrosceles; assembly: GCF_002776525.5. NCBI lineage: Eukaryota > Metazoa > Chordata > Mammalia > Primates > Cercopithecidae > Piliocolobus > Piliocolobus tephrosceles. The sequence continues at coordinate 28,363,181 of NC_045451.1, read as the reverse complement.
CTTATTTATCAAGTATGCAAAAATAAATGGCATTCTTATTCATTAAAATTAAAGGTTTTAAATAGATCCTCCACTTGTAACTGAACCTTAACCCAGCAGGTCATAAAAGAAGCTGCCAGAATTCTGAAGTTATATTTAATTTAAAGTTGCAGAGAAAGTAATTAGGTCGAATAGAAGCTATGGCTTCAAAACAAGCATAAATAATCATTTTAAATAATGAAATGTCAATATTTGCAGAAAATTGAGACTTCTCAAATAATAAACAGTGTTACTCCCTCCATGAATTGTGGGCCAGTATCATAAACATTGAAATTCAACAATTCATCACTGCAACTATACTTCATTTCAGCTACTTTCATCTGGTGGTAAAAAGAAATTATATTTGCTGGATAAAGTCAGAAGAAAGAGAAACCTCTCTGTCCTTTCTTTTTCTTGATAAATTTGGCCCAGAATAAGAATATCAAATAATATGTTGACAGAGAAAGTAACTTGGCATCCTGAAAGACCAAAAGATGTTACAAACATAATTATCTCAGTGTCAGCACCACATGGTATATTGTTAGACTCAGTGGGGGAAAGTCCCCTAAGATGTAAAATTTAAACAGGTGATCTTGCCAATAGAAAGATGGATCTGTGTATATCTTTGGAATGGCAAAATTGTTTACTCTGTTTCTATTTTTTTGAGATTTTGAATTTATTCATCTATCATCTTTTATTTGACCATGCAGATGGATTCGATTTGTCTCCAATAATCTTAGCAAAGAATAAGGTCATTAGTACATGCTGACTGATTTTAAAATTTCCTCACATAATTCTCATGCTTGCCAATAAATAAGTAGAAAAAAAAAAAACAGCACCATAAAATGTGCAATTATTTTTACATTTATAGCAAGGAAGAATTACCCATGGTGTGTAAATATTTTTAAGTCTTATATTTTTTCTTGTAACAGAGCACATTGATGTTAGTCAGTGGGCTGAGTGGTCAATACAGACTCAAAGTTGTAGACTGATCCATCTGTTAGTGAAAAAACTGTTATAGTCCACCAGGAAGCTCAGTGGCCATCATTAGTTATACATTTTCTCAACATACCCAAATTCAATGTTAAAATATTTTTTAAGTCCTAGAATTATGAGAAGTTTTTTATACTTGTTTTCACTAATTTTACTGTTCTTTATGTAGTGATCTAAGTTTCCAAAATATATAAATATGTGTACAGATTAACGTATTGTTCCTCTCCCGTCAGTAACAGCAAAGTTTAGGAGAAGGGTGTTTACAATCTCTACAGAGGCACACTGGGCCCACCATACTTACTAGGCACAGAATAGTTGTGAAATAAATAGCCCACTCCAGGGAGTGAGAAGATACATTCCCCCATCCAAGGTATACTTCCAAACTGCAGGAAAGAGATCCTGGCACCCACCAAGGTACAACTATGCTACTGGATCTCTGACTGGAAAGAAGGAGGGAGTTACAGAGGGAATAATGTAAACAGCAGAAGACAGATTTTCATACAAACATTATTTATGATGAATCTGGGGAAGATAAAATGAAAACTATATGGCCAAAGCGAATCAAAGAAGATACCAAAATTCTTATATTTTTGATTATAATAGATGGTGTTGCACTGCACAAAACTTTGTCTTCATTCTATAACTCTTTCCCCCCTTAAGAAAAACTAGACTCATATCAACAAGCTCTCTCTATTCATGCTTACAGCAATAATGAAGGCCTCAGATTGGGAGGTCTTTCCTTTTAAGCCATTCTTCTAGAAGAATGTGGTCCAGACATTGGGAACTGAGCCTTGGCCCCCTAAAATCTTCCAGAAATGAACCTACCTTATACCACAATCAAACCCTCGAGGTCACCAAACAGAATAAAAGAAAAAATCCAAAGGACAGCAACTTCAAAGATTAGAGGAACATCAGTCCAGAAAGATGAAAAAGAACCAACACAAGAACTCTGACAACTCAAAAAGCCAGAGTGCTGTCTTTCCTTCAAATGACTGCTCTACCTTTCCAGCAAGGGTTCTGAACCAGTCTGAGATCACTGAAACGACAAAGATAATTCAGAATATGTATAGGAGCTAAGATCAGAGAGATGTAGGAGAACATTGTAACCCAAGACAAGAGAGCTAAGAATCACAATAAAATGATCCAAGAACTGACAAAGTAGCCAGTATAGAAAAGAACATAACTGACCTGGATAAAGTTGGGCATCACAATACAAAATTTCATAATGCTATCATAAGTATTAATAGGAGAACAGGTCTAATTGAGGAAAGAATCTTAGAGCTTGAAGATTGGCTTTTTGAAATAAGATAGACAAAAATAGAGGAAAAAAAGGAATGAACAAAAGAAATATTGGATTATGTAAAAAGATCAAATCTGTCACTCATTTCTGTGCCTGAAAAAAATGAGAATGGAAACAACTTGGAAAACAATTTTGGGATCTCATCCATGAGGACTTCCCCAACCTAGCTAGAGAGGCCAACGTTCAACTTCAGGAAATGCAAAGAACCCCAGTAAGATACTTCACAAGAAGATCATTCCCAAGGCACAAAAATACTCAGATTCTTCAAGTTCAAAATGAAAGAAAAAATGTTAAAGGTGGCTAGAGAGAAAGGAGAAGTCACCTACAAAGGGAAGTCCACCAGACTAACAGTGGACCTCTCAGCAGAAGCCATACAAGCCAGAAGAGATGGAGGGCTATATCCAACATTCTTAAAGAAAAGAAATTCCAACCAAGAATTTCATATCTGGTCAAACTAAGATTCATAAGCAAAGAGGAAATAAGATCCTTTTCAGAGAAGCAAATACTGAAGGAATTTGTTAGCAGCTGTCTTACAAGAACTCCCAAAAGCACTAAATACAGAAAGTAAAGACCATTACTAGCCACTACAAAAACTCACTGAAGTACACAGACCAGTAACACTATAAAGCAACTACACAAACTAGCGAGCAGAGTAAACAGCTAACAACATGATCATAGGATCAAATTCATTCATATCAATACTAATGTTAAATTTAAATGGGATAAATGACCCCAATTAAAAGGCACAGGGTGGAAAGTTGGATAAAGAATACCCAGTAGTATGCTGTCCTCAAAAGACCCATCTCACATGCAATGAAACCCATAAGCTCAATATAAAGGGATGGAGAAAAATCTGCCAAGCAAATGGAAAACAGAAAAAAAGTAGGAGTTGCAGTCCTAATTTTAGACAAAATGACTTTAAACCAACAAGGATTTAAAAAGACAAAAATAAGCATTACATAATGGTAAACAGTTCAACAAGAAGACCTAACCATTATAAATATATATGCACCCAACACAGATTCATAAAGCAAGTTCTTAGAGGCCTTTAAAGAGACTTAGACTTCCACACAATAGTAGTGAGAGACTTCAACATCGCACTGACAATATTAGACAGATCATTGAGATGGAAAATTAACAAAGGTAATTCAGGACCTGAACTCAGCACTGAACCAAATGAACCTGATATACATCTACAGAACTCTCCACCCAAAAACAACAAAATGAACATTTTTCTCATTGCCACATGGCAGAGTCTAAAATCAAGCACACAATCAGATGTAAAACAATCCTCAGCAAATGCAAAATAACTGAAATCATACCAACCACTCTCAGACTATTTTAAAATTGATATGGAATGAAAAAGAGCCCAAATAGCTAAACCAATTTGAAGCAAAAAGAACAAAGCAGGAGGCATCACACTACCTGACTTCAAACTATACTACAGGGCTACAGTGAAAAAAACAGCATGGTATTGGTACAAAAATAGACATATAGAACAATGGAACAGAATAGAGAACTCAGAGAAAAGACTGCACATCTACAACCATCTGATCTTTGACAAACCTGACAAAACAAGCAATGGGGCAAGGATTCTCCAGTAAATAAATGGTTATGGGATTACTGGCTAGCCACACGAAGAAGATCAAAAATGAACCCCCTTCCTTATACTATATATTAATAAAAAAATGAACCTGAGATGGCTTAAAGACTTTAAAAACTATAAAAATTCTGGAAGATCTCTTTTTTTGTTGTGTAATGGGGAAAGGATTCCCTATTTAATAAATGGTGCTGGGAAAATTGGCTAGCCATAAGTAGAAAGCTGAAACTGGATCCTTTCCTTACTCCTTACACGAAGATTAATTCAAGATGGATTAGAGACTTAAATGTTAGACCTAACACCATACAAAACCCTAGAAGAAAATCTAGGTAGTACCATTCAGGACATAGGCATGGGCAAGGACTTCATGTCTAAAACACCAAAAGCAACGGCAGCAAAAGCCAAAATTGACAAATGGGATCTAATTAAACTAAAGAGCTTCTGCACAGCAAAAGAAACTACCATCAGAGTGAACAGGCAACCTACAGAATGGGAGAAAATTTTTGCAATCTACTCATCTGACAAAGGGCTAATTTCCAGAATCTACAAAGAACTCAAACAAATATACAAGAAAAAAACAAACAACCCCATCCAAAAGTGGGCAAAGGATATGAACAGACATTTCTCAAAAGAAGACATTCATACAGCCAACAGACACATGAAAAAATGCTCATCATCACTGGCCATCAGAGAAATGCAAATCAAAACCACAATGAGATACCATCTCACACCAGTTAGAATGGCAATCATTAAAAAATCAGGAAACA